>NW_012267255.1:12993453-13024648 GCF_000151885.1 Dipodomys ordii
AGAGAGAGAGAGAGAGAGGAGGATTTAAAGTTTTATTTTAGAAAACTTTGGTTAAAATGTTGCACAATTTCCTGATAACAATTGCCTATTTAACATTAATTCCTGTGGCTCTGAGCCCCTAAAAACTCATGAAGGCCTGGATACTCCCATGATGCCTTGGATTCTTCAGAATTAGGGTGTGTGTCCTATGTCTTTGAAACCACAGAGCTTCAGCCTGACAAGCTGAGCTTCACATCACCCTTTGGGAACAGGTTTCATCTCTGTGGTCTATTATCTTCATGGTTTCCTATATAGTTCATGAATTTTAATTCAGACTTCCACAACAAGAGTCATTTCTAACATTCCACCAGGGAGAGGAGAAGAAGGCACGCTGTGTGGAATCCATGGATGTATAAGAAGCTCAGAAAGGGCCTCTTAGGAATGAGAGATAGGCAGGGCATTGTGGATTTACCAACATGCTCAAGAAATGAGATCTTACATTTTTATCCCTCCCAACACTCTATTTTCTTTTGTAAGATAACAAGAGTTTCCCTATAAATTGAATCTATTTTCCTGTGCAACTTAGACCAACTTCTATAAGAGGCGATTGCAGGGATGGTTGTAAAGGCAAATGATAAAGGATAGTAGGCCCCCAGAACCAACTACTGGCATTGCACACAGCTAGTAGTAAGTTTTTATCAGAACCTCTAAGACTGAAGCAGTTTCCAGAATCTGAGATGAGTCTAGGGAACCATCTTCCCCAGGCTGTGCCTGAGGTAGCAGACTCCAATCACACATCCATGAAGGAATAAAGACCTCCCAGTCCCCTCCTCTAGCTCCAAGTCTCCTGCCAGGGCCTCCCTTGGTTAAATCCAAGCAGAGAGCAGAGGACAAAGGAGCCATCGATTCAGATCTCAGCATTCTGGGGCCCAGAGGTGGGCAGGGAGGGGATCAGTGGAGAATACCCAGTACACCGGCCTTGGATTAGGAATAAACTCATATCTCTACTTAGTGTCCAAATCATAGCAGTGTCAACTGCCCCCCACCTCTAAGTGGGTCTTTTCTCCTCAAGTCCTGAATAAAGTCTGTGCTATCCAACTTCCCCTGAGCTGAAATCAGCTGAGCTCTTGCCTGTTGCCTGCTGCTGGGGTAGGCTATTTTTCTTTCTTTCT
This sequence comes from Dipodomys ordii, assembly GCF_000151885.1. Taxonomy (NCBI): domain Eukaryota; kingdom Metazoa; phylum Chordata; class Mammalia; order Rodentia; family Heteromyidae; genus Dipodomys; species Dipodomys ordii. Next base: position 12,994,605 of record NW_012267255.1, read on the forward strand.
TTCTTTTTGGCAGGATCAATGATATTAAATTATACTTGCTCTTTTCAAAGCCCACATTATACAGGCTAAGTCAGGATAGCCAGAGATTCTTGGAATTTCCTGACCACCTGATCCATGAAAGTCACAGATTCTAAGTTAAAACTCCCTTCCGTTGCCCTGCAGGCCATAAAAACAATTTAGTTAAGTTTCTAGAACCTTTAGAAAAATGGCCTGTGCCAAAGCATTGGTTCTAAATTGTGAATGGAATTTGTGCTCACAAAATTGTATGACTATTTTGGACCAAAAGCTCAGGTATTTTTATCCCAAATGTCATTATCTACCTATCTTTCAGGAGATCTAGCTTTGGGGTTTTCTGGGGCTTCCGAATCTGCTTAACTATTTACCACACAGAATTACTAATCATGTCCTGAAGAAAAAGTGTTACATCTTTAACAAACTGGTTATAAAAGTTGCTCGCAACTCCCAGACATCCCCTAGTAGGATAAATGGGTGCTTATAAATATTTGGTATGCTGAAGAGTATACTTTTTGTTTCCCTAAGACTGGGATTCCAACTTGGTATCTGATGCTTTTGCTCATTGGCTGGGGGGTGGGGGGGGCATTCTACCATCTGAGCCATATCTTCAATCCCCAATTACTATAATTCTTAAATTTGAAGTCAGGAACCCAGAATTCTGATTTTTTTAAGAATTCTGGCTACATATGGAACTGTCAACAACTCTCAGAATGGCTTTGGCTGGTCTGGGAGTATGAGGGAATGATTCAGTGTCCCCTTTTTCACCTTCAACCTAGGTGTGGTAAAATCCTGTTTAGTGTGTATTCATGTCCAATATGCCCTTTAAGATGATGTCCCCCAGAGAGAAGGAGTGAGAAAGAGATCTAAATGGCTCCATCAAGAACCCAGCTTCAAAAAAATAGAATGGAAGAAAGACAGTAAATGGTGCTGGCAAAATTGGTTAACATCTGTAGAAAACTAAAGCTAGATCCTTATACATCACCCTGGACCAGAATCAACCCCAAATGGATCAAAGACATGGAGTCAAAGCAGACACCCTGAAAACATTACAGGACAGAATAGGAGAAACCCTAGGTCTCCTTGGCACAGGCTGAAATTTTCTTAATAGAGACCCAGAAACACAACAAATCAAAGAATAGTTGGACAAATGGGATTGCATGAAGCTGCAGAGCTTTTGAATGGCAAAGGACATAACTAGCAAGATCAATAGAAAGCCCACAGATTGGGAGAAGATCTTCACTAGTCATACAATGGACAAGGGTCTCATATCTAAAATATACCTGGAACTCAAAAAATTAAATCCCCCAACAACAAATCCTCAGAGAAACAATTGCCCGATAAATAAGTGGGCTAAAGACTTAAAGAGAAACTTCTTTGAAGAGGAAAGAAGGATGGCCAATAGACACATGAAGAAATGCTCAACCTCTCTAGTCACAAAAGAAATGCAATCAAAACAACTTTGAGATACCACCTCATCCCAGTTAAAATGGCTATAATTAAGAACTCTAATAACAACAGATGCTGGAGGGGATGTGGACAGAAGGAACCTTACTGCCTTGTTGGTGGGAGTATAAACTTGTTCAACCACTTTGGAAAGCAGTATGGAGGTTCCTCAAAAGCCTCCACATAGAGCTCCCCTATGACCCAGCAATCCCACTTTTGGGCATTTACCCAAATGATTACAAACAGGACCATACTAAAGCTACCAGCACAACTATGTTTATTGCAGCATTATTTACCATAGCTAAGATATGGAACCAACCCAGATGCCCATGTGGTATATATACACAATGGAATTCTATGCCTCCATCAGAAAGAATGGCATTGCCCCATTTGTTAGGAAATGGAAAGACTTGGAAAAATTATATTAAGTGAAGTAAGGTAGGTCCAAAGAAACATAGGCCCCATGGTTTCCCATAAGAAAAGGTCAAAAGCTATGTACATATGACCAGATAAGATGATGTTAAGCAAAATGAACCCCAAGATAGGGACACAAATGATTTCTTCTTTCTTGCTATTGTTTCTAATATTTTTATAAGGTACCATTGTTGTGTCCAGGTCGCAGGACTCCCATCAAGAAGACCACCTAGAGTCAGACTTTACAGCTGTTGTAAGGTTTTATTTAGACGGGCTGCAGCTCGGGCCTCGTCCTACACTCTGACACAGTGGAGCCTAGGAGGAGAGCCCTGAGCTAAGGATTTGCAGGGCTTATAAAGGCACACAACCAGGTGTACCACCACGTGTTGCTCTGCTAAACAATCAACAAACGGTCACTGCGTCAAGTACTTTAACCCTTCATTTCCCCCCTTGACTAATGGTCCTTAGACACAATCTTGTGGTTCTGGCCCCAAACTAAACTCCAACAGCAATCAATTTTGAACGAGTCCCTCTCTGATCTTAGCCATCAGTCCATTTTTCTTTTCATGAGGCATATGCGGAGTGGTTGGGTAGGATGCTTGGAGACTTCCAATGTTTCCCCACGGTCATCCAGGGCAAAGGGGTTAGCCGTTCTGGTGTGGGAGCAGTGGATCCAAGCAGCAATGCCATCCACCTTAAGGGCAGTAGGTGTAGCCAGTAGCACCATGTAAGGTCCCTTCCACCGTGGTTCCAGAGATCTCAAGTTGTGCCTTTAGACAAACACCAGTCCCCTGGTTTAAAAGGATGGGGGGTAGGAATAGAAGCAGAATCATATAATGCTTTTAGTTGAGGCCACATACTCTTATGCACCAGCTGTAAATAATCAAGCTTACACAGAAATTCAGTATGGGTGGAGGGGGGCCATACATTATTTCAAAAGGAGTAAAGCCAAGATGATAGGGTGAATTTCTTACTCTAAATGGCAAAAGGAAGGAGCGATACCCAATCTATGCCAGTCTCCAAGGCCAATTTAGTTAAGGTCTCTTTTAGAGTCCGATTTATTCTTTCTACCTGCCCTGAACTCTGGGGTCTATAAGCACAGTGCAATTTCCAATCCATCCCCAGTGCCGCGTCTATTCCCTGACTTACTTTTGAGACGAAGGCCAGTCCATTGTCTGACCTGATGGTGGATGGGAAGCCATACCTGGGTAGGATTTCTTCCAGGATCTTCTTAGATATGACGTGCGCAGTCTCATGCTTTGTTGGGTAGGCTTCAACCCATCCTGAAAAGGTGTCTACAAAAACTAGCAAATATTTATATTCAAATTTTCAGTTTTAATTTCTGTGAAGTCTACTTTCCAATACACACCTGGCCTATCTCCATGGAGGCGAGCTCCTTTTGTAACTGGTTGATTGGGGGCATTGGTGAGGTGACAGGCTTTACAATTTTTAACAATGTCCTCAATGAGTTGATTTCCTTGCCTAATTTTTACTTCTGAGTGTCGGAGCAAATCCTGCATTCTTCGGGTTCCCATGTGAGAGGCCCGATGGATTCTCTTAAGAATCCCCTTGCCCAATCTTTGTGGCAAGATAAGTTTCCCCTCACCAGTTTTCCACCAGTCTTTGTTTCCTTCTCTGTCTGGGGTTTATAGGCCATGGGAATTTTCTTTATCCACTCCAAGTCTTCTTTGTAGTACTGAGGCTCAGGAGGGAAAGCTCATGGCCCTGGGTCTACTAGAGTCAGTACTTCCGCTCTGGGCTGGAGGGCCACCTCCTTAGCTGTCTGATCGGCCAAGTTATTTCCTTTGATTATAGAATCAGTTCCCTTTTGATGGCCAGGGCAGTGCATAATGGCAATATTTGCTGGTTCCCATAAGGCCCGGATGAGGCTTAAAATTTCTTGTTTGTTTTTAATAATCTTTCCCTCAGCTGTCAGCAGCCCCCTCTCTTGGTAAATAGATCCATGGACATGCACGGCGGCAAAAGCATACGGACTGTCCGTGTACATGTTTAGTCTCTTCCCTTTTCCCATTTGTAGGGCTTTTGTTAGTGCCAGTAGTTCTGCTATTTGTGCAGACGTTCCCTGGGGGAGTGCTTCTGCCCACACTATCTCAGTGTCCGTGGTGACTACTGCGCCCGCGTACCTTTGTCCATCTCGAATGAAACTGCTGCTGTCTGTGAACCAGGAATGTTCAGCATGCGATAGTGGCGAGTCCAACAAGTCTGGCCTCTTTTCCTTGGCCCAGTCTCTCTTTTCACGCTCAATTTCACATTCTCTGTCCTTCCTTTCCTGTCTTTGCTCCTCTGTCTCTCTCTTATTGTAAACCTTTTCCACTGTGGCTACTAGATTCCTAATAGACTTTTCACCAAGTCTGTCTAGAACCTGCAACTTTCGCTTTATGTCTGGTGCAGCTTGATTTATATAAGCAAACATAATCATCTGAGCCGACTCCTGGGTCTCAAGATCATACAGGGTATATTGACTAAAAGCTTCCATGAGCTGCTCAAGATATGCTGCCGGACTTTCACTTCCTCCCTGTCTAACATCATAAACCTTGGCCATATTAGTAGGTCAGCAAGCCGCCACCTTGAGACCTGCCAACACAGCCTGGCGGTAGATGAGGAGTCGCTCCCTACCTTCAACCCTATTGTAGTCCCATGTTGGTCAGATCTCAGGAAAACAGGCAGCGATCAGGGCAGGATCTGTGATGAGCACTCCTGTGGGGCCAGGGATATGTTTCCAGGCCGCCTCTCGGATACGGTCTCTCTCTTTGGTGGTAAAAAGGACCTGTAAAATCTGACTGCAGTCATCCCAAGTGGGCTGATGAGTAAAGAGAATAGTTTCAAGCAAACGAATTAAATCCTGGGGTTTCTCAGAAAAGGGGGCATTTTGGGTGCGCCAATTGTATAGCTCACTGGTAGAAAATGGCCAATATTGGAGTTGCTGTTGACCATCTGCATCCACAGGACCTACGGCGCATAAGGGAAAAAGAGCTGCATTAGATGGGGGGTTGATTCCACGGCATCGTGGAGTGACTGGCCCCTCAGAAACTTTAAGGGCAGGTGCCAAGGGTTCGGCTGCTGGTTTTATAACTCCCTCCTCCTCTTGATCATTCTCAGGTTCTGCAAAAGGAACCTGGAAAGGAGAGTATGGGGGAGGAAACATTTCTTCTTCCAAGTTATCTCCCTGAAAAACCAGGGGGTACAATTTCTTTTCCTCTTTCTTAGTTTCTTTTTGTAAGTCTAGGGGCTAGATGGAGTGGTGCCCATGGTTTCCAGTCCCGTCAGTCGTACAGTCCAAAAAAACAATGAACAGTACAAACAAAACACACGCAGGCCTGACAGTTACAAAGTGGAAATCTCCCGAATTGGTCCCCCAACTCCTGTCATGGTGGGGTTCCACACCCATGCCCCACAGCAGAAGGAGCAGACCCACAGTGGACAAGTTGGGCCTCAGTTAGGAGGCCCTCTTGGTTAGTTCCGGCCCAACACCGAACCTCCCCATGCCCCATAATTCTCAAGGCGGGGTTCCAAGGACCCCTAACACACAATTCACACGGCAGGGTTCCAAGACCCCCCCCCCCCTCGCAAGAGGATCTGGGAAAATGAAAGTAAAATGGACAAGGACAGGACAAGACAAATGAACAAAGACAGCGCTGTTTTACCTTTGGACTCTGAGGTCTCGGGGGTCTTTGGGGGAATCCGAGGCAAGCCCCCACTAATATTTTGTGCCCAGGTTGCAGGACCCCCACCAAGATCACTACCAAGAGTCAGACTTCACAGCTGTTTTAAGGTTTTATTTAGATGGGCTGCAGCTCGGGCCTCGTCCTACACTCTGACACAGTGGAGCCTAGGAGGAGAGCCCTGAGCTAAGGATTTGTAGGGCTTATAAAGGCTCACAACCAGGTGTACCACCACGTGTTGCTCTGCTAAACAGGCAACAAATGGTCATTGCCTCAAGTACTTTAACCCTTCACCATGTGATTTTTTTTTTGTTGCTTTGTATGTCCTCCCTCCACCACCCCTCCACATGGTATAACCCATTTTCACTGTATTTGATGTCAGTATAATTTAGGGAGGGGAAAGAAAAAAGAAAATGTTTAAATATGGATACAGGTTGACTCATTGAGAAGTACAAGACACTGTTGAACATCGAACTTTACAATTTAGGTGGGGAGTCAGGGGAGTGTAGGTGTGGAAGAGGGAGGGAAGGGATGGGAGGGAAAAAACAAAGGAGGAGACAACAATGCTTGATAAGAAATGTACTCATGACCTTGCTCATGTAACTGTAACCAAGCTTTCTGTGCTTGGTGAAAATCTACTGATTGGTCCTCAGATTCTTGGATTCATGCTTATCCAATGGCAGCCACAATGGTATCACATGACAGCACAAAAATGTCAAACCAATGTTCCTGTGTTTCTTTTCCTGAGGGGAGTAATCTTCCTCAAACTCCCCAACCCTAGCCTACCAGAAGACTCTTCTCAAGCCCTGTTTGCAAAATTGCATTATTAGCAAGAACAGTTACACTTTGATTGGCTTAAATTCCTCAAGACCAGCCCTCTGGAAGTTGGGGATGGTTCCAGCATCCAAAGGGATACTGAATGGAACTGGAGTTCTTAGGAAGAACAGTGGCCTTTGCAGGAATCCAGTCACATGGCTGAGACAGTGACACAGTGGGGAAGTCCCGGATGTAATGGAAGGTGAAGGGCCATTCCATGAAGTCAAGACAGATGTTTTCTCCCCTCAGATGAGGAGACCTCTGTTCTAGGAAACTGGTTTGATATCAAAGACAAGATTCATGGGGAGACCAGCAAGCAAAGGGAATCAAATGGAAGGAGCAGAATTCTCAGCCATGTTGAGTCCTCCAGTTCAGTCTAGGGACTTTGACTCATAAGACAACTATGCATCAGACCATTATGTATTGGTTCCTACGTGGGAACAGGTGGTCCCTCACCATGAGGCAGTCAAATGTATGCAGGTGAAGGTTTCACACAGTTAGAAGCTGTCGACAGCTAAGAGAACATGTTTGCTTTTCTGGGTCACACCTAATTCTTGCTGCTGCTGACTGGTGAACTGATATTTTGTATAGTCTAGACGTGTCCTCTCAACGCTCAGAACACACCTGTCTGCGCTATGACTCAGCCACCAGAGAGCTGGCCGACAGCCACCTGACCTCTCACCATAGCCCACTCCTTGACAGTCCCTCCCTAGCCCCCCTTAAAAGGGGGTCCATCCTGTCACTTCTGTTCCATGAGTTATACTATAAACCCCATGTTGAGACAGTGTGTATGTGTATGAGGGGGGGGAAGGGAAAGAGAGAGAGAGAGAATATACTAGGGCTTGAACTCAGGGATTCATGCTCTCACTCATCTTTTTTGTTCCTCGGTGGCACTCTACCACTTAAAACCATGTCTCTGCTTCCAGCTCTTTGCCATTTAATTGGAAGTAAGAATCTTACATGTATCTGCCTGGGCTGGCTCCAAACCTTGATTCTCAAATCTCAGTCTCCTGAGTAGCTAGAATGTCCTATGTTGAGATTCTAAGAGTAGATTATTATAATATTTAGGTTATATTATTCAGTTTATAATATTCCAGAAACACAGGTCACCTTAACAAAGAAGTAATCAATCTTTCCAGCTGAAATGCTAGTTCTACCATGATCAAAGGCAAAATTTTCTCAGCTCAGGACTATTGGCTGAGCTCAACAAGGTTCCAAGAAAATTCTTCAAAGGGTCAAAAATGGAGCTCCTGGAGATAGAGATGAAATTTCACAAATGAAAGGTATAACCTCTACATGAGTGTTAATTGGAGCCTATGTACATCATCTGTTAAACAAGTAGCGTATGACCTGTCCACTGGTAGTACATGGCCTCTTGGTTTCCAGTGCTGTTTATGGTAAGTCACCCTCTGTCAGAGCCCTCCCCCCCAAAAAAACTCACCTTGTTACAAAAATGTCTTTCCTACTCTATCAGCTTACATTCATTTCCAAGATATTTCCTCTTCCTAAAATCTTGTAACAAGTGCAAGCTTTATACTTTATTACAAGAATGTCTTAACTAGAAAGGTATATAATGTAAAAGTGGATATGAACTGTGAGAGAGTGAGGGAAGGTGATATTGTCCAAAATGTAATGTACTCTTGCCAGGTGCTGATGCCTCACACCTGTAATCCTAGCTACTCAGGAAGCTGAGATCTGGGGATCATGGTTTGAAGCCAGTCTGGGCAGAAAGTCCGTGAAACTCTTATCTCCAATAAACTACTCAGGAAAAGCTGGAAGTGGCTCTGTGGCTCAAGTGGTAGAGCACTAGCCTTGAGCACAAAGAAGCCCAGGGACAGAGCCCAGGCCCAGAGTTCAAGCTCTAGGTCCAGCAAAAAGAAAAAAAAAAGGAAGAAAAGAAAAGAAAAGAAAGAGAAATGTATTCTTTACCTGACATGTAACTGTAACTCCTCTGTACATATTTATAATAAAAAAATAAATTTTTAAAAAACTGGATATGGTCTAAGTATTCAAGACCAGAGAACTATTTAAATGAATTACAGTATAGTCATAAAAGAAATACTATTCAGTAATTACATATCATTATATGGGACATAGAATGATGTTCATAAACTATGGTTAACTAAAAAGAACAATCATGTAAAACAATATGCTTAGTAAATGCCATGTGCTATGTATTAGTGTGCCCCCCTCAAAAACTGAAGTTAACACTGTAATAGTATTAATGGGAGGGAAATTAAGGTGGGTGAATGAGGAACTTTAAAAAAGGTTCTTTATAAAACCTTAGGCTTCCTTGCCCTTCTGCCTGCTGCCATGTGAATCTTCAGTATTCCCCTTTATGAGAGACCATCTTAGAAACAGACAACAGCCCTCACCAGACAACCAACCCCCCCGGTGCCATGACCATAGACTTCTCAGCCTCCAGAATGGTGAGAAAATGCATTGTTGTTCTTTGTACATTATCCAGTCACAAGTATTTTTTTTTTTTGTCAGTCGTGGTACTTGAACTCTGGGCCTGGGCGCTGTCCCTCAGCTCTTCAGCTCAAGGCTAGCGCTCTACCACTTGAGTCACAGTGCTCCTTCCAGTTTTCTAGTGGTTTATTGGAGATAAGAGTCTCACGGAGAAGGATTGGGATGGGGGGGAGGGGGGAGGCTGGGAAGGGAGGGGAAGGGTAAAAAAAGGAGGAGGCTGCAATGCTTGGTAAGAAATGTACTCATTATCCTGCCCATGCAATTGTAACCCCTCTGTACAGTATGTTCACAAATAAAATAAAATAAAATTAAAAAAAAAAAGAGTCTCACAGAATTTCCTGCCTGGGCTGACTTTGAACCACGATCCTCAGATCTCAGCCTCCTGAGTAGCTAGGCTTATAGGCAGGAGCCACCAATGCCCAGCTCTAGTCAGAAATATTTTAATGCATCACAAATGGTCTAAGGTGCCATGTTCCTAACAAGAAAGAACATCTATACAAGGGAAAGCCTATATTCTAAGTTCTTAATAGTGGTTAGGACTTTGAGGGTATCTTTTTCTTACCTATACTTTTAACCTTTTTGTAATCCAAACATAATTTTTTCTAGTTTCAAATAGCCTATGTAAAAAGTCAAACAATCTCAAACTACCTTGTATAATCTATGCCCTCTATTTTTTCTGTCCTCTTAACCACTAAGGAGAATGCAATTTGTTTAACATCCAAAGAAGGGAAGGAAGTGGAGGAAATGCTTGCCTCTTTTACTGATTTTGAATTACTTCCTGATTCCTTCCTAATCCTCAAATGTGGCTCTGTTTGTGTGTGTGTATGTGTGTGTGTGTGTGTGTGTGTGTATACTTCTTTAGAATTCCCAAGTCACCTTATTTATCTATAACTGCCTCACTAGATCTAAGATAGTATAACAATTGCTAATGAGAAAAATTAACCTGGAAACAGGGTACCTACGATGATGGGAGTGAAGTCAGAGCAGCAATTCTGAATTTCACCATCAGAGAGGCCTCCTTTAAGGAAAACATTTGCATGAAGTTCCAGATAACAGAGATGAAGTGTGCCTTGCTATTGTATGAAGGAAGAACATTCTAGGTAGAAAGAACAGCAAGTGCAAATGTGACACAAAAGGAACGTGGGTGCTTGAGAAAGAGCCATGACACCACTATAGCTGGAGTAGAGGGAGGGGGAAGGAGGTCACCATGAAAAGGAGCCAATTATCTCAGACACATGTGGTTGCCCTTGATGAGTCTGGAGGTCAAAGGAGGCACAAGAAAGGTCATTGGCTGTTCCTGGGAAGGAATATTTAGGTGAAACCTTGGCCTCCAACCTAAAAGTGAAGCCTGGCCTCTGTGTTGGGTGCTAGGTTTGGGTAAGAAAGGGAAGGGTGGATCCAGACTGCACAGATAAGAGAGGTCACAGACCTTTCTGGCACAACATGACTCATGCTGGTTTTAGACAATGGGGCATTTCCAAAGCTCTGCCTAGACGAATCTTCTTTCTTAAATCCACTCCGCCCTCTTTCCTTCCTTCTGACTTTTGGCCACCAATTGTCTAAAATAATTGAAAGAACCACGCTGTCTTTTTAAGATATCTTTGTCAAGCCTCTGCAAGTTTCAGAAGACATAACAAAACTACCTTAGAAAATCAACTCATACTTTTTTTTTTTTAATGAAAATCAGTTTTTTTAGAACCTTGGGAGGGAACAGGTGAGGGAGGAATGAAAGAATGAGGAAGGGTCGAGTCCAATGGTCTTGGTGTGAAGTGGCCCTTGGATTGAAAGTTGGGAAGAACGGGAGAGTGATTAAGGAACCTTCCTGTGTTATGAATCACCATGGAGAAATATCAAAAAGCTTTTTGTGGCCTATTAGATTATCACACTCCCAAATATAGCTAATGAATACATTCTCAGGGAAAGACTTACCCCCTTGATAAGCATCTTACACAAGCTGAATAACACAATTTCTGTGAAGTCACTAACCCTCCCTCTCCCCCATATCAACCCCCCACCAATGAAACACTGTTAATCAAAGGAAGCCAGACAGCTTTGAAACATGCATTGTCCTCTCGGTGTGGTGGTTCACACTTGTAATCCTGGCTATGGGAGAGATAAAGGCATGAGGACCTTGAGTTTCAGGCCAGCCAGGGACTCACCTTGTCTCAATAAATAAATAAATCAACAAAAATACAACAGTTTTGAGGAGTATTGATCAAATGGGATGACACTTGCTTAGCATGTATGAGGTCCTAAATTCAATCCCAAGTATCTTAAAGCAAAACAAGAAAGAGGAAAGGGGAAGGGGAAGAAAAAGAGAGGAAAACAAAAGGGAAGGGAAGGAAAGGAAAAAAAAAAGGAAAAAGGGGGGAGGATGGGAGAGGAGAGGAGAGAAGAGGAAAGGAGAGGAAAGGAGAGGAGAGAAGAGAAGAGGAGAGGAGAGGAGAGGAGAGGAGAGAAGAGAAGAGAAGAGAAGAGAAGAGAAGAGAAGAGAAGAGAAGAGAAGAGAAGAGAAAAGAAAAGAGAAGCATAAACTTGCCCATCTTTCTTGTTGTCCCTGAAGTATTTTGAGCATGAATTAATAACAGGGATAAAAATTATTCTCACAATCATGCCAGGAATGAAGCTGTTGAATTTCTGAGTCAAGGAGAACCAGAGGAAATATCTACCAATCTGTATGATTTGTTCACTCAAGGTCACCTCCAAGGAGCTGTGCTAGGTGCTGACAGACTTTGTGGGCATTACTGGAATTTTTCAGGCCCAGTCTTGTTGACCTGCCTCATGGAGGAGTTAAATAGAATGTCAGAGGTCTGACTGTCCAAACTTCAGACACATATTTCCTTCTTGGCCTGTGCTCATTAGTTTTTCCTAAAGGCTGTTGGCTTTCCGGTCAGATAATCTGCTTTGGAGATCTAACGTCATCACTCACTAGTTATACAGCCTTTAGCAAGACACATAATACTCCACAAATATTCAGCAATGTCTACTGCCTGGCAATAACACAAACATGGCTTTTTGAGCCCTAGTTTCTTGCTGTGTACCTGGTACCAGTATTCCTTCCTTGAATGCAAGCTCACCAGGATTAATGAAAAGATGAAATGAGATGTTTGTTGAAGAGCCACTTTGGAAAATATTCAGGTTTTAAAGTGGGGTAGGTGACATTTTCTTAATGTATTCCCCTTTATCCAAAGATAAGACAATCTGAGACAGTAACCAACGTTGGCTCTGAACTTCACACACTTTAAGAATAATCTCTCTTTAAGTCATTAGTCCACTTATTGATTTGGTTGTTGTTTCTTTGAGGGTTTAATTTTTTGGGCTTTAAGTATATTTTGAATCTTAGGCCTTTGTCTGATATATAGCTGGTAAATGTCTTCTCCCATTCTGTTGTCTTTTTATTTAGCTTGTTAATTATGTCCTTTGCCATGTAGAAACTTTTATTTTGATGTAATCCCATTTATTGATTTTTTTTCTTTGATTTGTTGTGTTTTGGGATTTTTACTTAGAGAAAGTTTTGACCTGTGCCTAGGAGTCCTAGTGTTCCCCCTACCCTTTCTTATAAAATTTTCGTGTTTTCTGGTCTTACATTGAAGTCTTTGATCCACCTTGCTTAAACAAGGTGATACCTGGGCATCTAGTTACAGTTTTCTGCACTTGGATATCCAGTTTTGCCAACACCATTTCTTGAAAGGAAGACTTCTCAGGAGCAGTAGTAAATGTGGTCAATAGGCACAGGAAGAAATGTTCAATACCTCTTTCCATAAAGGAAATTCAAAGCAAAACAACACCTCACCCCAGTTAGAATGGCCATTCTTGAGAAAACATACAATAACAAATGTTGGCAAGGATGCAGCCACAAGGAAGCTCTATTATACTGTTGGTGGGAATGTAAACTTGTTCAATCACTCTGGAGGTTCCTCAAAAAATTAAACATAGAACTACCCTATGAACCAGCAATTGCACTCCTGGGTTTCTATCCAGTAACACACAAACAAGGCTACAGTAAAACTATCAGCACAATCATGTTCATTGCAGCATTATTTACCATAGCCAAGATATGGACTAGCCCAGATGCCCCTCAATGGATAAATGGATCAAGAAAATGTGATATAGAGACACAATGGAATTCTACTTATCCATCAGAAAGAATGATATTGTGCCATTAATAAGAAATGGAAAGACTTGGAAAAATTATATTAAGTGAAGTAACCAGACCTAGACAAACATAGGTTGCACATTTCCCTCATTTGTGTAGCTAGAATATGCCTAAAAATCTATAAGTAAACACACTGGATGGTATGCAAATGGTTATAAATGAATTAATGGAAGTATAATAGACTCTATGGAGAGTGTAACTAGGACTAAGTCAACAGGTACTAAAATAAGTACCAGAAAATGGGCACTTGCAAGAGGGGCTGTGGAGAGGGCTAGAAGAATGAAGGGGGAAGGGAGAAGAATGTAGACAAGAATTCGTTGTTTATACCATAGAATTGAGAAAAATAAAGGAAAAGGTGTGTTGAAGGGGGGGCGAAGATATTGAAGAGATGATACAGACCAAGATGTATTGCATACATAGATTACTTTGTTTAATGGCAAAAAAATCAATACCTAACCTGAAAATTAAGAAAAGTGAAGGAAGGGTGAGGTGGGAGGGATGGGTGAGAATGTTGAAGGAGGTGACATTGATCAAGAGGCACTGTATTCACAAATAGCTTTATTGACCAGCAACTCCTTTGTACATCTACTAAAATATAATACAAATATTCAAATAATAATAATCTCCCACTGGTCCTTGACTACTTTATAGTTAATATTGTGTGTCAACTTCATTGGTTTCCTAGTTACCCAGATATTTGATCAAACATTATTCTGGGTATTTCTGTGGGGGTGTTTTTGGATGTGATGAATATTTTAATTGGCAGGTTAAGTAAAGTAGATTTCTTTTTTTGGGGGGGTAGGGGTCCAGTCATGGGGCTTGAACTCTGGGCCTGGGCGCTGTCCCTCAGCTCTTCAGCTCAAGGCTAGCGCTCTACCACTTGAGACACAGCACCACTTCCAGCTTTTTTCTTTTTGCTTATGTGGTGCTGAGGAATCGAACCCAGGGCCTCAGGCGTGCAATTACCACTGAGCCACCTTCCCAGCCCCAGTAAAGTAGATTTCTGGGATGGGTCTCATCCAGTCAGTCAAAGACTTAAGTAGAATAAAAAGACTGATTCTCCCCTGAGTAAGCAAGAAGTACCATGTTTGAGCAAGAGGGAACTTTAGCTTTTCTCCTGCCTTCAGTCTCCAACTGCAGCTTCAGCTACCTGGTCCTCAGGCTTTTGGTTTCAGATGAACAAAACCGCAAGCTCTCCTGTGTCTCCAGCCTGTGGCCTCACTGACCTTCAGAGTTGGCTACTTCCATAGCTACAGGAGCCAATTCTGTCTATGGGTTCTGTTTTACTGGAGAGTTCAAATTCATTTCTACTCCTTATAATCCATAATCTTTTCTTCCAAGGTTGCCAACTGGCACCTCCAATTGGCCTCAATCCATGAAGCTCTTGACCTGCCAGCTCCTCATAGGTGTCTTTATACCTTTGCATAAGCTGCAAACACTCTCCTATACTGCAATCTTCAATGCCAACTTCTGCTCACCCATCAAAAATTGGCTCACATCTGTAATCCTAGTTGCTTGTGAGGTTGAGATCTGAAGATCGAAGTTTAATACTAGCCCTGGAAGGAAAGTCCATGAGATTCTTATCTTCAGTTCTCCAGCAAAAAGCTAGAAGTGATACTGTGGCTCAGGTAGTACTTTGAGTTAAAAAAAAAAAAAAGCCAAGTAAGAGCACAAGGCCCTATGGTCAAGCCCTCGTACCATCACCTTTGACTATTAGAAAACTTGACCCTGCATAGAGGTAGTTGTAGTTACAGAGTTCAGAGGCAGGATACAGGAAAGTGATGCTAAGGGTCCTCAGAATCGTAAGAATTTAATACTTCAATTACCTTTGCCTTTAACTTGCCTTCGAATTTACCATTTTCAAGATAACCTTAGCTCTAAAAGAAAATATAATTTCATCTCTCACTCTATGGAGATTAAAAACACTAACTCCCCTAGATCAAATATCTCCATAGCCAAGCTTCTGTCAGGGAGAACTCCTTCCTTATTATCCAGGTGTTTCAAACCTCTCCACCTTTAACAAATGTATCTATTAAATATTGTGTGCAATATAAGATTTCACTGTATTTTTGCCATGAATTGCCTCATACTTTATCAGAAAAGTAAATAGCATTGAGATCAAACAAACAAAAAACCCTTCAAGTGGTTTAAATACTTGATTTAATTATACTGAATTCTCTCTACTCACACAGCCCCGTGTTCACAGTTCCACAGATAATTACGGGACACATACCTCTACCCCAGCTTTGGTTTTGCTTTTGGAAATACATGGTGTATTACTTTCCCTTTAGTTTCATTGATCATGCCATTAAGAGAGAGAGAGAGACAGAGACAGAGAGAGACAGAGAGAAAGAGAGAGGGAGAGAGAGAGACAGAGACAGAGAGAGAGACAGAGAGAAAGAGAGAGAAAGAGAGAGAGAAAGAGAGAGGGAAAGAGAGAGAGAGAGGTCTAAAAGCAGCTGCACCCTTGTAGCTCACACCTGTAATTCTAGTTACTCAGGAGACTGAAAGCTGTGGATTGAGGTTCAAAGCCAGCCTGGACGGGAAAGTCTGTGAAACTCTTCTCTCCAATTATCCACCAGAAAACAGGAAGTGGAGCTGGAGCTCAATATGGCAGGTAGAGCACCAGCCTTGAGCAGAAAAAGCTCAGGGACAGTTCCTGATTTCAAGGCCCACGACCAACAAGAAAAGAAAAGAAAAAGTAACTCATAGCATTTTCTTCTCTGATACCTGCTTCTTGCCAGGTCTTGACTAGACAGCACCAAGAATGCCCCTCTCCTGCACATCCCAGATGCAGAAACTAGGGCTTTGTTTAGAGGTCTTGGATATCGCTCTGGAGACATGAGTTCCGACAGCTCTGAAGCAGTGTTCTGAGCTTGCTTGGAGTTTGGAATGTTGAGAAGGAACAGCGACCAGGTCATCCAAGATAAAGGCTGTATGAGCACTAGGGACAAGGTTAGAGATGGCCTCTGGATATAGGCCTTGGGCCTCGGGCACAATGCAACTGCTCAGTTGCTTTAGTCCGTTGAATTGCCTTCTGCCAAAGGATGCAGACCTTGCTCACCTTGCAGAGGACAGCTGGAATTAAGAATAAATTCTGCTTCCAAGATGGCCTCCGACTCTACTTCAAGAAGCTTTTGTTTACTTGTTTAAAAAATTTGTTCTAAATTTCAAAATGGCATGCAAGGGAGTTACAATTTAACACATCCACCTATGTGTCCAGTGCTTCTTGATCAATCCCCCTGCCCCTCCATCATTGTCCTCTTTCCCATGTATTCCTTCCCCACAGGCTCACTTCCCACTTCCCTTATCATATGTGTTCATTGAGTATTCTGGCTGCATTTATCCCCTGTGGACATGCTGTTTCCATGTGACTTTCATAATAATTCTCCTTTTACTTTCGCACAGATTCGTTACCACTGAGAAGAAAGGTGGGAATCCTTGTCTTGCAAACCCACATCCTGCAGGAGTTGGTTTCTTAGCTCGGGGCAATCACAATCACCTACAGAAAACACCTGTGGGTCAGGGTGAGGGTCAACAACTCCAACTTTCAGACAGCCTCACTCAACCCTTTCTTCAGACCCCTTTCAGGGGTCAGCCCCTGTTCCCAGCATGCTCTAGGAGGCTCTGAACTTGGCCAGTAGTGGGAAAGGAGTTTCTCACAAAACTGCATAGGTTTGAGAAGGTCAGCCATGCCCTGGGTGGTCCTCACCTTGGGAATAAGCGGTTCACAGAGTTACCCTGCAGTGACCCTTACTCATGAAGGAGGTAAGATGAGCAAGTCCCCGAGTTCTTCCTCTTTGGCTTTGGAATGTATCATCTTATTCTTTCCAGATGTTTTCCTTAATAGTTGCTTGATCTATTGTAGTCTCTCTGTGTCCTCTGAGCACACAGTGGACAATGAGAAAATAATGAGAAATAAGTGGGGAAGTGGAGTATTTGGAAATTAAATTTTCTTTTATCCAGGATAAATTTTACAATTGATCATGTTGTTCTGTTGGCATACAATTTGAAGAAAAGAAATAAACTACTCTATTGGCTAATGACATAATAATGCTCTATGTCACAACCCCCCTCTCCCAGGAATCCAAAAGTACAAAGAAACAAGCAGGCAAAATAAAACCCTTCCACAGCTAATAGTTTGTCAAGGTTTCATAATGCCAAATCAATTTACAAAAATCAAATATATTTCTATGTACTGTCAATATACAAATACCAAAACAAAAAGCATACTACCATGAACACTTAAACAAGTGGCTCACATCTGTATTCCTAGCTAGTCAGGAGGTTGAGATCTGGAGGATCACAGTAAAAGGACAGACTGGACAGAAAACCCTTAACATTTCATCTCCAAAAGAACCAGCAAAAAACAGGACGATAGGCATGGCTCAAGTGGTAATACACCTGAAAGCTAAAAAAGGATGAGACCTTGACTTCAAACCTCAGTACTAGCAAAAACCAACCAAGCAGCCAACCAATAGAAAAACAGTGCCCCTCCCAAGAAAATCTGTTGGTATAGTTCCAACAAAACACATATCAGACTATTGAAAACTACAAGAATATTGATGATGAATACCTATAATCCCAGCTTGGGAGACAGCAGAGTCACAAGTTCAAGGCCAGTCTAGGCAACATGGGAATATCCTGTGGCAAAGCAATCAAACAAAAAACTATAGCATGACAATAAAATAAATTGGAGAAATAGTCAATAAGTGGAAAAATATACTACGTTCATGAATTGGAACACAGCACAGTAAAGATGTTAACTCTGAAATTATTCTATCCTCTTACTTCCTATCAAAACACCAGCAAGATATGTTGGTAGACATAGACAACATTATTATTAAATTTTTATGGTAAGGCAACAGAATTATAATACCTGAAACAGTTTTAGAGAGGAAAATAGGAAGATTCACTGTATCTAATTAATGCAGCTACAGTAATCAGGACATTGTTTGTCTTGAGATAAAACAAATCCACACAGAAATAAATCCACACACAGAGTTAACAAGGTTTTTTTTTAAACAAAGGGCAAAAGAAAAGTTCATAGATGAACACTGTCTAGAATAAACTTCAATTTATCTATACTTCACATCCTATATAAAAATAACTCAATCACAAATTTGAATATAAAATGTAAGCCTGTAAACATTTTAGGAAAAAATATAATCTTTAAGATATGGGGAGAAGTGATGCATTTCATTGACGTATTTGTTTTATTTTTAAATGATTGATTTTTTGATAGTAAGGCTTGAACTCAGGGCCTCATGCTCACTCAGCTTCCTTGCTCATGGATGGTGCTCTACCACTTGACCCACACTCTAGCTGAGCATGGAACCATTTTAGACATGACAGTAAAGGCATAATCTATAAAAGAAAAAAGTTGGTAAATTTTACTTCATCAAAATTAAAATATTTTGCTCTATGAAAGATCCTGTCCCCCCCCCAAAAAAGGATGGGCAGGCTAGTAGAAAATATCTTCTAACTACCTATATAATAAGGGACTGATATATAAAATACATAAAGATCTCTAAAAGCTCAACATAGTCCAGGATTAGGGATTACAAGCCTCAAGGGGTTGTGTATTACAGGGTGCAGCACCAGGAAATCCTGGTGGTGACAGTTGATTCCGAGTCTTGATTGCAATCACAGTTTTAAAATTTTGCACATGATAACATTGAATTGAACATGAGAACTAGTGAAATCCGAATACGTTCTGTGCATAATATTAACATCAACTTACTAGTTATGATATTGTTGTATATTACGCAGATGTTAGCATTGGGAAAAATTTGGTAAAGAATATGAAGGGTCTTTCTGTATATTTCTTTTTTGCAACTTCTGTATTCTTTCCAAAATAGAATGATATAAAATGTGGTACCTGAATAGTAGTCACAACAGTCACTCACAGTAACTAAGGCATGGATGCATTCTCCCACTCTAGATAGTAGATCTTTCCAGATGAGCACTGGGACTGAGCACCGAGATGTTTCCTTCAGCCAAGCCCTGCTGAGCTTACTCCTTCCAGATTCTTTAGACCCCACTGGCCAAGGACTCAGATCTGTGAGAGGAGATCTCCCGTTGTGTGTATCACTATATTCCCAACCCCTAGAACAGTACCCAATGCATGGTCAGCACTCAGAAAGTAACTGCAAGTAAAAAAGAAGCCATCTTTATCTGTGCATGTCCTATTCAAGCCCCCCACCTAAGAAAGCCTTCTTACATCAAGCTGTATGTGTGTCTGTCTGTCTGTATGTCCGTATGCATGCATATATGTATGTATCTCTTTCCTCAGATTTTTAAAGCACTACAGAACAGCCACTCTGTGGTGCACTCTGTTCAATTCCATTTTAAAGCATTTCCTATGCATTGGCACTATGTCAGCAACGGAGATCTGGTGGACAGAGTCGGCTTCAGCCCAGTGAAGCTCCTAGAGGGGTGACCTGGGGCCACACAGGCCTGCAGATCTTTCCAATAGGTGAGCCCAGGCCAGGTATACTGGGGCAGAGCTTCCAAGTCACTGGTCAGGTGGGGAGATGGACAGGCAGACAGGCCAACCAGCAGATGATCACTACTACTGTGCATGTGCGTGTGCCAGACACCAGGCTAAATCAAGTGTACACCATTCCCAAGAGCATTGCACAATCCTGTGAAGTAGGTTTTATTCTTCTTAAATCAGGTAGGATTAAAGTAGGTAAGAGGAAAGGCAAAGGTCTCCCAGGCCAAGAAAACATTCAGAGCATAAACAGGGAAGTGCATACACCTGGGAGGGAGGCTGAGTCATCTGTATTACTTACCCAAGATTAAGGTGAGAAAGGAACTAACTGTTGTTTACTGAAGTCAGACCTTGGAAGGCCTTGAATACAAAGTCAGCAAGTGAAGGCCCATGGCCTCCAAACAGACTCTATGGAAGCCTAACATTCACACCACTGGGCCAGGGTTGCCTCCAATGTCTGGTTCAGATTTCAGCCCCAAAAAAATTGTTTTGAAGAATCTTGCAGCAAATATTAGTGTCCTGCCCTTTCTCCTGCTCCTCAGCATTTTAATGCATGCTAGCTCCCTTTAATTGCTGGGCCTTCAACTTCTGTGACAAGGGTTTCTCTGACTGACAGCATCTACTGGGCTCACCTACATGACTGGTTGTCCTGTTCACCCCGCTGACATACCTGGTTATCTTCCCTTTACCAGCGATTGTCATTTCCTTGTCTCCTGTCCTTCCCCCTCTGTGGGTGTTTTCTGGGAGCATCTCTTAGATGGACTTGTATCTATCCTTGTGTCTGTTTGGGGTAACTAGAACTAAGGACACACACACACACACACACACACACACACACACACACACGTATTGAGTATGGACTCCTGTAAGAAAACACCAATGTGGAGACAGAGTCGACAGAACAGACTTACTTTGTCACTAAATACCTTTTTGGTTTTGCACTGTGTCCATGGATTTACTATTAAAAATTCTTTATTCTTAAAAATGCCCCAAATATGCCCTTGAAAGTAATTTTTTAAACTCAACTGTAATTTTACAATAACCCAGTCACCTGTGGTTTGTATGAAATTTTAATGTGTTGGAGACCCTAAACATATTGACTCATGCTGCCAGGCATACGCTGTTGGATGGTTTGATATAGTCAGAAGAATTTGTCTTTTCAACTAGTTTGCTTCATAACTGGCCAGTTATTAAATTGTATTTCTGTATCCGTGGTCTCTTAAAATTCAGGCCCTTGCAAGTCATCTCCATTAATCTTTGTAGGTATACTACTATGGTAAACTGAGTCGTGCTCAACCAAATTCATGCTGCCCAAACCCAAGTGATCACACCCACTCCCTCCTCACTGCATAATTCTCACTGTGCACTTGGGATATTACTGCAGGAGTACTGGCCCTAAGTTTGAGATACTTTTAATTTGACTTTTACATAGGTCATAAGGACCAAAAGCATTTAGGTATTGTTAATGATTCAGTCTTAGAATGAAAGTTTCCTGGTATATCACATATGCAAAATCTCAGATGTGTTTTAAAAGATAAGTCTGTTTCCATTTTGTTAATGTTTTAGTCTTAGAATAAAATTTTCCTGGTATTTTATATGCGAAGTCTCAGATGTGTTTTGAAAGATGTCTATTTCTATGTTTCATGGGTACATAGTCATAGTACATGTTTACCAGCTACAGTATGACTTTCAGTCCATGGTATACAGCATGTAATGATCCAAACAGGGCAATGGGCATATTGATCACTACAGACATTTATCATTTATTTGTGTCAGGAACTTTCAAACTCCTCAATAATAGCTCTTTTGAAAGAATCAGTTGTTGGCACCCACAGTTACTGTGCTATGCTAAAGAACACCCACTCTTAGGACTTCTCTTGGTGAATCAATATCAGGCAACAGAAACAAATGCAAGAAAACAAGATGGAAACCAAGTTTGATAGACCACTATAGCTGCACCATGACCATGAAATGTTTGTGCTTTTTGCTCAGAAGCACTGACTTTCTAACAAGAAATTTTTATCAAGAGATGCCTAAAAGGTACAGAACTACCAATAAGACAAGTTTTCATTTGTTTCTTCTACTGCGGCTGAATGTAATTTTCACCTGAAGCATGGTTTGGGATCCCTGATGTGGAAGGTGGTGGCTGAATGCAAGCTCCCATGTGGGTATGGGTGACTGCTGTGGCCAGATGTGCGCATTTGACACAGCTACCCTGGCTGCTGTGGGCTCTGGGTGGTGAGAAGGGAGCCTGCAGTCAAGACTGCCAGCTGTGGGGCTGGGGATAAACTTGGCCTCACAAGCTTAGTGAGAGGTGCTTGATGTCTGCCCAGGGGGACAGAGAAAAGTAGACCAAGGTTTGACCACAGGAGCACACAGCTGCCCCCTCTCAGCCCCTCCCCACCTCAGTGTACAGCAAGAGGCCGAACACAACCATGAGCGCCAGCTTCCCATAGGGCTCTGTAAATGTTTCAGCATGGATCAACTTATTCCAAGCATGAAAAGATGATATTTCAGTGAGACTCTCATCTAAATAAATGGATCAAAATTCCCATGTCATACCCAAACATTTTACATCTCTAGACAGAAATAGCTGATGGCATGACCATTTAAAAAATTATCAAGGGGCTGGGAAGGTGGCTCAGTAGTAGAGCACTTGTCTTGCATGTATGAGGCCTTGGGTTCGATTCCTCAGCACCACATAAGCAAAAAGAAAAAAGCCGGAAGTGGCGCTGTGGCTCCAGTGGTAGAGTGCTAGCCTTGAGCTGAAGAGCTGAGGAACAGCGCCCAGGCGGAGTTCAGGCCCCACGACCAGACCCCTCCCAAAAAAAATATCAAGACTTCTTTTTTTTTCCCTTTTTTTTAAGGTACACACAAACTAGCTATTTTTGGTTTTGAGGTAGGGTCTTTCTATGTAGCCCAGGCTGGCTTCAAATGCCTGATCCTCCGCCTCAGCCCCTAAAGTGCTGGGATTACAGTTATGAGTCACCTTGCTCTGCTCCAACTGACTACTTTAAATTGACATTTTTTTCTCGTTAAAGAGGGACACAGCAAAGAAGGATAGACAGAAGGATGGAAGGAAGTAGGGAGGGAAGGAGGGAAGAAGGGAGGGAGGGAGGGAAGGAATAATGAGTCCAGGAGGGAGGGAGACAAGTATATAGTTTGTGTGTAACCTGAATAATTGCATTCCCTCTCTGTCTGCCCTCTCAACCCCTTCAGAATCTGGGAGGAGGAGGAAGCTGCCCAGTCAGCTCTGGGGAATCCCGCTGTTTGTCTGTCTGGAGCCCAGATGTTCAAACAACTCCCTGAAGGGTCAGTGACAGTCTTGGAGGAGGCCCGAGCCTTGTGTCCTTCCCTCTTCCCTCCTGGCTTCTTTTCCTGGATGGGAACAGATCCATCAGGGTCAAAGAAATGTCTTCTGCATAGCAGAGAGGTGGTACCCACCCTTCCCTCCCAGGAGGAGCTTTCTTGCCCACCCTGTTTCTAGCCGTGTTGACTAGTACTGGCCTGAGTTGGGGAGGGGGGGACAGACTATAGTCCCTTCCCTGGCTCCTCTCCTTGTCCCCATGTCTGTCTGTGAAAACAACATTTGAAATGAATGTGACAGGAAGTCTAGAAAGAAAGCACAGAAGTGCTAGAAGAGAAGGAGAGGGGGAGAGGGGCCAAGAAGAGGAGGGAAGAGATGGGGAGAGGGGGACCATCCTGGGCTGTTTCTAAACAGCACAGCCCTTCGGCCCATAGCTCCACTGGAGGATACTCAGACACTTCAACTTCAATTTGGGGGACTCTAATTTACATATCCAATATTCTGTGCCTAATTTCACCCTTTTATTTTTCAAAGAATGCATCCCCAAATTCTAGAAGCTTCAAGAACTGCTAGACCAAATCCAGGCCTTGTTTCTAGTACTTTGAGCCACTTTTCTCCTGTTGTTAACTTCCTGGTAGCTTCTCCAGCTTCTTGAGCTCACTGGGCTCGTGCGAAGTGCCAGGGGCCTTTGCCTGGCTGTTTATTCTACCCAGAATTCCTTCCAGGGGCTCATCCCATGTTCCTTTCTCCATGAAGCTTGTGCTCTACTCTGTTCCTTCCATCCTATGC
The DNA here is from genome assembly GCF_000151885.1 of Dipodomys ordii. Taxonomy (NCBI): domain Eukaryota; kingdom Metazoa; phylum Chordata; class Mammalia; order Rodentia; family Heteromyidae; genus Dipodomys; species Dipodomys ordii. Next base: position 13,018,196 of record NW_012267255.1, read on the forward strand.
TCATTCCTTCCTTCCCACCCTGTCTGCCCATCACAGCCCTCCCCCCATAACACACACCCATCATTAACTATTCTTTTCTGCCCACCCCATGGAAAGAAAGAAAAATTCAAAAATGTTTTGTTCATCGATGCATTCCTAGCACCTCGTTTCTGCAGCCACTTGGTTAATGTTTGCCTAATCCATGCCTGAAACTGCAGGGCTGAGACAAAACCTCTGGGCCTGTTGTAGCCAAAGGACAGCTCTGGCCAGTGAAGATCTCAAGGGATGGAGGAAATGGAGCACTACAGGCCATCATGTGGCTTTGCAGCCTGGGCCAGGACCCTGGACCACAGGCCAAAGCCATGGATGGTGGTATATCCTGTCTCTGCCAGACTGCTTCAGTCCGTGTCATTAGGTTGCTGGATAGCACTCTACTTGAGAACAGATCGAAATCAGTGGGAACCTGCTGTGGCCATGAATGGCAGCTCGCTGCCACCGGGAACCATGGGACATCCACATCCTACACAAGGAAAGCCAAATGCTAATACAGCAGAATGCTGAGTTATAGACACAAGGGAGTGGGGGAGTTGTTTGCTCAGAGCTGGTGCTTAATGTCCTGCAGCTGCAGCCGTCTGCTCACCAGGAAGCCCACGTCTGGAAGGAAGCACACGGCTGGAATCACAGGGTCAGATTGTACCATCATCTTGTGTCATTTTAACCTTGCAAAGATACATCACAGACAATATTTTACCCTGGCACCAAGAAAAGGGTGTGTCTATGAGGTGCAGGATGCAGGTGACACCTAGATGTTCATGAAGCTGGTTAGGTGACTAAGTCCTGCCCCTCACAGCTGAAGGTAACACAAAAGACATTGGGGGTGATCCTGGGTTTTAGAGACGTGTACAGTTGCCTTACACCCCATTTCATATGATAGCCATCCAAACCTGTGAGAAAGAAATGAATCTCCTCAATTCCCATGTGAGGAATGAGAAGCTCATGTAGTTAACAAGGGTCACCTCATTCATATCTATCTGCCCACTGAAGAGTTAGGGAAGCTGAGGACCAGAGAGGCTGATGAATTGCCTGCAGAGGGACAATGGGGAGAAGGGGAGCTCAGGCTCAAGCTGAAACGCTGCCCTGTCCTGCCCAGCCCCTAATAGTGCCATCTCCCAGCCTGTACCGATGCTGTGGGTCCCACTGCTCCAGAGCCTCCAGGCCTTGGAAGAGATCCTGACTCCTCTCATGATGCCTTGTTTCTGCTTTTCTGTCTCTCTTCCCATTCCTACCCCTACTCTTTCCCGAGTGGTCTCAGAGCCATTCTACTCTTCCGTCCCACATCCTGAGATAGGAAGGGGTGTTGAGACACTCCTACCCTCACCAGAGACAGAGAGAGACAGAGCTAGAGACAGAGACAGGTGGGGACAGAGAACACAGAGAGACACACAGAGAGAAACAGAGACAAAGACAGAGACAGAGACGGAGACAAACACACAGAGAGAGAGAGAGAGAGAAAACAAATTTGGCTTGTTAGATCCTGGCACTACAACTAGATCTCTTTCCTATCTTATAAACCATGACTGGAGAAATTGGGATTAAAGGTCCAGCACGTAGCTGCTGTCCAGTCTATGTTACCATATGCACAGCATGGAAACAAATGGCGTCATGCTTAAGGTTCTCCAAGAGCCAGACTTCTCCCTTTCAATCCAACTAAAAGGGAAGTAGGGCCGCCTGCCTATGGCTATAGAGAATTAGCCCTGGATTGTTCTCTGCCCTTCCCAAGCCTGGGACATTGCTTCATCTCAAACTGAAATGCAGGCCAGGAAAGGGGCCAGCGCCAGGCAGAGCAGTTGCCTTATAAGGATAGTGGCCAGCCCTGCCAGGTGTGTCATACCCTCAGTGCCCATGAGGAACCCACCCACAATGGCCCCAGTGAGCCAGGGCCTGGGGGGTGGGTGGCGGGGAAGTGGGGTGAAGTGGCCTCAGAATGACACATGGGTGACAAGCGAGAGTTTTCTCACTCCCCTCCCTCCACCATGTTTTCATATGTTTTAATCATTATACCATTTTTCTCTGGACTTAAAAAAAATGAAAGAGAATCCTTGAATTAGAGGGGAAAAAATAAGAACACAAATGAGCAGATAATGCCAGTCACAAGACTTTCTGCTTGCTTCCTGGTAGGAGCAAGGGGTTCTAATGGAATGAAGAAAGCAGGTCCTTGGAGAAGTCATGCTGAGAGACCAGTTGTCCCATTGAGAGAGGACACAACTGATACAAACAAAACAAGCCAGGGATGGCTGGGAACTTTGATGAAAAACTATGGTCCTTTTGAAAAGCAGGAAAGTGAAGGCAAAGAAAGGAGCCAGGAGCCATACCAGAGGTGGCAGAGAATCCTGCTTAAGAATTTAAGGCTTTGAAATCACACAGGTCTGATAGCTTAGACTGCTCACTTTCAACAGGGAGCATTTGCATTTGAACATAATTCATACATATGTCTGGATGGCCTGTGTGGGGGATTTGTTCACTCAACCAATATGCCCATCTCACTCCAAAACAAGACTCTTATTAACTCAGAATGTTCATAAACCAACCTATGGAATGGATTCCTCCCATTTTACAAGGGAGGGAAGTAACTAGCTAGTTAGCAGAACTGACACTGTGACCCTTGACTATCTAGCTCTTGAGCCTCAGACATCCCATCAAGAGGCTGCCATTGTCCCATCCCACTTGGTGGCGCTGTGAAGAGTGAATGGAGCAGGGCATGATGGAGGCTCTGTGGCAGAGCCAGGCACTGGGAGACACGCAGGGATGTTCTATGCTGTGCTGTTGGTGGTGGAGATTGCCCAGAGCAGGCCCGGAGTGTGTGATTTCGTAAGAATGGGCATCAGGAAGAGCAGGCCCATGTGTGGAGGCTGCAGGCCGGGGAACAGGAAGACGCAAAGCAAGGAGACAGCTTCTAAGGAAATCATGATTGAGGCAAGAGAGCCTTGGTGCTAAACCTGTCAACCCAGGTGAAGGGATTCAGAGGGACAAAACACCAACCATTTGGACACATCTGGGGAAAAAGCAGTTTAGTAACTAGAAGGAAGTTTTCCAAAGCAAAATGCAGATGGGGGTGGGGGCTGGTTAGCAGCAAAAGCACCAGAAAGCTCAGTGGAGTTTACAAAATCAGCAAAATAGACTCCAAGGCCTCCAATGGGAAATGGGACCTGCTCACATCAAACCAACTCGGTACTATGCAGACCTGCCATCTGCAGTTAGGCTCATGTCACCCTTCCATTGTGTTTCTAAGATGGTGGATGCACTATTTCTGGGGAATGTTAGTGGGACAAGAGCCATCTTTCTTAACAATCCCTCACTGTAGCTGATCATCATCCCCCTCTTCTCCTGTTCTTCCTAGATTCCACCCATTCTCAGCTAGCACTTACGCTTGTCAGGGTAGCTTGCCTACTGAGGTCACACAGACTGTACCCCCCAACAGGTTTATCTTCTTTGGAGGAGATGCATCAAACCAGGGTGTCCAGAGTTGTTGGATTTCCAGTTTATCAAACTCAGTAACTATAAAGTCATCAATGTGGTAGACCGAAGGACAGAGTACTTCTATGGAATGGAGGAGAAAGAAGGAAATCCCAGCAGTTCTTTTTTTGGGGGGGGGGTCCGGTCATGGGGCCTGAACTCTGGGCTTGGGCACTGTCCCTCAGCTCTTCAGCTCAAGGCTAGCACTCTACCACTTGAGCCACAGCGCCACTTCTGGCTTTTTGCTTATGTGGTGCAGAGGAATCGAACCCAGGGCCTTAGGCATGCAAGCCAAGTACTCTACCACTGAGCCAACTTCCCAGCCCTCCCAGCAGTTCTTGTCAGCATCCCATCAATACTAAGAGAAACTATGCATTTGTATTAGTAAATCTGTTGCTGAGACAAGGTAGATCAGGGAAGATGAGGCCTGGGAAACAGGAGCCAGAAATTCAGAGCGGGCACAGTGTTTTAATGATCTGTGCGTTAAGCCTCACACTTCTTCATAAACTGCGGGAGAAGGAAGGAAGGAAGAAAGGAAGGAAGGAAGGAAGGAAGAAAAGAAGGAAGGAAGGAAGGAAGGAAGGAAGGAAGGAGGGAGGGAGGGAGGGAGGGAGGGAGGGAGGAAAGACAGAAAGAAAGAAAAGAGAAAGAAAAGGGGGAAAGCAGATCACCCAAAATAATTAGTGTGCTTTTAAAGAAAGACATCTTGGAAAAACAAAACACTTGGGAAAATAACTCCTCTTGGCACAAAATGTGTTGAAACATCCTTATCTCAAGGATAGACACCTGTCTTAAAGGGAGCATATGACACTCTCTCCCTCTTTGCCCTGATGAGATGCCTACGCAGATATCAATGAACTCAAGTTTGATGAGGAGGCCAATTTTAGCATCTCTGAGCCCAATTGATAAAAATGTAACAGCAAGAGTGATTAAATGGGCCAAGTGTGAGGACAAAGAGGAACACTAATCCTAAGGTGAATTCAAATTAAATCCTTATCTGCTTTTCTTCACTCTCAACACCCATGATGTTAAGAGTGCTCATTGCATCTCCTGTCAGATGCTCATACATTCCTGTCTGAGTTGCATAAGATCTTCCTGTCTTTGTTGTGTTTTAGAGACCAATAAACTTCACTGGTCTCTAACTTGATATGTGTTCTGATTCTCATTGTGACAACACCAGAACTCAGTACCCAATGACCAGGAAGAGGCTTCCTCCTTTTTGGAGACTCCCTGGAGCACCACTTCTATGGTATACTGTGATTGATCAGAGAAGAAGTCATTGAGTAGCAGGAACCAGAGAAAATCCTATAAGAATAAGAGTGCCCTCCAGGGAAGTACAAAAGGGAACTCGGAAATCAATTTATTTTGTCTTGGTAACAAGTACATAAGGATGACTGAGATGAATGAAGAAGAAAGAGGAAAAGCAAATGGATACAATGGCTTTATTATCTGCCCCATTTTTATCTATAGTCACTGGGAATTGAGTATAACTTTCTCCCCTTTGCTAGAATAGAAGAGACTGAAAATGACCAGCAGATGGGTTCCCTATCAGAGAATTTGCATCCAGCAGACTGAAGGAGGATTTGAGCTCCTTTTTCAGATGATCCATTTTCCATTAAGCAACATTCATTCGGAAGCTGAAGCCCACGGAAGCTCGGAAGTGTGTACAGTCACACTGCCCAGCGCTATTGCTCAAGATGTGAGGGGAATGGTCAGGAGTGTGGCCTTCGTCAGCCTCCTTCACATACAGCTGTGGGAGCCTTGAGCAAGTCACCTCCCCTCCACTTCCTCTTCTATAAAATAGTCCATGAGCCACAGCCCAGGACAATGTGAATAGCCAATGGCAAAACACAGGAAGCTGGTAGCACCAAGCCTGGAATACAATCAGTACCCATGGGCATGAGCAAAAGGAAAATACGGAATTTCCAAAGAAATACAGAGTGTTTCACTGAAGTATTTCCTGCCTCTGTGTATTGGGCACAGAATTCTTTTAAATAATTGGCTCCAGTTTGCAGTTAGGAGTTGGGGGCTTTTAGTGCCCTATGCTCAAAACTGGTCCTTTCCAGGTGAGGCCCACAAGGCTCTGAACTCCATAGAGACTGCACTAAACTAAATATTACCGTTAGTGCACAGGCCTCAGCTAGGCCCACTGGGCTAAGCCCAGCAATTCAGAATGGAAATACCAGTAGGATAATGTGAAATGTCTCTTTCTCTCTCTCTCTCTCCCTCCCTCCTTCCCTCTCTTCCACCATCCTTCCTGCCAAAGACTATACACAGCACAAATAGATCCCAAACACCAAAGCATTGGGATCACAAGTGTGTGTCACATACCTAGCCTAGATAGTATCATTTGAATACAAAATGATCACTTATCAACCTCTTGTAGATGTGTATAGATACTTTTATTACCATAGTTGGTATTGCTTCTTGGTTCCATCTCTCCCAATCATGTGATCTTGGGAGTTAAGGTGACTTTTCTGTAAATAGATACATTGCCTACCCATACCATCTCAAGGTATAGGTGATAATGGTAACTTGTGGTTAGTATTTATGAATTGTATGAATTGAAAGAATTTCTGGGCTGGACATGTAGCTTGATGATAGAGTTCTTGCCTGGCATTCAGATAGCCCTAGGTTTGATCCCCAGAACCACAAAATAAATAAATAAAATAAGCATAACAACTCCTCTAAGACAGATAGAACAGAGCCTAGTACATAGTAAACATCCTGTGACTGTTTGTTATAATTATTTTTTAATCATCTATCTTGTAGTCTGAATACTACTGTAAAATAAAAATGGAATTGATGTTTATCTTTTTTTGTGGTTTAGTTTTTTTTATTGCAAAGATACTATACAGAGGGTTACAGTTACATGAGTGAGGTAATGAGTACACTTCCTCTTGAACATTGTTAGCCCCTCCATTGTTTTCCCCCTACCATCCCCTCCCTCCCTCCCTTCCC
>NW_012267255.1:13031420-13050864 GCF_000151885.1 Dipodomys ordii
GTCTCTTGGGGAGATTAAGCGTTGGAACTCCAACTCTCTTTTTGGTTGGAGAGAGCTGTGGCGTTTCCCTACTGTCCCATCGCCATCTTGGTCCCCCCTCTGATGTTTATCTTTCACATGCACAGAAAAGCGGTTTGAAGGAAATGCATCTGACATTATACAGTAGATATATTGGAGTAGGACTCTGAACACATTTTTTTCTTTCTTTTCCTATTTCATCTTTTCCGTCAATTATTTTTTAATCATCAAAAGCAATCATTTCACACAAGTGACCCTGTGAGTCTTCTCAAAGAAATGTTCTACCTAGGAAGAGACAAAGGAAGAGCTCCACAAATACTAGCAAAGGAGATCGTCTTCACTAAGAGATGAGAGTATTGCTTCTAGGCAACATTCATGTCATATATTTATCATATTTTATCTTTGAAGCAACCTTATTGGCTTGCATTCCACCGTCATCCTTACATTCAGAGGAAGTTTAAAAAAAACCCACAGAGCTGTGAAGTAGTTTGCATGGGAATGATCTGCTCAAATTTAGAAGAGTAGTTTGCCTTTGGAGAAGGCAGGGGTTAAATTAAAAAGGTGTAAGGAACAGCGGGGATCAGGGTAAGTTCTAGGAGGTAGGTGGACCCCAAACACCTAGGTGGTATATACTGTGTGAGTCTCTCCTTATTGATAGCTAGGGGAAGTGAGCCCCAAGTGCTGTGTGCTTGTGGTTTGTGTTTCACTTGGACATGTGACTACACTCCGGGGTTGAACCTCTCAGGTCCACCTTGGCTGTGCCTAGCCCCAACCCCGGGACACTGAGGCACCATCAGCTTGTGGGCATCAAAGCATGCCCTGGCGATCATTGCTGTCTAGAGCCATCTCATCTTGGGACCTAGGCTTTTGAGTCCTAAGGGAGGGGATGTCTTCTTTCTCTCCTGTTATGGAGTTAAGCCATTGGGGAGCCTTTTAGAAAAACCCACCAGGAAGATCTGGTGGCAAGACACAGCCCAGGGCAGCAAGGGTAAGTCCACTGCAGGGAGGTGGAGGGTGGGTATGGGAAATAACAGGGCATTCTGTTCTCTATCCTCTTGTCTTACCTGACCCTTATCTCCATGCCACCTGGAGTCCCCACAGGTGCAGCAGCCCTGGGATCTCAGCCCCCAGCAGAGCCTCACAGAGTCTTTGCTGGACAGGTGAGGAGCAGCTGAGAGCTGCGGGCCCAGCACTGACCAGCCCTGTATCCCTGTGGATGTGAATGAAGCAGGGCCAGTCCAAGCTTGGGCCTTCTTCTGTTCCACCTGTTCCCTTGGTTCCTCTGTTTCTTCCAGCGCTGCTCATTCCCCATGGCCACAGCTTAGAGGGACATGATCTGCACAAGGCCTTATCTCCCTCTTCCTGTGGCCCAAATTGGGCAAACATAGCATTTATGGATGACTTGCAATGTGCCAGGCCTAGCCAAGAGATCTTAGAGTCAATGTCTCACTTAATGCCTCTGGAGTGAGCCTGGCACAGGGTGGGGGCACCACACCACTGTCTCCTGTGGCAGGTGCTATTAATCTTTTCCTTCCATAGAGGAGAAAGCAAAGACTCAGAGACAAGAGACAGAATTGACGTTCCAAAGGCAGATGTTGTACCTACTTAACTAAGCTGCATGTACTTCGCTTCTGATAGACTGCAGCTAGTTCTTCATTCAACGTATATTATGCATCTTGTACCTAGGATGAAGCACAGGGTATACAATAGAGAATAAAACAGGCACGATACATATAGCACTTACCTTCTAGAGAGGGAGAGGGAGTAACATGATATGATGGCCAGTGTTAAGAGCTAATGACAAGATAGAGAAGAGGAAGGAAGAGCTTAGGGAAGGGGACAGCTGAGTGAAGAAGATGAGGAAGACAATACCTCAGAAAGCCAAGGGGAGAGTCTTCAAGATAGAGAGAGTACCAGGCTCAGGGACTTTGAGTCAGGAAGAATTTTTCCAGAAATCTCTAGAGTGTTAGGGACAGTGTCACAGAGGGAGAGTGTAGTGGGCACTCAGAGAGCGGCAGGAATCGGGGAACCCAGAGCGCAGGTCCTTTCACAGAGTGGAATTCATAGCAAGATGGCAACAGGAAGAATGGTTCCAGGCAATGTGGCTTTTACATTTACTCTAGCTGCTGCAGAGAGAAACGCAGGAAATGAGAATCACCTAGGAGACCAGCAGAAGGCAGTGACAACAAGGTGGACAAGAGATTGAGGTGATGTGATAAGAGGATTTGACTTGTGACATGTTTTAAAGATGGTCCAACAAGATTCCAGACCCTATTGGATACCTGAAGGTTGCTGACACCTCAGACTCATCGTGTCTGAAGTGGAACTCATAACCCAAGAATCTTCTTCCCATACTTCTGTCTCTGTCACTACCACTTCCAGCCAGCTAGCTTCCCGAGCCAGAAACCTGGGCACCAGCATCCATCCTTCCCTCTGCCCATCTCCCCCGACCTCCACCCCCCCTCCATGCTACCTTCCACTCATCCCATTCTCTCCTTCCTCATTCCCACCTCCACCACCTGTAACTTCCCCAACAGCTTCCCTTCTCCTGTTTGGACTCAGCACAGCCCATATTGGCACTAAGCTGATCTTTAGGAAAAGTAGGTCACATCTGTTTAAGATTCTTCTGGGACTCTCTGTTGCTTATTAAATACAGTCCAAGCTCCCTGACCCAGAACCCTTCAAAAGAAATGTAATATAAGCTACATATATCATTTTAAGTTTTCAAACAGTCCCCATTAAAAACAAACAGATGAAATTAATTGTGATCATATCAACAGTGAATCAATTGTATCCCAAACATGACCGTTTTCAGTATATAATCAATATGAAAAGTATTTATGATATATACTTTGTATTCTTATTTTTTGGCATTAGGTCTTTAAAATCCAGCATTTGTTTGTTTGCTTGGTGCCAGTACTGTGACTTGAAATCAGGGATTGAGTTTAGGAACTCAGGGACTCAGTTCCCTGAGCTTTTTTGCTCAAGGCTAGCACTCTGTTACTTGAGCTACAGCTCCACTTCCAGGTTTTTGATAGTTAATTGGAGATAAGAGTCTCAAGGACTTTCCTACTCAGGCTGGCTTCGAACCTAATCCTCAGATTTCAGCCTTCTGAGTAACTAGGATTACAGGCATGGACCACTGTGGGTGCTCAGCTGTAAGAGCTCTTAACTATCTGCTGTTTGCCACTATGGAGTTATATAGCAAGGAGGCCCTTTCAGACTTGGGTTCTAAATCTCTGTTTACCCTAAAGTACACAGTCTGTGATATTCTGTTATAGCAGTCCCCAAACCCTTCTAGACTTAAAGTTCAGAAAGGAGAACCTGATTGTTGGTACCCAATGCTTGGCATGTGACAGGGCCTTTCCTCCTTTCTATGTTTCTTTGTTCTCTCAAATGCCTTATTGTAATTATCTAGGTACATAAGAAGCCACAAGGGATAAGTGTTTATTGCACACAGATAGCACATACCTATAATCCCACCACTCAGGAAGCTGAAGCAGGCGGATTGAAAATTCAAGGCCGGCATGGGCTACATAGCAAGACCCTATGAAAGGTTTAAGACATAAATAATACAAATATAAATATGTAGTCTATCTGGGTATGCATCATCATCCTTTGATTTTTTTGGTGTTACAGCCTCAGGCTTTGTGCTTACTCATATTGAACATTCGTTTTCCATACCTGAAAAGAAGCCTGAAATAGAATCCAGAAGGATGCCCTCAGAATTAAACCATTCAAATTGTTTAGTCCAATGTCTAGCACATATCAGGCACTCAAAATATTTAGGTATTATCATCAACTGTTTAAACATTGCAAAGTAGTTGCTCAAAACCTTTGGTTAATATACATGCTGAATGAAATTTCAGAAATTCTTCAAGTCCAGTTCAGAGAGTCTATGAGTCAGAACACCAGCTGGAACATACACTCAAAGCAGTGACTGAGAAGAGATCATTAAATGAGTGTTTACAAAAGTCTGGGAAGGATTAAGGGAAATCCAGGGTTGGCAACAGTAGGTCTGAAGATAAAAAGGGAGGGAGCATTCACCTGCACTTAGGGAGAGCAATAGCTCTAGGAAAGAGCAATAAAAAAGTAAAGAGCTACTGCTATCCATCAAAGAACCCAACAGCTGACACAGCCCAGGGAAGGGATTTTAGAGAGCCTAACTCTCTTTCCTCTAGCTCCTTGGAGCGTCTTCTGCCAGTGTTTACTGCAAGCCTGCATGGGGGTAAAGGGCCCTCCATGCGGTTTCCACAAGGCAATCCTTGGACAGAAAGCTAGATAGAGATGGCGGGGGAGAAGGTGGGAATGGCCTGGGAATCCAAAAGGAGACTCCTAAGTGACAGGGACTCTCCAAGTGGAATTGAACTTCCCTTAGCCTATAGGTGCCCAGCATTGTCTATAGACCAGAAAGGATAAGCATGGTAACCAGGCATTGGTTCTTTGGTGCTAGTCTTGAGGGAGAGTATTGGATGACAAGCACTTCTATAGATAGTTGTGTTACTTTATATACGAGTATGTTTCCTCAAATATAAGCAGGTGATTTTATCCTACAACCTTCTATTTTTTTCGGCATATTGCCAATCTTAAAGGCAGGAAGCCCTTTCCTATGTCCACTTAAATGATTCCCACTATAAAGGAAATAAATGATATATTAAACAGTTCTCTACAGAGCAGGAAAAGAGAATGAGTACCTGTGTGTAATGAAATCACAACTATGGTATGTTTACATTTGGTCATTACACAACTTTTTGTTTCTCTTCTAAAACTCTAGAAGTGGCCTGTCACATTTCCTTCGGTTGTCAGTGCAGTTGCTATAATGATAGTTTGATTGTCTTTGCTTCTTGAGCAGGCCTGGAAATAATCATTTTTTAAAAAGATGAATAATTTTCTTGGAAAGAGGCTATAATTATTTGCTGGCTTTATTTTGGAAGCTGCCCAGCTTCTCCACAAATTTCTGGTGTGGAAGAGTAATGGTTGCAGCCAGAGGATCAGTTTCACTTTCCATTCTGTCCCAAATTTTGGTGTTCGGAGTCTTCCTTCACCCCTAATAACCAGCAAAGGCCTATTCCAAAGGATAGAAGAAGAGGTGGGAGGTAGGAGGCAGGGAGCCAGGAATTCAGATGAAACCCACATTTTATTCCTCCTTCATCAAGACAGGGACTATATCTATTTGCTCACTCTGTGGCCCTAGCACATAGTCTGGGTGTTTGGCTTGTTGATGTTCAATGTTTTTGTAAAATGAATACATAGATGAAAACATACAATGATGAAACCCTTCTAAATAGCCAAGATTGTGTATTCTGAGTGAGAAAACTCAGAACTCATTTCAGTATTATATGAAACACCAGCAGTGGGTAAGGCTTCAAGCCCAGGCCTTCTAGCTTTTGCAGTGTAGTATATCTGTCTACTTTCAACCAAAATGCAGCCTCCCTTCAGCAAACCACCTTGTTTCTTTTTTTGGAGGATGGGGTGGAGGATGAGCTGGTTGTAGGGCTTCAACTCAGGGCCTGGGCATTGTCCTTGAACTCTTTTGCTCAAAGCTAGTGATCTATCCACAGATCCACTTCCAGTTTTCTGGTGGTTAATTGGAGGTAAGAGTCTCACAGACTTTGCTGCCCAAGCTGGCTTCGAACTGCATTCTTCAGATCTCAGCCTCTTGAGTAGCTAGGATGACAAGCATGAGCCACCAGTACGCAGACTTGTTTCACTTTTACCATTCCCATGTGCAAGTTCTCCTTTTCCTTTAAGAGGCTGCTAAGATCAAGAGCTCCTGACTCTGTGTTAACTATCTGCTTAACTATTTTACTGATGGCTTTGCCCCAGAGATTTTTCCTTTTCCGATCTTAAGTTGTGTAACTACTTTGGGGTGATGTGAGTGGGTTTCAGATGTTTGCCTTTGAGTAAACTTTAATTGGAATGTTACAAAGCATGGCTGCCAGAGAGCTACCTCCTGCCTGCTCTGATATCCTTGGCCCAGCACTTTCTATTCCAAGGATGTTTGTAGCCTGGGTGGATATCTGTCTAGTCTGGGGATGTTCTGTTATACTGGCATCAAGTGTAAACAAGTTCCAAACTCAGCTTTATCTTTCTCCCTCCAATTCATCCCTATAATCTCTGGGGTACCCAAAGAGCTCCAGAGAATAGTGAGAAGAGTACCTGTTTGAGTGACCCTGTACTTTTACCCCAAAGATCTAGTGCCTTGCCATATAGATTGGCTCCCTAACCACCAGAACTGACCAGCTGTGGGATTCCTGCCATCTCTGTTTGCCCTGGAAAAAGTAGCCAGGGAGTTAGCAAAGCCCTTGGTGAAAAACATACTTTTGTCTCTTTTTCTTTTTCTAGGCCTCTCTCATCCATTTTGGGTATCATTTTTGCAAAGGCTGGGTTCTGGTGTGTTAGGCACATTTAAGAAGCACAGGGCAGCAGCCAAAATGTAATTTAAAAGGAATTCCATTCTTCATTCATCACTCATATATAAGTCATTACTGAGAAGAAATGTAAACAGGAACTCTTAAACATTTAGCTAATCACTAAAAATAGAAAAATGTTCCATATTCTTTCCCATCTTCTTTGCTCACAATTCTCCAACCAGCCTGTCCTCATATCTCAGGATAATCTTCCCTTTGTCTACCTTTGTCTCTCTGACTGCCCCTTCTCCTCCAGCCCTCTCCTCCACCCAAAGAATGCTCCTCTAATGTAGCTAGACTTAATTTCTCTCCCAGCAATAGGGATTATCTCTTCTTTGAAGTGGGGAAGAGGAGCTCTGGAATTAAAGATTTCTCTTTAAAGAGCTGGAAGAGAGAAATGAACTGCATGGAAATAAATAATTCATCATCACATTAATTTTTTTCCAGAATAGGCATAGCCTCATTATTTTCTTATTAGTCACTAATAGCAACACATTTTTCAGTGGATGATTGTGGTGGTAAAAAGTACTCTATCACCGGGCAGGAACTCACACCTGTAATCCTAGCTACACAGGAGGCTGAGATCTGAGGATCAAGGTTTGAAGCCAGCCTTGGCAGAAAAGTCCCCATGCAACTCTTATCTCTAATTAACCACTCAAAAACAGGAAGCAGTATTGTGGCTCGAGTGGTAGAGCACTAGCCTTGAGCACAAAAAGGCTGAGGGATAGTGCCCAGGCCCCGAGTTCAGTTCCTACAACCGACAAAAAAAAAAGTACCCTCTCAACAATTATCACCTAGCCATCTGACAGCCAACTAGCTTGTGACAACAACTTTGTGCATAGGACCAGTTCAGAAACAGGGCTTTGGTGAGTTGTAAATCACTTTATCTCTCAGAGCAGTTATATGTCAACTCTGTCTGAAGTTCAAGAGTCTGAGGTCTATTTATTCCTTCAAACAACTGATAAGCAATTTCTGTGAATCCACTTCCTCTTACTCCAGCTCTTTGCTAGACACAGAATATACTGAGATGAGTAAACCTCCATATGGCTTGACCCCAGTTCAGAAGGTAATTATGTGGTTCTATCAGCCCTAACACAATTAGTAAAGCCACCTGGATTGAACAAGTAAACCTAAAATGAGTTAGAGATGGGTCAGCTAGAGAAGGCTTCTCAGAGGAGGAAGCCTCTAGAAAGGGAGGTAAATCAGATTAGAAAAGGAAGGTAGAGGCATGTCAGAAAACAGGCACAGAATGAGCAAGGCCGGGGCTCACAGATGATGTTCTGTTGGGGGAAGAAATGGAAGTAGAGGGGCTGGGAAGGTGGCTCAGTGGTAGAGCGCTTGCCTTGCATGCCTGAGCCCCTGGGTTTGATTCCCCAGCACCACATAAGCAAAAAGAAAAAAAAAGCTGGAAGTGGCGCTGTGGCTCAGGTGGTAGAGCGCTAGCCTTGAGCTGAAGAGCTGAGGGACAGCGCCCAGGCCCAGAGTTCAGGCCCCACGACTGGACCCAAAAAAAAAAAAAATGGAAGTAGAGAATAGCTGGAGGGAATGTGACACGGTACAATGGGACAAGACACTGGAACAAAACTGTGAGTGACTTTGGAGGGATTGTTTAAAGGTACTGGAGTAAAACTGATAAACCTTCAAAGTACTTGGCAATCTCACTTATTAAATATGACACGGTGAAAATCCCCAAGGCCAAGACTACCCCATGAAGGAAACCAGAGCTAATATTGTGATAACTCTTCTCTTTTTTTCTAAGTCTATGCACACATTTTTATAGATACCATGTTTACAGTTTTAAAAGAAGAAAGTAATTTGTCACTGCTACTGAGCTGCATCTTTCTTTTCTACTAGGAACATATTTATACACTTCAGTCTATATTGAGTTATATGGATATTTTTAACAGGCAATGGGGAGCCAGGAGAAGACTCTAAGTTCAGAGATAAATGGACCAGATTTATGTTATGTAGAGGTTAGAGAGAGAGAGGAGGACACAGTCTACTCAGACAGAGCTATAGGAGAACTCTGTTGAAGAGGCTACAGGAATGAGGAAACAAATTCTCAGACTAAAGCAGCTGAATTCTCACCAGGTGATGGACAGACTGTGAGGATGCCTCACGTGTGTATGCTGTATGTGATAGAAGGTACTCAAATTAGCATCAGAAGACATGATTTTTTTCTTTCTTTTTTTGGGGGGGCGGGGGGGGAGCAGGTGGTTATTTGTGCCAGAGCTAAACCTTGAACTCAGGACCTGGGCACTGTCTCTTGGCTTATTCACTCAGTACTGGTGCTCTACCACTTCATCCACAGCTCCATTTCTGACTTCTTGCTGGTTAATTGGAGATAAGTGTCATGGTCTTTCTTGCCCTGACTGACTTCCAACCTCAATCCTCAGATCTCAGCCTCCTGAAAAGCTAAGATTACAGCCATGAGCCACCAAGGCCTGGAGAGAAGAAGTGTTTCCAAGAGTGGATTTAAGGGCAGAAACCACAAGCAAGCCTGAGAAGGGCCCGGATCCCAAATGAGCAATCTATCAGGAGTCAAATCACCTTTTGTGAGTCTGAAATTCCAACTGCTCACTGAATGCTAGTCCATTGTCTCTGCTGGCTGCTTCTCCACCAACGTGCGCCTCTCCTGGAGGCAATGTGAGGCTCTGTAAAGCCGGTTCTAACTTCAGTCCGTCCCTCCTGGATTATTGAAAATCAGAATCAGTGTGCTCAAGAGTTCCTCCAGCAGTTTCAACCTACAGAGAAG
The DNA here is from genome assembly GCF_000151885.1 of Dipodomys ordii. Lineage (NCBI taxonomy): Eukaryota > Metazoa > Chordata > Mammalia > Rodentia > Heteromyidae > Dipodomys > Dipodomys ordii. The sequence goes on from NW_012267255.1 coordinate 13,040,604, forward strand.
TTGAAGAACCTCTGGTTTTCTAGGTTCAGGGACTCTGTGGAGCCATTTTCAAGTGCCCAGGAGAGAGAGGGTGATTGGCTTAGCCTGGAATCAGGTGCTTACTATGGTCCAATCAACCAGGACAGCAGAGGCAGGGGCTGGACATAGTAAATACAGCAGCAGCTCTGGTTGCTTGCAGGGAAGTGGAGGGAGGGAAAGGAACATCCTGACAACTCACATGCAGATTCTGTGGTTCACATTGCACTGCAAGTCAGGTTTCATGTTTACCTCTTGCTCCTTGCTCTAGGGGCGAAGCCCTTGCCTGCATGGACAATGAGAACTCTATGTCACTAGCCTGGGTCCCATCACTCCTGTCTCCTTCCACAAAGACAAAAGGGTGTGACCAGGCCTAGTAACTTCGATTCCCGAACCCACTCTTGCCTGTTCTCCATTGCAAGTCACCACTACCCGAATATGTCTTCCATCTCAGGGCCAGTTAAATAAATCCAGATGACAAAAAGCTTGTTCCCCTGGTCAGAGGAAGCAAAAACTGCTGTCAAATGATACTGCATTGAAACTGTTTTGTGTTTGTCATCAGAATGAGTAATAGCAAGTAGATTGTGGTTCATATTTCCATTCAGCTGTGGGGGAGAAAGGGAGGCAGGAAAGAGATGAGCAGAGGCATGTGAATCCTAGAGAAGCAGAACCCTTTGTTGTGTCTTCCTTTGTGTTTTCCTCCCTGGTTGTCAGGGAACACATCCCACTCGCCTAATATCATCTCCCTACATGGAGAATTCTTCACACCCAGCCTCGGCCCCGGGACAAGAACCTCGCTAAATTTAGGGAACTTGGCTTCCCACAGGAGATCTGTTTCCCATTGCTCCCCCAAATCCCACAACTTTGTGGCAGTGTGGGTCTTCATGTAACTATCCGGTCTCAAAAAGAGCCTAACGGTGGGCTGGAAACCAGAGATTGGGTTGTTCTTCTTATCTCCCTATTTAATATCCCAGTCTGGATCACGGTTTCAATGATGTTTCTGTACTTCGCCCACTTGGTAATGGATAGATGTATTTTCCAGAGAAGAAAACACGAAGAAAAGCTAAGGTGGTTATATTGTCATGACAGGACAGAACATGAGACTTAGATGACCTTAACTCAAATTCCAGATCTACCAATGACTAGTTTCATAAACCTCAGGCAAATGACTTCCATCTCCTCCCTTAATTCTCTTCCTGCTCTCTTATGGCTGTGTTTAGTATTACTTTATACTACCACAAGCCTGTCTACAGGACAGTTTTGAATCTTTTGAATATTAAGACCAAATAAGCTTTCATGTCTGGTAACGAGGCCATGGCCTAGACACATAGATAATATTCCCTCCACTCTCCTCTCCCCCAAAAACCCACTAAAATTTAATACCTCACAGTCTATAAAATTGGAATAATAATACCAATAATTATACCAAATTAAGAAATTCCACGTGCTCTGTAAACTGCCAAAGGTAATGATGTCATATAATGCAAAAAGTTCACTGCAAAAAAATCTATAGATCTTAAGAAGTATGTATTTCTACCAAATTATTCTTGTTTCATATTTTAAAAGCCTAGGAAAAGAGGTTTTGGGGGAAAACCTAAAATTGCTCATTTCTAGGTTTCCAGTTAACCACCAAAAAGTCAGAAAGTGAAGCTGTGGCTCAAGTGGTAAGGTGTCAGCCTTGAGCAAAAAAGCTAAGGACAGCACCCAAGCCCTGAGTTCGAGCCCCAGTATCAGCACAGAAGAAGAAGAGGTGAAGGAGGAAGAGGAGAAGGAGGAGAAGGGAAGAAAAAAGAAGAGGAAAGAAAAGAAGAAAAATGCACATTTTTTTCCTTCCAGCACACCTCTACCCATTGTAGCAAAGTTGCCATTCTTCTACAAATCCTCTGACCTTACCCCAGATAAGTAATATATAAGAGTGCATGTGCTGCAATTCTTTCGGTCAGGATGCTCATAAAAATGGCAAGAAATAGACACCAAGACACAAGAGCCTTTAGTAAGATCATCCCAGACCCAGTGCCTCCATGCTTGGGCGAAGTCAAAGCATTGCAACAGCACAATGCCTGAATGTTACCAGATGCCTAACCCCAAGAAACCACTTGTCTGGAGAAATGTATGGTAGTTGATATAAATAGCCTCAAGGAAAATCACCTTAGTGCCCACACTCCAAGCCCTTGGGGTATATTCTCTTTCCTTCCATGGCTTGCTGCTTTGCAGCTTTATTTTTCCTTGCCTAATAAAATCTTTGCCCACCTTCTACTCTGTGAAATGTCATGAAATTATTTTCATCAGTACATTCAAGAACCACCAAAACTGGATGTTGAGTAATGAGTTGAGGTTGTTTGTTTTGTTTTACTTGGAGTTGTGAGTGAGTGTGTGTGTGTGTGTGTGTGTGTGTGTGTGTGTGTGTGTATGTGCACGCACACATTTGCTGGCACTGATCTTGAACTCAGAGCCTAGCACTCTCACTTGGTTATTCCCCACTCAAGGCTGGTGCTCTACCATTTGAGCCACATCTCTAATTCTGGCTTTTCTATGGTTAATTGAAGGTAAGATTCTCTTGGATTTGTCTTCTCTGGCTGGCTTCAAACTATGATCCTCAGATCTCAGCCTCCTGAGTAGCTAGGATTATAGGTATGAGTCACCAGCTCTTGGCAAGTTTTTTGTTGTTATTTCTATCAAAAAGCCTTCTTTTAAAAAATTTCTTGTAAAGATGCTGTACAAAGGGCTTACAGTTACATCAGTAAGGTAATTAGTACATTTCTGGTTGAGCATTGTGATCCCTTCCTTTGTTTTTCTCCTACTGTCCCATCCCTCCCCCACATCCCTCACTCCCCTCTCCAAAGTTGTAAAGTTCATTTCCAACATAGTGTCTTGTGAGTATCATTGTTGCAATGGGTCATCCTGTGTCCTTGTTTCAGCATTTTGTTATTCCCCTCTCTCCAAATGATATGAATGTATATACAAGATGCTCAAATCAAATACAGAAACAACAATATACCATAGGGGGAGAACATACAAAACAAACAACATACAAAACAAACAACATACAAAACAAACAACATACAAAACAAACAAAACAAAAAAATCACATAGTACATTAAAAACAAGAACAACAAAGAAAAACTTCTTGTGTCCATATCTTGGGGTTCATTTCGCTTAGCATTATCTTATATGGTCATATGTACATAGCTTCAAAATGCTTTCTTGATCCCTGTTCAGTGACACTTGCTTTTTTAATGGACAATACATTTGGTCTACATATGATAGCTCTAAATAAGGAATTTTTGACCTATGCACGCGCGCGCACACACACACACACACACACACACACAAACACACACACATTCATATATACATCAGTTGTAATAGCCAAAAATGTCCGCATGCAAAAGTCCTGCCTTATGCAAGCAAATAACCCCTCCTTCCCTCTTAAGCATGCTTTTCTGAAGTTTTGACTTACAGTTTGTCTCATATCTATTGTGAATGTTCACAGTATTTTAAATATATATATATATACTTGGGTGTCTTAAGTGCTGCAAAATTAAGAGCACTCTGAGTCCTGAACAAAGCAGTTTTGTTTTCAATATGTAAGAGATCAATTTGTTTAGATATGAGAACCTACAACATTCATCTTCCTAAATCTAGCCGATCACCATTAACCTAATGTTCTCCAGTTCCATCGAGGTTGTTGCAAATGGCATTACATTATTTTCTATGGATGAGTAGTATTCCATGATGAATGTAGGCCACGAGTTCTTTACCCATCCAACAGCTGATGGACATTTTGGTTGTTTCTACTTCTTGGCAAGTGTGAGTAGTACTGGAATGAACATTGGAATACAGAAATTTCTGACTTGTTGAAGTAATGGGATTGCTGAATCACATGGTAGGTTTTTTTTAATTTTTTGAGTAACCATCATTGTGTTTTCCAAAATGGCTGTATTAATTTACATTTCTCCTCAAACAGTGTGCAAACAGGTTTTTTCCACATATTTGCCAATGGTTGGTAATGCTATAATTTTTATAATGGCCATTCTTATTGCAATGAGGTGATGTCTCATTATGGCTTTGATTTGCATTTCCCTGATGATCAATGATGCTGAGCTTTTTTTTTTCATATCTTGTTGGTCATTTCTATGTCTTCTTTTGAGAAATATCTATTTAGGCTTATTGCCTATATTTTAATTTAATTATTTGGCTCTATTTGTATTATGATTTGGGAATATCTTCTATATTGGATATTGGCTGTTTATCAAATATATAGTTTGCAAATAATCTGCCATTCTTTAGGTTGTCTGTTTCTTTAACTGTATGCAAGCCTTTTACTTTGGTGTAATCCTATTTGTCTATTTTCGTGCTTTTGGAATATTAAAAAACTCTAGGTATTCCAACGTCCTGAAGTACTCCCCTATTTTTCTTTCCTTCCAGTAGTTTCATATCTAACATCAGATCTTACATTTATGTCTTTAATCAATTTTGACCAGCTACTTTTTTAAAGACATGGTCCATTTTGTAGCTCATGCTGGCCTTGAACTGACAACCTTCCTGCCCCAGACTCTTAATAGCTGGGATTACAGGCTTGGATAGCTTACTTTCTAAATTCTGAGAAGACAGATGAAATGATGGAAACCTACATGAGGAAGAAATTTAGATGCACTGTTTAATATGTCACTATGCTTCAAAATAGATCTCTTCAACATTAGCAACCACAGCCACTTGAACTCCTACATAGCACTTGATACACAATTTAAGCCTCACAATCGTCCTAGTAATGTCTGAAGGAGAAAAGTATTATCACCTCCATCTCTTCCAGATGAGGAAAATGGAACTCAGAAATGGATGAACTTGACGAAGGGCATTTGGATTTCATCCAAACCAAAACCCAGCAATATAAGATTCTAGGATTCCTACATGCACAACCAGAATTTCCATGGAAAGTCAGCAGCAAAAATAATCTAATCTCCACCACAATTGCACTTAGAGCCGAAGTCCTAAGGAACATCTCATGCATAGAAATGGGAATCCCTACTCAAATAGTCAGAGACAGTTGACTTATGGCTGAACATCCATCTTCTCACATAAAGTAGAGATTACAAGAGATTGCAGTGAGTGATTATGTATGAATGGTAGTTATGCTTGGCAGAAATGTACTTCAACTGTAGACATTTCCTGGGAGATTCACCACCAATTCATGGGAAGAACCTGAGTTTCTCCACTCCAGTCAAGATGACAACCATTGGCAAGGCTTTCCAAGGGCCATCACCATTCTCTTTCCCACAATATCAGTGATGACACAGGGAGACTGGCCATGGGAGGGTAGCCTGGGGAGGGTGAGGGGAGCGGCAGTTCTAATAGCTGACCACATTTGGAACATAGACAGGGTCTTTCCTGAGTAACTGCAAAGGGAGAAACAAACAGACTCCAAGGCATGACTCCCAGTGGCTGGCTTAGAATACTGTGGTTTGCCTCAGAGCCTGGCAGGAGGGAAAAGGCTCAATGTCCAATTTAGTCAGTCCCACAAAAGTAAACCAAAATGAGTCATGGAGGGATGAGAAACCCCCTGAGACAACTTTCCATGTGAGGATCAAGATTAAGAAAATAAAATCAAAGCTGGAGATGAGACAACCACAAGAACCTAGGGGGCTGGTGTTTCCACCTTAATGAGTCAATATACAAGATACGTGTCAGCATGTGAACATGGAGAATCATGTTTATGTCCACGTTCAATGATTCTGTCTCCTTTTTGATCGGTTTTGTCAGCTACTGTTCAAACATCATGCAAGCAAACTGGAAATTCACACGATGTTATTGGAGAGTGATTCATTCCTTTGCATAGTGTGAAAATGTCCCTTGAAAAGTATGAACCAATTCTGTTTTCACACTTGTGATCAGAAGAACATGTTTCCTTTACTAATGTCAACACTTACTAATATTATTATCATTATTACTATTAGTTCCATTTTTGTTTTAAAGTAATCCATATAAAGAATGTATTCAAGCAGTACAAAGAACTGTGAAAACTCTGTCTTCTTCATGCTGACTCACTCCTTGTAGTAATCAATAATATACTCATACCTCTGTTCCTTCACTTATGAACTGTGTGTGTCTGTGCATCTGTCTGTCTATGTGTCTGTCTGTGTGTGGGGGCTGGTACCAGGGCTTGGACTAAGGGTCTATTTTAGCTTTTTGCTCAAGGCTGGTGATCTGACATTTGAACCACAAGTTCACTTCCGGCAAAAAGCTGGAAGACTTTCCTACCTGGATTGGCTTCAATAGGATTCCAGTGCCCAGCCCTGGTAACATCTTAGTCTTGACTGTCTCCTTAAAGTCCTTAGCTACCAATACAGTTCTACTAGGGATTCTCCACATGAAGTTTGAAGGGACAGAATGACTGTATTGAATATGCAGCTGTAGTTGATTAATTAGTTGGTGCTCTTACTGCTTTCTTGGGCAGACTAAGGACTTAATTTTAAAGCCTTTCTGTGAAGATGAAAAGGAGAAAACTCTACTTGCCAGGCACAGTAGCTGTAATCCAACTGTTTGGGAGGAAGTTCAAGGACCCCTGGGGGTGGGGACTCCATCTCAGCCAATGGCTGGGTGTGTTGGTGAGTTTATTTAAATGATTAGGCAGGAAGAAAGCTGCTGGTCCAGGACCCTTCCTTGTCACCACATTTGACCTTCTATTTTAGTACCTGCAGAATGGTAGGCGTGTCCTTGGTTCTACATACCATATGTGCGCGCGCGCGCACACACACACACACACACACATACACACTTGTATCTAGATAGTAGCAGAGACAAGATGGTTTTCCAACCAAGGCCACAACTTCCCTTGCAAGTGCTCTGAGTGAGATCATAGATATAATGCGGGTCCTGCCAGGCTCGAAGGCCACTCAGACATAGCGTTTTCTAAGGGATGAGTTGAGGAGAAATCCTTGGCACGAAGAAGCATTTTGTTTTTTGTTTTTTTTGTTTTTTCTCCCTTAGCAAAACATAATCAACTACTTTCGGGTTAATAAAAATATAGGAAGGAACAAAAAAAAAATAAACCAACTCAACAGTCTCTTAAAGGAAATACAAGCTTGGAAAGATGAAAGAACATTTACAAAACGGCCACAGCGACCCCGGGGACATTGAAAGAAGGGCTGAGGGAGGAGGCGTGATACCCACTCAGCAGCACACAGGAGGCTTAAGAGCAGGTATTCTCCAGGGGTTCAGACGTGACCACAAGCCTCCGGATGTGCTACTCACCTGGGTAGCAATCAGGCTGCCAGGCGGCTGCTGCTATAACTACAGGAATGAGTGAGGAGGGGTCACAGGGGGTGGTGCAATACCAGCCCCGCCCCCAGAGCTCTGGGGCGGGGAGACACAGAGAGTAACTGAATTCGGAATTCATAAATTCACACGTCCTCTGGCTGGAATGGAATTGTGAGGCTGACGGACTCACTCACTCCTCCTAGCTGGCGTCTGAACTCCCTGGGCAACGTTCTCAGCAAGTAGGCGTGATGCCAGAGCTGGAATGGTTATTCCCCAGGAATAACCCCAGGAAATGCTTATTCCCCACCAAAGCCTGGTTTGTCTTTGCACAGTTCTGAGTCCAAACACTTTTGTAGCAAATGATCAGAATACACATTCTTTTCAAGTACATATAGAATTTAAAGATGAAACTTGTGCTGGACTATTTAAAAAGGGGACTCAGTATCAGAAAGATATTTGGAAAAAAAATCCCTAAATATTTGGAAACTAATTCTACACTTACAAATAATCTACGAGTCAAAAAAAAAGCTACTAGGGAAATTAAAATAAAATACATCCTCTGTACTAAAGTATAAAAACAAATGTGCAACACTGATATAAGTAAGTAAATAAACAAGAGAAATACTCCATGGAGAAAGATTCCAAATAATTTACTTAGATACTCTCTTTTAGCTGGGCATGGTGGTACATGCTTGTAGCCCCAGCTGGGTTTACAAGGCAGAGACAGGAGGATCACCAGTTCAAGGCCAGTCCAGGAAAAAGGTAGCAGCAAGACAGCATCTCAATGTCACAGTGAAAACCAAAAGGACTACGTGTAGCAGGTACAGGTAAAGCAGGGCTCCTGACTCAGCAAAGGTGGGTTGAATTTGTGACCTCCTTTCCAGAACTTCAGCATTGATAGTAGTAAGAATAAGTCCAGTGGAGAACATGACCAGATAGTACTTAAGCCAGGTGATCAGGATAAATAAATTGGTAGCTTGTACTCTTGACGTAGTTTGATGAAAATGGCCCCTTACTTCTGTGCTCCTCCTCCTAAAACCCCACAATTACAGTCTAACTGAGAAAACCAGACAATTCCCAACTGAGAGGGATTCAATAAGATACTCAACCAGTTCTCTTCAAAATAGGGCAAATCTGAAAGACTGGCCCAGCCAACAGAAAGACAGCTAAATACATATAAGGGACATTAGGAAAACCCTAGGGAAATCTGATTAAAGGATGGGATATGTTTGTTTGTTTTTTTAAGTTTGTGGGGGCAAATGGAAACCAATGGGGAAAGCTTGCTCATTGAGAAGATCATAAAATTGAAAAAGTTCTAGTCAGGCTAAGACAAAAGAGAGTAAACATGAGCAGTCATGGTCAAGGATGGTCAAGTGATATCATTACAGACTTTAAAGGGAACTAGTATAAACATGTGCCTATGAATTTTAAAAATAGACTAAGACATAATATCAAAGCTTACTAAAAATATACAATAACCACCATCTCTAAGCAATTGAATTTGTTTAAAACACTTTCTAAAAAAAGAAAACTGTAGGGAGAGATCTTCACTGAGAATTCTACGAAATAATTAAGAAGTTAAGCGGGGCACCAGTGGCTCATACCTGTAATTGTAGCTACTCAGGAGGCTGAGATCTGAGGATCTCTGTTCAAGCCAATCAGAGACTCTTATCTCCAATCAACCACCAGAAAGCTGGAAGTGGTGCTGTGGCTCAAAGTGGTGGAGTGCTGGCCTTGAGGATCATGAATGCAAGGTCATCCTGGGTGACACAGCAAGACCTTCGCATCAAACCCAAACAAAAATCATCTTCCCCAAAAATGCAACAAAATTCCAACCTAATCCCAGTAAGTACTCTTTACAAACTGATTATTAAATGTGTATGGAAAGGGGAAGGACCTAGATAAACTAAAACAAAACTGAGAAAAAAAATACAGCAAACCTGGAGAGAACTTATATCACCTGACTTCAAGATAAATGACAAAGCTTTAATAACCAAGATAGTGTGGTACTGATATAAAGCTAGACCAGTAGGGGAGGAGGACAAAGTCTGGTAGATTCACATATTTATTGTCAAACAGTTTTCAAACAGGGGTTGACAGTTAACATAGAAGAACTAGAATTTTCAGGCACTGCTGGTGGAAATGTAACGTGGTATACATCATACTGTAAAACAGTTAGAAAGTTCATGCAGCTACTTCCCTCCTACTAATGACTCAGGGTAATTAATTACTCAAGTTCATCAAAGACTTGTATACAACATACATAGCAGCTTTATTTGTAATATCTGGGAAATAATCCAAAAATCCATCCACAGGTGAATGAATAGACACACCATGGTATATCTATACAATAAAATACTATTCAGTGGTTTAACAAAAAAAAAGCAATCAACTTGATTTTTTTTAAACAGCAATGACATGGATAAATCTCACAATCATTTTTCACTGAAAAAAAGCAAGACAAAAAAATTAAATAAACAAGAGCTAACACTAGCCTGAAAAAGCAATGGATGCACATTAACTGAAAGTAGAAGAGTGGTAGCCTGGGATGGAAGGGATGGGAAGAAGGGCAGGAGGAAGAGATTCCAAAGTGATAGGAATGAAGTGCAGGGCTGGATGCATTTCTTCTCCTGAGTTTGATCATGCATTCATACACATATACATGCATCCAAATGTATCAAATTATATGCTTTAAAAATCCATACACTGTAGTTTATTACATGTTAATATAATTCACTAACACTTTTTAAAAAAGTTACAAACTCTCAGGGCCCAATTCAAGTATGCACAGGTGAGAGGTGAGTTAGAGAAATCTAGCACGCTGCCTGGTCTTGACTCACTGAGATGGACTGTTGTAGAAGCTAAGCAACAGAGTCAGAGGCAAAGGATGGCATGAAGCACAGTGAGATGTCATCCTCTTTTTTTTCTTTTCTTTTTTTTTTTTGTAGGTTGTGGGGCCTGAACTCTGGGCCTGGGCACTGTCCCTCAG
>NW_012267255.1:13059734-13061937 GCF_000151885.1 Dipodomys ordii
GTGTGTGTGTGTGTGTGTGTGTGTGTGTGTGTGTGTGTGTGTGTGTCTTAAAATAAAAAGAGCTTATCACTTGGATCATAAAAGCTAAGGGAAACCTTTCTTTCCCATGCACTATTGGGTTTCACGTGTCAGCGGAGGAAAATGTGACTCCGGCTGTTGGGTGTGGATGCAGATCTGAGGGCAAGGTCTTGTCTACCGCTCTGTACTAACCATTGCATGAAGGCACCAGGGAAAAGAAAGCTTCAAGAGAAGATGTAATGGCGAGGGTTTCAACAGGGAACTGCTTCCCTCCGCAGGACAGCGGGAAGCAGAAACTTCAGTTAGCTGGCCTCACATTTCCAGTTTACTCCCTTGGCATTTAGTGCATCTCCAAAACTAGTATGCTAGGCATGTCCACCCATCCCCAGAACTCTCCTAAATTTGTCTGGCCTGTGGGTTTTGTGCCTTCTTCTCAGAGACCTTTTCTGCAAATGTCTGTGGCTGGAGAAGCTGAGGTTAGCGTCAATCTGCTCCCGACTCCCCCGTGGTAAGGCTGGTGAATTTGGACGCCCTTGTTTCCACATACAAGAGATGCTCCTTTGAGAGTTGAAGGTCAGCTTCCAGGCAAAACAGATGGGAGTGCCTTCCTGCTTTGCTTCTTTGCATGTGCATAAACCAAGACATCCGCTTGGCAGGAGGACGTAACATTTTAGAGAAAGAGCAGCATCAGAAGAAAGTCGATCTGCCTAATACAAGTCAGCTTTGCCCTCTCTCCTGAACGCCTTTGGGTTGTCTTGGACTTTCTTGTGCACTGGCCTGTTTTCTCCTAGTACCCTTGAGCCTGCACAGGTACCCGCAGTCCCAAGTCGGCCAGTGGGTGTTTGGGCGGGCTATGCATTACTTTTCAACCTGCTAAATGACTCCTTTAGGAACTAAAGTTTGCCTACTTTGCCTCTGTGAAAAAAAGGAACCAAATTGCCTTGGGTAAACTTAAAAAAAAATGTCCTGTGGAAAATTATCAAGGCAATTTTAAAGGGCACCGAGGCTCATGTTTCTATTCATTTCCTTTTTCATTTTCTTCTTTAAGATGATAAATTATTAAAAATGAAAAGGCCCAGAAGTTTTGCTCCTGCATCTTTTTGGAGGGCAGGGATCTTGTGGTCCAAGTGTCTCAGGCTCCTTTGACTTTCTCAAGATGCTTGTTGTGAGCAAGTTCAGAACTCACAGAGGTGTCACGATGCTAAGACCCTAAGGTTTGTCCCCCGAAGACAGCCCAGTGTGAGCCTGCTTCATGAAGTGGATTCTTCATCCCTGGCTGAGCCTTCAGATAATTACAACTCCGATCAGCATGGGATGGCCACCTCATGAGAAACCTTCAGGCCAGAGCTGCTGCTCTCCGATTCCTGACTCCTAGGAACGGGAGGACACAATGAATAACTACTGTTGCTTTAATCCACTCAGTTTTGGAGTAACTTGTTGGCAGGTCCTGAGTAATTAGCACACAGAACATGTTGGTTTGGGGTTTTTCCCCTATATAATAAAAGCATGATAGCTACAGCTTCTGGTGATCACACCCTCTCTCCAGCTAAATACAATACATATTTAGGACAGCATTGAATTAACCTTATATCAGACATCCTGCAACTGCAGGATGCCTGCAATCTTCCAAATCTAACTCTAGATATGAGATTATTCTATTACTAAGAGCTACTGCCCTGGTGAGATTTTAATACTCTTTTCAAGCAAGAACAGGGAGATAACTCTAAAATCCTTTAGACAATAGATGTCTTTTTTTCACCAGCAAGCTTACCAAGGAAACCCCATTTATTTTTTTTTTAATTTTTTATTGTAAAGATACTATACAGAGGGTTACAGTTACACGAGCAAGGTAATGAGTACACTTCCTATTGAGCATTGTTACCCTTCCATTGTTTTCCTCCTACCATCCCTTCCCTCCCTACCTTCCCCGAGGTTCTTTTGTTTTTTTAATTGTGATTAAGTGATTACATAATTTCCCAAATTTCACAGTATTGTGGAATAATGATACTCATTTAAAGTCACAAGTTCATTCTAACTTTCCTGGAGCAAATTGTCTATCACGGTCTATAACATATAACAGTGTACACATATACACCATACATGTGATCAGCAGCATGGGGATATTTAGTAGTGGTTCAACCAGATGAGTGGAAGTTCTTTGTTTCTTAAGTCCTGTTAATTTTGT
>NW_012267255.1:13064374-13066821 GCF_000151885.1 Dipodomys ordii
GTGATTCCTGAGGGGAGAAGGGTCCAGCAAAACAGAGCTACTAAGCCAGGCACTGGTGGCTCACACCTGTAATCCTAACTACTCAGGAAGTTGAGATCTAACGATTGCCGTTCAAAGCCAGTCCATGGAGGAAAGTCTGTGAGACTCTTCTATCCAATAAACTATTCAAAAAAAAAAAAGCAAAAAAAAAAAAAAACCCTAGAAGTGGCATTTGGCTCCAGTGATAGAACATTACCCTTGAGTGAAAAAGAAACTCAAGGATGGTGCCCAGACCAGAGTTCAAACCCCACAACTGACCAAAGCCAACACATAGCTGCCAAGCAGCCTGAAGTGAAATGATGTTCAGAAGTGGTGGTGGTGGTGGTATGCATGCAAAATCCCAGCTACTGTATTGTCACAGGTGAGAGGCTCTTGCTTTGTGGCCAGGCCTGGGCATAAATAAATAAATAAATAAAAGAATTTATATATTAATATGTAATTTATTATACTATTACTATAATAGATATATGTTTATGACTCTCTCTGAAAAAGAAAAAGGGAAAGAGAACTTGCTAGCAACCACAAGTTCCTGAGTTCAAACCTTAGGTAGCACAAAATAAATAAAACCCACAAAGGAATTCAGTACATCCATGTGTGATGGCAAGCAGTGGCGACGATGGCTTTCCATTTCCTCAGAGATACAATGAGGATGCCTTTTTCAGTCAAGACAAGGAAACCACTGGTCAGTGATGGCTGAGCTGAGCGTCAGCTAGAGCCTGGGTAGGAAGTGATCTCTTCCCATTTCAAGAGTGAAGAAACGAGTTAACCTCAGAAACAAAACTCACCCTGAAAGTAAAATGCCTCCAAGTCTCTCTATCTGGGAAATTCCTTCTTAGATTCCCATCTAACTTGTTCATATTACCAGTCTTTTTCTCAGGAGATGGGAAGCAAGCTGTCTAGGTCTCTTCCAGGCACATGCAAGCTATGGGGGGAGGGGCTGGTCAGTCTTTCCTTCTAGACTGCCCCCCCATCCATTTCCAGCATCTTCACTCTGCGACCTGATTTAGCTCTGTTTAGTCTGCAACCCACTTTGCATCCTACCCTGCTTCATTTCCACATTGCAGTGGGGTGCGGATAATGCTTGCCTTCTGACATCCTTAATGTTTCCTTCTTCTATTCCCTTCTTTCTCTCCTTTTTTTCCTTCCATTTTTCCTTCCTTCCATCCTCCCTCCATCCCATCCTCCCTCTCTTCCTCCCTTCATCACTCCCTCCCTTCTTCCCTTCCTTCTTTCCTTCCTTCCATTATTCCTTCCTCCCTCCCTCCCTCCCTCTCTGGTCTCATCAACTCTCACCCACGTTTTATAACTAACAACTCTGCTCTCCCTGCCTTCCAAGATTTCACCTGCGATGCTAATAAAAGCCTCCACATTTTTCTAAGGTCTGCTCATCACCACACCACTCCCTGGGTTAGAATCTTACTATCTCTGAGTGAAATAAAGACTCAGCTCCACAGTCATACATTCATTCCTTCCCCATCCTTCATCCATCTCCTACTAAACCATTTTTTGAACTTCTAGTAGTGCATACAAAGGGTCTTTCATCCTGGTGATTACACAGAAATAAAAATAGAGAGTAGAGCATAAACTCTCAGGGAAAAGTTGTGTTTTTAAAGATTTGTGATACTAAGGCGTGAATTCAAGGCTTCATGTTTGATGAATAGGTGCTGTACTGATTGAGCCACGTTTCCTGCCCTTTCTGATCTGTTGAGGGTGTTTTGGTTGTTATTTTTTCTTTATGTCAGTCATGGGGCTTGAACTTAAGGCCTGGGCATTGTCTGTGAGATTGTTCGTTCAAAGCTAGTGCTCTGCCATTTTGAGCCACAGCACACTTCTGGTTTTCTGGTGGCTAACTAGATATAGGAGTCTCATGGATGATCCTTTCTGGGCTGGCTTCAAGCCACAATCCTCAGATCTCAGCCTCCTGAGTAGCTAGGATTACAGATCCTCTTGTTATACTTCCTGTCATCACTGGGATGACAAGTATATGCTATCATATTAGGCTTGTTTGGTTAAGATGGAGTCTTGCAAACTTTTTTTGTTTAGATTGGCCTGGAATCAAAATCCTCTTTGTCTCTGCTTCCTACACTGGATGATAAGCACACATTATCACACCTAACTATTACGTGAGACTGCATCTCAAAAACTTTTTTGCTCGTGCTGGCCTCCAACTATAAGCCTCCTGATCTCTGCCTCCCAATTAGCTAGGGTTACAGGCATGAGCCACTAGTCTCAAGTTCAAATGTCTTAGTTGGAAGGAAAGAGAGGTCTAAAGAGGACAGAATTGATTGCAGGGTATTCAGACTGCTGCTGACAAAAAGGAAAAGAAAGAAAGAAAGAAAGAAAGAAAGAAAGAAAGAAAGAAAGAAAGAAAGAAAGAAAGAAAGAAAGAAAGAAAGAAAGGAAAAGAA
>NW_012267255.1:13072456-13080573 GCF_000151885.1 Dipodomys ordii
TCAGGAAGTTCCTTCCTGTGCCTATTAGTTCAAGTGTCTCTCCTACTCTGTCCCGCAGTAGTTTCAGAGATTCAGGTTTAATGTTAAGGTCTTTAATCCATTTTGAGTTGATGTTGGTGCATGGTGATAGGCTGGGGTCCACTTTTAGTTTTCTGCATGTGGCCACCCAGTTTTCCCAGTGGTTCAAGAGGCTGTGTTTCTTCCACTGTATGTCTTTGGCTCCTTTGTCAAATATCAGCTGGCTGTAGGCCTGTGGATTTATTTCTGGATCTTCTATTCTATTCCATTGGTGTTCAGGTCTGTTTTTGTGCCAGTACCATGCTGTCTTTGTTATTATGGCTCTATAGTAGAGTTTGAAGTTCGGCATGGATATCCCTCCCATGTCTTTATTCCTTGGAATTGTTTTGGCTATTCAAGGTCTTTTGTTGTTCCATATGAATTTTTGGACTGTTTTCTGTATTTCAGTGATGTACGTCATTGGGATTTTAATAGGAATTGCATTGAATTTGTATATTAATTTTGGCAGTATTACCATCTTCACTATATTGTCTGCCTATCCAAGAGCATGGGAGGTCTTTCCATTTCCTAGTGTCTTCTGCAATTTCTTTCTTTAACTTCTTATAGTTTTCATTAAATAGTTCTTTTACATCTTTGGTTAGGTTAATTCCTAAATATTTTATTTTGGGGGAGGTTATTGTGAATGGGGTTGCTCCCTTTATAGGAAACCCCATTTATAGCACCCAGCATGCTAACTTAAAAGCCACTGAGGCCATCGGGGAAACCCATTTCTAACATCAAGTGCGCCCACTAGCCAAGCTCGTGCAGTTGATCTGCAGCAGAGATGGCGAAAACTCTTCCCCCAGGCTGCTTCCGGAGTGCAAGCTTCCTAATTACAAAGTGGGTCTTCCCCTAGGGCTCACTTCCGCTTCCCACGTAGGGTGAGTGACTGCACCTGGAGTAATGCAACTGCTATACACAGGTGAGATCACACTGCCTGTGCTATAATGATGTGTTGTAAGTTTCACAGGTTGCAACACCTAGCTTGGTTCCATCCCGTCATGCCTCACAGTTAATTTCCACTCCATGCTGAGAATCCTCATCCATACAGACTCCATACATGCTCCCTCCTGTATGAGCTTGTCCATCTCTCCATGTCGGCTCTTTTAGATCAGCTATAAACCAGGTCCTGGTGGCTCACACCTGTAATCCTGGGAACTAAGAAGACTGAGATGTGATGATCATGGTATGAAGCCAGATAGGACAAATCTGTAAGACTTTTGTCTCCAGTTAACCACTAAAAAAAATGGCCAAAGGACTGGTATGGCTCAAATGGTAGAACACCAGCCTTGAGCAAAAAAGTCAGCAAGAGCATGAGTGCAAGCCCCTGTACCAGCACAAAAGCAAACCAATAAATAAAATAGATCAGCTGTACTATGTGACAATTTCCCAAAAAGGCACTTTTGTAGGCACCTTAGTCCAAACTTACATTTGAAGAAAAATAGACGTAGTTAACGTGCTATTAGCATCAATAATTCTCATTATAGCTGGGAACAGGGTCTTGTGAAAGCCTACCAGAGCAACAGGAAGATCATGGTATTCCTTAATGGTTGTCTTTTGGTTTTCATAAAAGATTCAACTGTGTTCAATTCTCACCCAGTACCTATGTGTCCTCACTGCGTTATCTGAGGGGATCTCCCCTCATCTTCCTGTGTTGGCAGTCATGTGGATACATAACTATTTATTTTAAAAAAAAATGGAGAGCCAGGTGCTGGTGGCTCACACCTGTAATCCTAGCTACTCAAGAGGCTGAGATCAGAGGACTGTGGTTTGAAGCCAGCAGAGGCAGAAAAGTCGGTAAGATTCTATCTCCAATTGAAGCTAGAAGTAGAGCTGTGGCTCAAGTGGTAGAGTACAAGCCTTGAGCAGAAAATGCTCAGAGACAACACCCAGCCCCTGAGTTCAAGCCCCAGGACCAGCAACACATGCACACATCACACACACCACACACACACACACACACCCCAATTGGAGGGGTCAATAAAGATGACCCAGATGACAGCAGGGATAACCCAAGAGAGAGCTCCTCAATTTAACAAGTTCCCCAATCTTTTCTGTCCTCATCTATAAAGCGAAGCTTGTGTGAGCCCTCCAGCCAAACAGACTCCTCCTGTGTGGTGCTATCACTTCTGCACATATCTGGTATTGCTACATTTTATATTCTCTTATTTGTATCTTCTGTTCCTATCATTCTTCACCATTCCCTCTTCTCTTTTTCATTCCTTCATTCCACACACAGAGCCTGCCCTGTCCTCGAAACCACCCCCAACCCCCTCCAAGATGACACCGTCCAGGCAATGGACCACACCGCCTGCGGCTACTATTATTTTAACCACTAAAAATCGCAGCCACCAATATTCCATGGGTTCTTGCTATGTGCAGAACTCACACTCCGTTCTGACTGCTCATGAATGAGCATCCGCTCATTTCATTTCACTCTCTCGGCGCGCCCCTGGGGAGGAGCCATTAGTATTCCAGTGAGAGCTTCAGAGAAACCAAAGACACCCCTCCCCAGCCACATCCCACACCTCCTACCTGGCAGGGTTGCTGGAACCTGTTGTACAAATCCCCCTGCACTGTGACAAACCCTGCCAGCACATGTTCGGAAGGCAGAGACAGAGAGAGAAGGACAGGGAGAATAGGAGCTCTCTCTCTATCAATCCTGAAAGGTTCTTCAAACAGACATCTTTGAAAGATGGCAGGGACTTTACCTGATAGAGAAGAATTGATTGCCACATCACAGTAACAGGGAACTTCGTAAGGGATGAAGAATTAAGAATGTCACTGTCATCAATAATATCATCGTGAAGGAAATCAGCTGGGGTTTCGTCAGGTTTTCACACCGGCAGTACCTCACTCTTGCGCCCCTCCCCACACACCAACGCACGCTCACTTCATGCTTTTTGATTCTTGCTTCATTTCCTCCTTTATGCTAAGTGATGCCATTTCTATTTGTTGACGGGGTTCTCCTTTAGCCTCTTGCCCATCTTCCCCAGGTTTCCTGTTTATATATGGGTAAATCATGTGACTTTTTTTCTGAGCAAGTGCTTGAGTGTGCTTAAGAAATATTCTAGAACCGATGAAGGGGAATCCCCTCACTTTCTAGGAACCTTAGCTGCTACAGGAAAGCCTGGGGTGATTGGTCCTTTCTTTAAATTCCAGCTTTGACCTACACCCAGTCTCGTGTATTGGAGTTAGAACAATGGTACTGCGGATGCCTTCCTGCTCAGAACCCATGCCCTCTAACTGAAATGCGAGGAACTGGGAGAACCATTTATCTGTGCAAGGGCTCAGGAATGCCTGGCTGCTGCAGGCCTGACCAGTCAAGGTCACAGTTGTGGTCCATGCTCAGCATCAGCCTCAGGATCTCTATAGTCCTCTTGGGACAGAGCCATCAGAGGAGGTGGGAGAGGAGCGAGGCTCCACAGCACCACCTTTGCCATCACATGGCAAATGAAGGTAACGGTGTCCATGTTTCTGCCCAGGTAGTTCATACACTTTGTGACTTTCTCCATGCACACATGAAGTTACTAGTGTTCCTATAATCGGACACTACCAGAGGAGCCCTGGAAGGAAGGGGAAGTGGAGATTATTGATATTGCCTTCATTAAAAGACCAGTGCGTGCACTTTTTACCTGACTTACATAACTGTAATCCCTCTGTACATCACCTTCATCATAGCAATACATTTTTAAAAAAAATACAGTTTAATAAACAACAAAAAAGGAAGTAGGTTCCTTAAGAAATATCTTGCAAGGTACAGGAAAGCGGCATAAGGAATTCATTGATAGCTTTATTGATGGGATTTTGAGATATCAATGATTATGACATATTTGGGTCTTTTATGGATCTTCATTATAACAAACGGACTATAACACCTTTGACATAATTAAGGAAGTTTGAACATGGACTGGACATAGTACTTAGTGATAGTAAGCAAGTATTTGAATTTATAAACAGTTTGATGGCAACTCCTTTGTATAACTACTTAAAAATAATAAAAATATATTAAACTATAAAAAGATATAAGAAGAGGCCAGTGCTATGCTATATTTCTATCTGGGCTGAGCTTTAGATTTTTGCTTCCAGTTTTACCCTGGTGTCCTGCCGAGACCTGACAGCCTCCTAAAAGTGCTGTCTCTTCATGTGGCGGCCCGTGTATCTGTGTGGTCAGCCTGAAAGCCCCTCAGAAGCAACAGTAGACCCTCTGTTACCAGTGTGACCCCATCTTGTGATAACTCATACAGGTCTCTAGGCATCGACACCCAGTGAGATCGAAGGAGGATATTCTTAGGGGAGGAACCCAAAGGTGCAATGTCTGTGTGCATCTGATGAGATAAAATCAGAGTTATCAAAATGAACTCTAGGAAATGGAAGCAAGAGGGTTTTTCTTTGTTGTTTCTGTTTCTTTTTGTCTTGTTTATCTGTCTTTGGGAGAGTAAAGCGGGGGGGTGGGCAGAGAAATGGAGGAACAAAGGGTGAGCAAATGCAGCAGTGGTATTCAGTAGACACTATGTTGAAAATGAACTTATGTAACTGTAACCCCTCTGTACATCATCTTTATAATAACAAATTTTAAGTGCCCTAACTATATTCCTAATTCTATACCACCTTTTCTGCTAAGAACCAGTCACCAGAACAAAGGTTATTCAGGTTTCCTAGCAATGCCTTATTTGTGGACAAATTGCAAAATAGCCACAACTGGCCAAACATCTAAACCAGATCTCAGCTAAGGCTGGTTTGTGTTTCCCTGCCTCGAGGTAATTCTTAGGATCAAGAATGCAATTTTCCATGGAAACTGACACAGATTATCCCCACAGGCCTCAGGCCCAGCAAGACACCAGTCCTCACAGTAATTGTGTGCCAAGAGTATCAGGTACTTCAGCCCCTATAGACTACACTGCTGTTGAAGGAAAATTCCAACTGCAGCTCAAGCACCAACTCAGAGTGCTAAGAACACACTGCCAAGTTCCCACATTTACCTTGGCAGCACGAGATAGTTACCTCATATCACAAACAGTTATTGGCTATCTATTCTGCACCAGCCCCTGCTTTAAGTGCTGAGGACAGGATAGTGGACAAAGGTCAAATTCCAAAGTGTTCTGAAATGGGGACCCAAAATGTCACAACCATACTGGTCCGCTTAGTGGAGGAAAGGCAATCCCACAGTGTCTTCCAAAATGGGAAGTGTGCCCCAAAGGTAAATTCTGATTTTTTTTCCCCTCACCATAAGATATAGACTCTCAAAATGTTCTTTTTTTTTTCAGCCTTAAACTATTTAGACCTAAACTTCACTTTACATTGCATGATTCATATTAAGATGCTGATTCTCAAACAGGAAGAAAATCTTCAAGAGAAATATCCTCTTAGAAGTGGACTGGTTCCCTGACTTCTGTAACTATAACATCAGCTGTATAATAACACAACATGAAAAAAAGGAAGTAAAAAGGCTCCCATGAGACTGAGGCTCACAGACTGTGCATGGAGTTTAACCGGCTTGAAGGCTTCATGTTTCTCTAGGTGGTTTTGAAAGGGTGTGACGGGTAGGGAATGATTGTCGTGCGCCCATGCAAATGGACTCTCCTGACCGTGGATGTGCAGTCAATCAAGATGTTATGAAAGAAGCCACGCCGTTTCCCACATACTCTTTGTTTTGATTTGGTTTTGTTTTGCCAATCCTGGGAATTGAATTCAGTACGTGGATACTATCCCTGAGCATTTTCTTTTCTCTTGTTTTTTCTTTTATTTATTGTTATTATAAAAGTGATAAACAAAGGAGTTGCAGGCCCATAAGTCAGGTAAAGAGTACATTTCTTTATTTCTCGGTGCTGGATTCATTCACAGCGCCTGCTAGTAGATCAAAAGAAAAATTTGTTTTGCTTAGCAAAGAAGAAATTGTGCTTATTTTTTTACTTGCTCTTATCATCCATCCATCAAAGTTCAATAGTTCTGTGATATTTCAAGAACCCCTGAAGAGTTTAATGGCAAAGTTGAGACATGCCAACCAGACAAGTACAGATTGTTAATGCCACTAGCTATTATTTGGTGTTTGCTGACATTACTTGACTGATACATATGCAATGGAAATATGTAAGTATTATTTTACTTTTTTCTACAGGTTAATATTTTATATAAATATATGTACACATATATATGTATACATATGTGCATATATATTTATGTTTGTGCATTAATATATCATTCTCCCTCTTCTCCATCATCTTTGAATGCCTATCTTGGGTCTGAATTTCTTCCTATGTATTCCAAGTCACTGACATCACCCTGGATTAATAAAGTCAATAAATAAATACCCATTAAATAAAAAAATAATAAAAGAGTACATTTCTTTTTGGACAATGTCATCCTTTCCCTCATTCTTTCCCAGTTTTTCCCTCACGCATCCCCCCAAAATGTTTATTCTCAACATAGTGTCCAGTGAGTGCCACTGCTGCATTTGTTCATCTTATGTCCCTCCACTTCTGTGCCTCCCCCTTACCCTCTGAAAGACAGATAAACAAGACAAAAAGAAAAGAAAACAACAACAAAGAAAAAACTCTTGTTTCCATTTCCTGGGGTTCATTTTGATAAATATGATTTTTTTATGATCAGAAGCACATAGGCATTGTGCCTTTGTGTTTCTCTCCTGACCTGAACATTTTTGTTGAAGGCTAATTTGATCCACAGCTCCGCTTCCAGCTTTTTTGGTGATTTATTAGAGATAAGAGTCTCATGGACTTTTCTGCTCAGACTGCTTTGAACCATGATCCTCAAATCTCAGCTTCCTGAGTAGCTAGGATTACAGGCATGACCCCCCAGCATCTGGCTCCTGCTTATGTCTCTAATGCTTGCTTACTTCCTAAGTAGCTAAGCACCTTGCTGCAAGACTAGCAGTACAGTGGACTATACTTGTTCATCTAACGACCCCCTCACTTATTCACCCACGGCACCCAAAGTGTTCTGATATTTGAGATGAAATATGTGCATTTTCAAAGCTTGTTGCTCCCTTAAAGTTACTTCACCCTTTAGGATCATATTTAATGGGTTTATGATTGGGGTGGTAAGGAGCAAGAGAGGACAAGTTAAATTCCAAGACTAATAACTTACATCAAGGCTTTATCCTTCCTCCTTTCTTCTTTTAATAGGTTCACTGTTCAGATTAAAATTGGTTATCAAGAAGCAAGGCACCACTGTTAACACTTGGCAATCGTAGCTACTTGAAAGGCCAAAATGGGAAGGATCACACTTTCCCGTCAGCCAGGGCATGCACAAAAGGTCCCTCTTAATCCCTAGCTAAAGGCAGTGGCATATGTCTATCATTGTAGTTACGAGAGAGACTGAATCAGGAGGATCCTGGTTCTAGCCAGAGCAGACAAATACCTCAACACTCCATCTCAGTGGAAAAAGCTGGGAGAGGTGATGCATGCCTGTTAACCTAGTTATGGCAAGAAATGAAAAAACGAAGTCAGATTATGTAAAAAATACCCAGTGCCACAAAGGGCTGGAGGCATGGCTCCAGGATGGTGAGGCCTAGTGAGCATAAAGCCTTGCATTCAAAGGCCAGTGCTGACCCCCTCCCCCAAGAAATTGTTCTAAAAGCTGAGGATGTTGTCAGTGGTCAAGTACTTGTCTAATGTACAATAAGGCTCTGGGTTCAATAGCCAGGGTAAAAAACAAATACAAATTTTGCATTAAGCTGGAAAGTTTCGGTGGTGGTTGTTAGCTTTTGGTTTTCTTCAAATACCTTGCAATTAAAAAAAAATAAGTATGAGGCCAGGTGTGTGTGATTCACACCTATAATCCTAGCTACACAGGAGGCTGAGATTGGAGGATCACTGTTTGAAGTCAGCTCAGGCAGAAAAGTTCATGAGACTCTTATCTCCAATTAGCCACCAAAAAGCCAGAAATGGAGGTGTGGATAAAGTGATAGAGTACTAGCCTTAAGCAAAAAAAAAAAAAAAAAGCTTAAGGTCAGTGTCCAGGCCCTGAGTTCCAGTCCCAGGACTGACAAACACACACACACACACACACACACACACACACACACACACACACACACACAC
>NW_012267255.1:13080623-13085540 GCF_000151885.1 Dipodomys ordii
ACACACACACACACACACACACACACACACACACACACACACACACACACTACTAAGGGGTTCACTAGGGTATCTTTAGATTATGAGCTTTCTATAGACAGGCATATCTTTGGTTTTGATGGAGACTGCATGACAAAAAAAGAAATACACTAGTTTTAAAACTCTAACAGTTATGCAAATGCAGTTCCAACATTGGCTTCTAGTATGGGACTGGCACATTTTTCTATCAACCTGATAAGCAAAGAAAACAAATCAATCCTCCAAGGGCACAGATAAGTTGTTTCTGGAATCCATTTGTTTAAGATTGTGGGAGGGACCAATCAGATTTGTTGTATTTGGCAAGAAAATGACCTAGACATGTGTCAATGATAAGACAAGAGTCCGTCTCCACAATCTTACTCCCATGGGGACTGACTTCCCATCACCCTCTGAAATGAGTACAGACACTTGCTGAAGCAGAATCGTTCTATTCTTCCTGGATCAAGTGCAGATGCGGCCCAGACCCCTATGACAGAAGCTGGAGACCACACATCAACCCAAGACACCAGAGTTCCAGGCATCTATTCCTTCCAACCTCTCCCTCCCCCCTCCATCCCCCACCCAATACACACACACTGTGATTCCAGCACCAGATATCTGGAGAAGAGGGTGGAGGGGGCTGGGCCTCCCCCTTCCCTCTCTCTCCTCCCAGTATGAAGACAGGACTTGACAGTGGGACCAGAGAATGGAGAGATGAACAAGAACCCCCTCTTTTCAATTCTAGGCATTCACACACAGTAGACCAGAGGAGGATACTCTTAGGGGAGGGACACAAAGGCACAATGCCTCTGATCATATAAAATAATACTTATCAAAACTTCCAGGAAATGGAAACAGAAAGATTTTATTTTTCTTTGTTATTGTTTTCCCTTCCTTTCTTTTTTCTTTTCTATCTTTCTTTATGGGTCTTGCTTGTTCATTTATGTGTCTTTGAGAGGGTAAGAGGGGCACAGAAATGGAGGCATAAAGGGTGAACAAATGCAGCAATGGTACTCACTAGACACTATGTGGAAAATTAACTCTACATTGTGAGTGGGAATGGGAGGGAAAAATTGGGAGACAAGAAGAAATGTACTCTCCCTGACTTATGTAACTGTAACCCCTCTGTAATCACCTTTATAATAGCAATTTAAAATTAAGGGAAAAATTAACCCCCCGCCCTTTTCCTTCTTGGATTCTGGACATAGGAAAGAGAAACCCAGTGTTTTCCAGAACACAACCAGTGGCCTTCCTCCCAGGACCCCTACCCCATGTGGTGTCTTCAGAGATGCAGTATCACCTTTTCGCCACTAGAGGGTTTGCAGCAAACCAGCCTGCCTCCAGGCTCTGCCACTTTCTGTGTGACTTTGAACAAGGACCAGAGGCTCACTCATCTCAGAATAATATTAATTCCATCACTTGAGTGGGGAGAGATTAAATGAGTTACACTTTGTACAGCACATCGACGCCATCGTATCGGGCACATAATAAGCTGCCATGATGGTAGTGTTCTAAAGACTGCAACTTGGGTTTTATTTGTATGAAATACAGAACATGTATTTTCTTCTCCAGTTTTTCCTCTTAAGATCAAGAGATAGAGAGTCTTGCCAGCTTACTGACAGTGCCATGTACATAGCATGATAGGCAGCAAGAAGTGCTGTGCTAGAGCCTAGAAGGATCTTTGAAGCCTTTCTGTTCTTTTGGTTCAAAAAATGACATCACTGCCCTTAAAAACCAATAGAGGCATTAAAGGTTCCTTGGAGTTTCCCCCTCACACATTGATTTCTAGAGCACTTCCTGAAGGGTAGCATTGCAATGCCAAGCAAATAAAGTGTTGGGCAACGTGTTTCTTAAGTACCTTCTACATAAAGAACATTGTGCTCTGGTTACAAAGCCATGAAGAGCTGGGAAAGTTAACGTAAAAAAATACTCACAGAGGCTGGGTGCCAGTGATTTATGTCTGTAATCTCAGCTAAGTGGTTGAGATCTGAGGATAGAGGTTTGAAGCCAGTCCAGCTTGCCTGTGATAATCATATCTTCAATTAACCATCAAAAATAAATTAAAAATAAATAAATAAATAAGAGTTGGAAGTGGAACTGTGGCTCAAGTGCTACCCTTGTGTAAAAAAGCTCAAGGATGGTGTCCTGTTCTTGAGTTCAAGCCTAGGACACACATATACACACACACACACACACACACACACACACACACAACACACCACACCATACCACACTACACACACTGCTAATGGAAGAGGCAGAACTGAGCTGGACAGCACAAGAGCCTGGGTTCTGGGTGCATCCTGCAACTCTGTAACTCTGAGTCTATATGCTCCAAAGTACAATTCAGGTTATGAATTAAATTAATCAGAAAGTCCCTTTCCTCTTTCAGTCTAGTTAACAAGGTGAGAGAAATAACAAAGCAATGCTCACTGCATCCTAACTTATAACACGGTAAAGTTAGACCAAATGGGCCTAATGTACTGGGTCCCCATTAGGTTTCTTTACACTTTATCTCAGGATTTGAACTCAGAGACTTGCGGTTGCTTAGTTTGTTTGCACACAGCTGGTGTTTCATCACGTAAGCCACATCTCTTCTTCCAGCTGTTCGTTGATTATTTTGGAGATGGATCCTCACAGACTTTTTGGCCTGGACCGGCTTCGAAGTGTGATTCTCTAGATTTCAGCCTCCTGCGTAGCTAGAATTACAGGTGTGGGTCACTAGTTGCCTGTGTTTGCAATTCCTTGAACCATCCACTTTCCTCTGTGGAGAAGAGGAAACCAGTAATTTGACCTTTAATACACTAGGACATGAATCTGAGCTACAGCTGAGAGTCGATCATTCTGGAACTTGAAGACTGCATAAGGGATGAGCTATTGATTAATTCACTGTTCGGGGGTATTACAGAACAACACGGGGGTAAGCCTAAGTTAGAAAAGCAGCTTAGCATCCTAGGACAGAGGAAAATGATCTTTCAGGAAGCCAAGCCTCCACTGTTGTTCCACCTGGAAGAGAGAAACCCTACCCACACATTGCTGCACAGAAAGAATCAGCATCAACAAAAGCAGTCCAATGCCTGCTGGGCTGAGGAACAGGATGAACCGGACCGGCCTCTCCTCGGCCTGCTGCCCAGAGGTCCACCCTCAAGATAAACCAGCTCACAAAGGTCTCATTCAATCAAAGCCGTCAGAGGCTCAGCCTTTCCTATGGAGGGTTCAGACACCAGTGGACCAGTTGCCCACTTCTGTGTTCAGTTCTGAGAGCCTCCATCATTTCACCTGCTCCCTTCCAGGCCATGGGCTCACTGCTCCAGCTCACACATCTGGTGCCAGGGTCTTGGCCAAAGGTATGTCCCTTTCCAGAACATGGAAAAATCTCCAAATGAATCGTAGGTCACAGAGCTCTCTTGGGATCCTTGAAGCAGGAAGTAGCTGGAAACAGAATGTCTTTTGTCTGCTGTCCCTGAGCAATTCAGCTCAAGGCTAGCACTCTACCACTTGAGCCACAGCACCACTTCCAGTTTTTTCTGCCTATGTGGTGCTGAGGAATCCAACCCAGGGCCTCATGCATGCGAGGCAAGTGCTGTACCACTGAGCCACCTTCCCAGCCTGAGAAAGCCCAATCTTAACCTGGAACAGTATCATCACACACTCCCAGCACAATCAGGGACAAATGGTAACAGTGAAACCATACACACACCCAAAGAAAACACACACGGGTTCCACACCTGCCAGTTCTCAGGATCTTGGGACTTCATCATTGCACGGCCCCCTTCCTAGAACACCTGATTGTGCTGCTTCATTGTCAATTGTCCTTGGAGATTCAGTGGAGACGAGAAGGTCTCTGTGGGTAGCTGGCCTGCCTCATCACCAAAGTCTGCATTCCAAGCACATCCAAGTGTCCCCTGGGTGCCCTACTCAGAGTGTGGCAAAGGAGCAGTCTTAACTTTCCCCTCCACATGGGAAGAAAGGAAAGCAGTCCTGAGCCTTGAACTCAGAGCCTGCATGCTGTCCCTGAACATTTGTGCCGCTTGACCCACACAACTCCACTTCCAGCTTTTTAGTGGTTCATTGGAGACTAGAGTGTCACAGACTTTTCTGCCTAGGCTGGCATTAAACTGTGATCCTCAGATCTCAGCCTCCTGAGTAGTTAGGATTACAGGTGTGAGCCACTGGTGCCTGGCAAGGATCTAATTTTTTTAATCTGGGCATTACTGACCAAATTCAAAAATTTTTAATCTACTTTTGTATTGTTTAAACACAATCTGTAGATTATCAAGTTTTATTTTCCTCTTCAAGAATTGTACTTAACATACACAAAAGAAAAGCAAAGCACAGATATCAATGTAAGCGCTAGAAAATACCAACAGTAGTTTATTTAGGTGACATGATCTTTTAACTATTTCAGTTTTTTAAATTATTAAATAGATGACTTATTCTGTAATAAAATGAACTCTTTAAAACGTCTGTTTAAACAGGACAGAGGATCTCATTTCCCTTTTGGAAGTATTTGTATTGCAAAGTCTACAGTCCCTCATTTAGTGGATGTTTACTCTGGCTTTTTTCCTCCTCCCAACTGTGTGTTTCTTGCATGAAGATAGAGAGGAACAAAATTTGATTTTCAGGTTAATAAAGTTGACGTGGAAATTTTTGTTCTAAAGTTTTAAACTCGGCTTTTTCAAACAATGAAGACCTTTGGGTTTTCTAAAAGATTTAAATAAAAAAAAAATACCAGTCAGGTGAGGTAGCAAGTACCTGTAATCCCAGAACTCAGGAGAGGCGGGATGATCACAAGTTCAAGGTGAGACTAGCTAGGACTAGGTAGTACAAGCCAATGGGAAGAAAGAAAGAAGGAAGGAAAGAAAGAAAGAAAGAGAGGGAGGGAGGGAGGGAGGGAGG
>NW_012267255.1:13087770-13093218 GCF_000151885.1 Dipodomys ordii
AAAGGAGGAGGCAACAATGCTTGATAAGAAATGTACTCATTATCTTGCCCATGTAATTGTAACCCCTCTGTACGGTATTTTCACAATTTAAAAAAAAAATTATCCATCCTTCCTGTATTTTCTCCAACCCTTTATTTCAGTGAGGAAACCAAGTCTTGCAGCTTTGTAAGAAGGGATTATTGCTCCTCTACAAAAGAGAGAGCAGACATGACATCATCAGCCTAAGTACAATAGGTTGAGGCCAAGGCAGGAAGAATATCCTTAAGAAACAGACTCTTGGAAAATGGAAAGGAAGTGGTAAGTCTTCAGAAGGAACAGCTGAGAGGCTATAGAACTTAGTTCTCTGGAGAATACAGAGTTAGCCAGCCACCTGGGCCAGCAGGTAGGTAGCTAGGTGAGACTAGAGAAAAGCCAGAACTTGAGGAGAGCCCTTAATGCCAAGGTTCCTAAAAATTCTAGGACAAGACAGAATAACTGGGTTGGAATTCCCGATTGCCCAGGAAAATGGAGAGTCAAACCGTGCTTTGTCCCCATTCAGGCCATCAACTCACCCTAATTAGATCATCTCTGGATTTCCTGTGAACAAGCGGAGTCTTGCCTGCTTGCTCATATACAACTTAAAGCACCCCATGCGGTGCCAAGAGTAGCTCAATCTTACCAATGAAGAAGTCAAGTTCCAGAGCCCAGAATTTGGTTCGGTTTCACTCTGTGGTACATGGCTGGGCCCTGAGCCCTCTGACCTAGAATGTGGCTGGCCTGCTTCCTTAGTAACCTTGACTGTGGCACTTCTCAAATACTCTTCTCCATACTAACTCCAGCCTCATCTCTGTAAAGAAGCCATCAGAATTCTGGTCCTTGTTGAAATCATTTTCTTCCTTCTGCTGAAACATTTTAGGCACCTGCCGTATACCATATTTCTGTGTCATCTCTTTGGATACAGTGGGGGGGGGGCATGCTACTAGCAGTTGGAGGTTGCAACAGGATGAGTAAGGGGTGAGGACAGATGAGACACTTGTCCTTTGGTGGGGGCTGGCTTGAGAAGTCGGACCTCATCTGCTCAGCCTCAGGAGGCAGAGTGGCCCCATTGCCTGGAGCACTCGTGCCTGGCTGGCCAGCTACAAGACTTTCCAGGATGCAGAATCCAGAAGCTTCCACTGCCCTGAGATGTGGCTTCTGTTTTGAAAGCTGCTTCTCAAGCAAGGCAGGAACTCACATCTCCATTTTTCACTGGAGGGAAAGCCAGAAGGTAGACCAGGGAAAGAAAACAAAATATCCTAAAGAGTATGCTTTGTGTCTGCATCAACACAATCTTTACCTTTGTGGGCCCTCATCAGGACAAGAGTAAGTGAGGTAGGATCATAAATACTAATTCCTCTGCTTCCAACTTCCACACACCCCATTCTCTCTCTCTCTCTCTCTCTTTCACACACACACACACACACACACACAAAGGATTTTACACAGCTTGAAGAGGTCAGGGTCAGCCCCACTAGCAGACAACTGGAGGGTGAGCAGAACAGGGTGGCTGCTGGTATGAGGGATGCAATGGAAGAGACATGGGGATGCTAAGTCCCCAGAACTTTCTTTGGCTCCTTCAGAATTCTGGGAAAGCATAAGCAAAACGGGATTGAATTCTGCTTCTCCAGCTGCCAACTGTTTAAGACTGGAATCTAGGTTCTGGATTTTCTAAGAATTGTATTGTCAATCCTTGGGCTTCATGAAATCACCACTGTGCTCACCCTTGGGGGATATGGGCCCCAGAGTTTGCTCACATTCCTCTCCTGCTCCCTGTATGGTTTTCTCCTACCTGTCCCTACCCTAGAGGTCCTAGAGGTCCTAAGGACATCTTCAGATCCCCTGCAAGTCCAGAGACAGACACAGAAACTCACATTCCCACAGCAGACAGGAAAGGTAAGGTCCAGCAGGCGCTGTGTGACAGCTACATAAAGGGCCATGTGATGTTTGTACTTCTCTTTTCTGACCTCATACCTGGTGCTTTTCCCACAATGCACAGCAGTTTCCTACCCAGTAAAGAGCATTCTTTACCCATCAGAACTTGGACTTGAATAGTGACCAGCTTGGTTCGGCTTCACTCTCCTCAGAATAACTCTCAAGGAACACAGGCTGAATTTGTCATTCCAGTTTTAGCCATGCCTTTTTTTGTTTATTGTAGGCACTTTTTAGACTCACTGAATGGTTTATGAAAAATGAATGATGGTAAATATGCCAAAGAGTTTTGTAGAGGGGGCATGTTGCTATATATTCTACACAAAATTGAAAATAAATAAACCAACAGGTATGATGACTTGAGCCTGTAAGCCTAGCTACTTGGGAGCAGAGAGAAGGCCAGCTTGGGCAAAAAGAAGTTCACAAAATTCCATCTCAATCAATGGCTGGGTGCAGTGTCTGCCAAGTGCCTGCTGTAGGGTAAGCACAATGGCTGGGCTCAGTAGGAAACAGAAGTAAAAAGATCATAACCCTCATGGACTGGTCATAAAGTAAAACTCAACCTCAAAAATAATATAGAGGCGTGGCTCAAGTGGTAAAGGACCTGCCTTGCAACCACATATTTTTTAGTTTGATCCCAATACCAATAAAATAAATAGATAGATAGATAAACAAAATATATAGATTAAAAAATCAAACAAACAAAAGCAACACTTAAAGAGCTGGAAGGATGGCTCAGAGGTAGATGGCTTGTCTAACAAGCTTGAGTCCCTGAGTTCAAACCAAGTACTGCTAAATAAATAAATAAATGTTTTTTAACCCTACAGTTAAAATTCTAAATCCTAAATTCTTCCCCATCAAGCTCAGGAACAAACCAATAATGCCTTCTCTCACCATTCTTTTCAGCATTGAAATCCTAGATAATATAATAAGGCCAAAAGAGGAAATAAAATGAGGAAGAGACACTTTCAGACTCATTCTAATAATATCCCTGGATTAGCCCGAGATGAAAACCAGACACAAAAAGGAAGTTACAGACAATTATCTCTAATAAATACAGATGCAAAACTCTGAACAACAACAATGCCAAGCTAGTAACAAAAATAACATTTGTGAAATATATCCCAGGAATGTAAGGTTGGTTTAATACCTCCTAATCAATACATGTGATAATTACTCAACAGATGCAGAAAAACATTTGACAAAAATCTCATATCCTTTCTTGGTATTATTGAAAAGTCAACCAACAAAAATACACAATAAAATAAAATAGCCAACACACCAGGAATAGAAGTTCTACTTAATAAAGTGCATCCATGAAGAATCTACAGTTCACATCATATTTAGTGATGAAAAACTGAATCATTTCTCCATAAGGAAAGGAAAAGCAAAGATGTCTGTCCTCATCATTTCTAGTCACTATTGTACTAGACATTCTGATCAGTGCAATAAGACAACTGGAAGAAATTAGAGGCATGCAATTTATAAAGGAAAGTAAAATTGTCTTTATGTGTACATATGTATATAGTTTGGTGGCAATACTGGGGTTTAATTCTGCTTACTAAACATACTCCACTGCTGCCCAGGTGGGTGCTCTACTACTTGAACCACATCCCCAACCCTAGATAACAACTTACTTTTGTAGGTACAAAATATAAAAACCTTTATGATTATGAGTTAAGTGAATATTTGTTAGACATGCTACAGCATCCCTGATTCATAAATAAAACAAGATATGTTAAACTAGACTTTATCCAAATTTAGCTTTTATTCTTCAAAATGCCACTAAAAGAAGGTATGTTGTGCTTTTCAAAAAAGCTAGAAGAAAGGATTCAAACAGCAATCCTCACATCTCAGCCTCCTGCATAGCTAGGATTACAGGAATGAGCCACCAGTGCCCAGCTTGATATAGTTGTTTTAAAAACATGAGCTCATTCTTGCACATCTGCATTTGGTGTTAAATGTATACATTCTATGAGCTTTCATTTTGTCCAAGCATATATCATTCTCTTTACTATGAGAATTGGTTCTGTGGTATGCCTCTGATTGTTGTACAATTATTTCACTTGGACAGGACTCAATCATTAGGTCAAGTTTTACTTGAATTACTGATGAAATTATTGTTGCAAATAATACAACTACACGAAACCTGAACCAAATCATACATTGTTTGTGCGATAAAACTCAGAATAAAGGTCTGGTCATGGTTGTGGCATGTAATCCCAGCTACTCAGGAGGCAGAGATAGAGGAATCATGGTTCCAAAGTAGCCAGAGGTGGTTGTACATGCCTGTAGTCCCAACTATTTGAGAAGATCATGATCTGAAGCTGGCCTGAGCAATGAGAGACCTTGAAAAAAGGTCTCTGAAAAGCTCAAAGTCTGAGGATCTCAAGTGGTAGATCACTAACCAGGGTAAAACCTTGAATTCAATGCCCAGATAGAAGAAAGAAATAGAAAAAAGAAAGGAAGGGAAGGGGGGAAATAAAGAGGAGAGGAGAGTAAGGCATCAATTCTGGCTGTATGTTAAGTTGGGTGACTATATTAACCAGTGGTCTCATTTTCTAGACTCCAGTACCATCCATAGAGGCCCCCTCCTGCCTCAGAAACACAGCATGAGCACACTGGGGTCTCTCATGTCTGCTCCTGGCTTACAGGTTTTTGGTTTTGCAAGGCCAGGAGAGAGTTTCTCTCTGCCCAATTTGGTACAGTTAAGTTGTGAGTCATTATACAGGAAGTAAAAGAGATTTACATATGTCCTTTTGGGGTTCTAATCGAATGAAGTTGCATCTACCACAAAACAACACGTACAAGATGAATTAAAAAAAAAAGAAAAACAAAATTTACCTCATAATCCTTCCAAAGAAGGATTTGGGGTGATCCTATGTCGTAAGTATCATCTTACCCAATAATTATTACTCACAGGGCTGAGGGTGCCTTGCATTGTTTCTGAGAATAGATCTTTCCATTTTTTTTTAAAGCACAATCTGTTGTTACTGTATGAGTTAAAACTACCCAAGAAGTTATTTTTATCCTGCAGGCAGTTAACTTTTTATGCTAAATGAAGCCACCAACTAGCTCATTGAAAGCAGTGGGGGAGGGAAAAAGGAGGAAGTCAGATATCCAGAAACAGGATATTTCTTTTCCTCCTAGTTTACATTTCTGAAATACTTTGTTTCCTATTTTAAAAAACACTATATTTACTAGCCAACGCTGTCCAGTTGCATCCATCTTCAGCTCTTAGAAGCTGGTGACAGTAGATTCAAGCTTCAAAGCCAAAATAAAAAGAGGGATGATATTATCCAAAGAATAAACAGGCCAAAATGGAAAAACTTGGAAAAAATTATATTAAGTGAAGTAAGCCAGGCCCAAAGAAACATAGGTCCCATGGTTTCCCTATCTAGATATCTGCAATATCTAGTATATGTATGAGTCAAGCAGAAAAGGTCAGATAATGTGATGTCAGGAAAATGAACCCTTAGATATGTATTTTAATGTTTTTTT
>NW_012267255.1:13094188-13100135 GCF_000151885.1 Dipodomys ordii
CACACATCAATTACTTTCTACCCTATATTTACTGACAGGTAGCTTTTCAGTTTGAGGGGTGGGGATGTCTGGTTGGTTGGTTTGGTGGTCCTGGGGTTTGAACTCAGGTCTTTGAACTTGTTAGGCTGGTGCTCTACCACTGGAGGCATATCCCAACAGCTTTGAATTTCAAAATGCAAGTGATACCAAGGGATGGTTGGTGCCTACGAGAATTGCATTTGGGGTTAATCTGTGTCTCTCCAGGAAGGAGCTACAAGACACTCAGATCACTGGACGGCCTGAGGCTCTGTCATTTCCCAGACCTCATTAAATAGCTTCCTGAGGATGCTAATTATCAACCCAAAACTCAAGAGACCACAGTCACTGTCACCTCTACCCTAGCCCACAGAGCAGGAGCTGCTGAGCAGACACCCACCTGCTAAAGGACTGGCAAAGGAAAGGGAGAGAAGAAAGGGAAATGAAGGTAAGCCGCTGGTGGCTTACACCTATAATCCTAGCAACACAGGGGCCTAAGATCTGAGGATTGCAGTTTGAAGCCAGCCCAAGCAGGAAAGTCTGTAAGTCTCTTTTTTTTGGGGGGGGAGGTCTGGTTGTGGGGCCTGAACTCTGGGCCTGGACTCTGTCCCTCAGCTCTTCAGCTCAAGGCTAGCGCTCTACCACTTGAGCCACAGCGCCACTTCTGGCTTTTTTCTTTTTGCTTATGTGGTGCTGAGGAATCGAACCCAGGGCCTCATGCATGCAAGGCAAGCGGTCTACCACTGAGCCACCTTCCCAGCCCCTCTGTGAGACTCTTGTTTTCCATGAACCACCAAAAAGCCAGAAGTAGAGCTGTGGTTCAAGTGGTAGAGAGCCAGCCTTGAGTGAAAAAAGCTCAGGAACAGTACCCAAGCTCTGTATTCAAGCCCCAGTGCCAGGACAAATACAAAGGTACAGGGGGTGGGGACTGAATGAGAGCCACAAAGGCAAGAGCGACAGTGAAGGTCAAGGTGAAGGTCAGATGAGTCGGCTGAAGGACGGCTGTTCTGTGAGTGGGGAGTGTCGTGGGTCCTCAGTTCTGCACAAGGCAGCTGTCTCTTCCTACGTGCACCCTGGGCGTCCATGACTGGCACAACCCATCTCTTCCCGTCAAGAGTCGCAACACCACCCCCATTTCTGGGACAAGATCTACAACACCATGCTTCCTAGGAATGTCTCTGTGGAATCCCCAACATTGCATCTCTATTTCACATGCCAATCCGGGCGTCTGTCATTAGTTTTCAGATGGCCAATAGGACGCACTTTTGTCCTAAGACTGTCAGGATTGTAACTTCCTACACAGTGGGCTAAAAAAAGACCTGGCTTGTAGCCAGTTTCATTTGACAAGAAGCTTGAAGGCTTCCGAACACATGATTTATTTTGATTCAGTCTTAAGGAATTGTATACCAGACCACGTGCACACATGCACACACATGCGCATGCATGCACGCATGCGCGCACACACGTTGCGTGTGAATGTCTCCTCGTGTTTTCTCAATCATCGTGGGCTGCTGTCCCACTTCCTGCCTTCTTGAACAGGATGTGACCCAACAGGATGGAGCGCTCCCTCATTTTCCGCTTTCTACCTCTAAAAAATGTGATGTCTGTGTTTGATGACTTGATCATTGACCTCGGGTGACCATAGACAAGCAGGGGAAAATCCACCCTCCACTCATCCGAGCTGCCCCGTCTATCCTTTCTTTGCTTTTCCTCAGTGACTGGTCCTGGCTCCTCCCTCAGGAGGCAAAGCTGGGGAAGAGGCAGAGAAGAGTTCAACATCTAGGTTAAGCTTTCCTATTTCCAAGCTTTCCTATTGCTTTCCGGGATCATAACAATGATCACCAGTGAACCATTCAATAAGGATAGTAGAGACATAAGTTGCTAAGTGGTCTGATTTTAAATGATAATGTTATGGAAGGGCTTTATTCATAGTGTTACAGATATTATGTGAATTAGTCACCTTTGCCTAGTGAGCTGTTGGCTTCTCTTTTGATCCCTGGAGCCAGGTGTTGTGCTTTGCAAAAAACTTTAGAGGATTAAAATTAAGACTGACTGTTAGATGTGATTCGTGCCTAGTAGTCAGAAGCTCATAATTGAATACAACATTTTAGAAAGTTTATCATGTGTATTTCTCTTTTAAGGAAATTTCAGAATAAACTTTAATTCAATATGACATCAAACCCAAGTGTCTACTCTGTCTGTCTAACACTCTTTCTCTCTCTCTTCTCTCTCTTTCTCTCTCTCTCTCTCTCTCTCTCTCTCTCTCTCTCTCTCACACACACACACACACACACACACACACACACACACACACACCAAGCTAGGTCTTTCATGAGTTCATACCACATAAACCTCTAATTTACTGTAACCATCTATAGCCATTGCTCTTAGTATTGGCTGCCAATATTGATGCTTCTAGAGATTATTTGACCAGTAAATTAATTAAATGATTCTTTTGGGAAAAAAAATCCTAATGAGTCCTAAAAATTGAGAAACAATAAACTTCAGTTTCTCCTTTTGAAAAGCGTGAGATCCCGAAGTATTCCACCTCTCTTGTAATTAAACAAGACTGAAGCAATAACTTGTTATCGCTGATGATCAGCTAGTCAGATAGTACTTCAAAGGATGCTAATAGAGAGGCATTGACAGAGCATTTTTCAAGTGATGCATTACTAGCCATTCATTGATGGTGAAATTAACTTAGTGAGCCATACCTGGTGTGTTTTTTTTTTGGGGGGGGAGGAATGTTTGAAAAGGAAAGGAAGAAAAGAGTAAAAGAATGTGTTGCATTTATTGGGGGAAATTATTAAACTTTTCTTCATGTGTTTGTATGTGTGTATGTTTATAGAGGATCACTATATGAAATATATGTCTTACAATGAATCAAGATGCTAGGTGTTTTTAAACCATCAGAATATAGAGAAAAATGTTCTCTGAGCTGAGTGGGGATAGAATGAGACATAGCCACAGCCTTAAAAATCATCCCTTGAATCTTCTTTCATCTGAATTTATCCTAACAAAATATCTCTCCACATATTTGCATAGTAGTAGATACATTAGTAGTAGTAGTAGTAGATACATTAAGGCAATAGTGGAAACAGATAATGTATATAACCATATGGAGTTAACCACAATCTATTTGGTTAGATGCATTATCTGTGTAGCAAACTACAAATCAGCCATTAAAAGAAGGAAGTAAGTTTATGTCTCTTGGCTTAGAAGGCTGTTCAGACCCATTGAAAGGACATTGCAGACTCTAAAACATTGGGTGCAGCATAATTGCACTTGGATAAGTATACACTGCTAGATCTCTTGATGTGGTAGAAAGAGAAGTGGAGCTCTATTCCACAGGCTCCATCTCCCTGGCTCTGTCGCTTCCCAGTTGCATAGTCTTGCTCAAGAAACTTAACCTAGCCAACTAATTATTCTATCTCCCCCATTAGGCTGACTTGAACAGAACTGAGTGAATTAGTGTCAGACTTCCAAGCAGTGTCAAGCACCTGGTAAACACTTTTTTTTAAAAAATGGTACTCTTTTTATTCCAGAGAAACATGTGAGATTTCAAGACAACAATCAAAACACTGGCCACTGTGTGCTGGGATTATTTCACTTCATTTCTTCTTCATCCATTATCATCAGGAAAAGACAAGACAGCAGAAAAATGCAAAGTATGTCATGCAGACTTAGGCTGCTAAACCATCTTTAGTTTAATGGCTTCAGGTTAAAAAAAATAACATTAAACCAAGAAAGCAATAACAAAGGGATGACATTGATTAAGATTCTTGTATTTATACACTACTTCACTGAATGACAGCTCCTTTGTACAACTGTAACTATATAATTGTACAACTACAATTATAAAAACAATATTTTAAAACAAGAAAGCAATAACTTCCTATTTTAACTGGATTTTGCTTGCTTGTTCAAATTTAATTTTATTGTCAAGGTGTTGTACAGAGGAGTTACAGTTACACACATAAGGTAGTGATTACATTGTTACCCCTTTCCTCATTTTTCTCCCACTTTCTTTCCCCCATTTGCCCTCTCCAAAGTTGTAAAGTTCATTTCCAATATTGTCTTATGAGTATTACTGTTGCATTGATTCACCCTTCGTCCTTTGTCTCAACATTTTGTTGTGGCCCTTCCTTTCCCTAATTCAGATAAATGTATATACAATACTACAGGGTACAAAAATCAAATACAGTGACAAAAAGGTATAAACCATAGGAGGAAAAAAGAAAAAAGCACAAGAAAAAAGAAGTAACTTCACGTAGTACATTAAAAACAACTACAACAAAGAAAAACCTCGTGTTTCCATATCTTGGAGTTCATTTCTCTTAGCATCATCTTATATGGTCATATGTACATAACTTTTGATCCTCTTCTAGGACTATCCTAGACATATACTAATTAGGACAAATGAGGGAAACCAAGGAGCCTATGCTTCTTTGGCTTACTTCACTTAATATGACTCTTTCCAAGTCTTTCCATTTCCTTACACATAGGGTGATGACATTCTTTCTGATGGAAGCATAGAATTCCATTGTGTATATATATCACATTTTCTTGATCCATTCATCTGCTGAAGGGCATCTGGATTGGTTCCATATCTTAGCTATGGTAGATATCCTGAAAACATTACAGGAGGGAATAGGAGAAATGCTAGGGCTCCTTGGCAGAGGTTGAAACTTGCTTTTTATTGGGGGGGGGGAGTTTTATATATATACATATAAAATGTTGTATAGAGGGGTTACAGTTACATGAGTAGGGTAATGAGTACATTTCATAGCGAGCATGGTTACCTCCTCCTTTGTTTCCCCCTACCATCCCTTCCCTCCCCACCTCCCCAACTCTCCCGCCTGAACTCTGGGCCTGGGCATTGTCCTTCAGCTCTTCAGCTCAAGGCTAGTGCTCTACCACTTGAGCCGCAGTGCCACTTCCGGCTTTTTCTGCTTCTGTGATGATGAGGAATCAAACCCAGGGCCTCAAGGTAAGAACTCTACCATGGGCCATCTTCCCAGTCCTTTTGCTTGCTTCTTTAAAGAGATAAGGTTTGCAGGATTTTTTCCCCATTAAGTGATGAACTCTGCTATGGAATTCCATTTCCCCCCCCCTCTCTCTCTGTCTCTCTCTCTCATGCTCTGCTTTCTCTCACTTTATCTGTCTAAACTAGTGCACCAACATATATGAACTGATATAGTTATACAGGCCCAAAAATGATCTGTCCCAGTATCATCCTGTATGTGATTGCATTTCTCATCAACTGATGTCGAAAGTGCACCCAAAGAAAACAGTTCAAACTGAGCTGGCCTCTGTTTTTATCCACAAGGTACAAACAGTGACCTTAAATGGCACTGTGTGTGGGTGGAGAGACACATTTTCTTTAATTCGAAAAATGGGGAAATACAGAACTTCATGGAAAAAAATAAAAAATATTGGAAAGTCATCCATTGTTTTTCTACTTGAGGGCCATTACTAGTGTGTTAGTAACTTTCCTCTCAGACGCCGTCTTTGCCATGTTATCTCAGTTGGCTGGAGTGCAACTGGGCCATTACTTTCCACCTGGTTTTATATCAAAAGCAGGTATCATGTTATCTATCAAATAATTCTCAAACCTATTTTAGTGAATGAAGTTTTCTTGGGTGAATCACCATTTCTCTTTTGAAGAGCATTCAGATTATTTTCAAGTTCTAGCTATTATGAAGAGAAACCTCCATTCCATTGAAGTTGACATCATACATTCATATAAAAGCTTCAAGAATTGCATTGCAATTGGGAGCTGAGATATGGTTCAAGTGGTAGCGCTCCTGCCTAGCAAATATGAGACCCTGAGTTCAAACCCCATTATTGGGAGGCAGGGGGAGAAAGGATATGGAGTTAGGTTTTTTTTTTAATGATTATAAGTTTGTGTGTCTTTTTTATTTTTATTTTT
>NW_012267255.1:13100185-13108027 GCF_000151885.1 Dipodomys ordii
GGTCCGGTCGTGGGGCCTGAACTCTGGGCCTGGGCGCTGTCCCTCAGCTCTTCAGCTCAAGGCTAGCACTCTACCACTTGAGCCCCAGCGCCACTTCCGGCTTTTTTCTTTTTGCTTATGTGGTGCTGAGGAATCGAACTCACGGCCTCAGGCATGCAAGGCAAGCGCTCTACCGCTGAGCCACCTTCCCAGCCCAGTTTGTGTGTCTTTCTTCATGAATTGGCAGGTTCTTCCTTCTACCCATTTTCTGTCGTTTCCTCCTACAGTTTTTATGACCATGCCTTCAAATAAAGACTATAAGATTTTTAGAAACTATTTTCAGTACTTCAGCCATCTCTAATTTAATTTTGAATTTAGATAAATAGGTATGAATTTGTGTTCTGTAGCCGAGTGTTTCCAGTACAATTCTTGATGTCACCTAGACACTCCGCCCTTCATCTTCTTGAAGCTCGAGTTTGTTCTGTGACAGAATGTCTGACTGACTCTGCTCATGAGGGAGGTTTGGGGTGAGGGGAGCTCGGTGTACTGATTGTACACCATGATGTACTGATGATTTCTCTTTGTCCACAAGGACTGTTTACCTGCCATTTATTCAGCCGACGGTTCCTTGTTCACTTCACTTGCTTCATTTGTGGGTCAGATTTGTTCCAATGCAGACCCGCTTGAATGACCACGCACACGTTCTTCCTCCCTACAATACCTAGTGAATTCTGGTGCACACGCACGGAATGAGCTGCGCAGAGCCGTTCCCTCTCCTTCCCCTATCCGTGCAATGCACGCAGACGCCAGAGCTCCCCCCACACCCTGCCCCGTCTCCTCGCAGCTCTGATGCTGCGCTAGCATGTCACTCCATCTTAGAACCCGTGCCTTCGAGCATGGGTGAGGCCTTGGGTTCGATCCCCAGCACCGAAACAAAACCACGGGAAAATATTGACGCGTTCTTGCCTAAATACATGCTTAGATAAGTTTTAAGACAGACAGACAGGCAGAGACTTCTGCACAATAAAGAAATCCTATTCGATTGCGCCTGAGCTGGTGTGACGCTGATGAGCGGATGCTGCAGGCCTCGGTCCGCCCCACCCTCCCTGCCCACCCTCTCTGTTCCCTGACCTCTGCACCCTTCCCCCTGCGCCGCCTCGTTGCGCATCCCCTCCTCCGCGTCCTGGCAGGCTTCATCCACCAAAGGGCTTTATTTGAGAAGCCCTGGGTCCTGAAACCCTTAGCCAAGGCTCGGCCGGGCCGTGCTTGGAAGCCCTGCCCGCCACAGGTGGACGCGGCCGGGAACCTTTGCACCACCAGCCTCTGTGCTCTGCCCAATGCTCCTTGGCGCCATCTGCTGGGCGGCGTTCTGAGCGTCGGGAGGAAGGACAGTGGCGAGCTCCCAGAGCAGCACTGGGATTGGGCGAGGCGAGTCAGGTGATCAGGATTTAGGGCGGGGCCACGGGGGTGGGCGGGGCAGGGAGAGCCCTAGTGCCTGGCGGGCCTAGCCAGCAGAGCGTACCCGCTAACGCCAGGCTCGGGGTTAAGGCCAGGGGGTCAGCCCTCCCTCCCTGGTCCTGTCCAACAGGCCGCACCAGTCTCCTCCGAGTCCCTCTTGCGTTTGGGGAACCAAAAGATCTTTTCAAGATGGAAAAAATGAAGTGTGCAGCACACCCCCGAGGCTTCTACAGATCCCCCAAGCCAGGCAGCAGCCGCCAGGCCACCCTGGTCACCCCTGGGGTCGTGACCTGCGAGGTCATGGGCCAGAGTCTGCTATGTCCTCCTCCTAGAAACACCAAGCCAGAAGTCGCCAGCAAAGACTCCAACACAAGGTTCAAAACCCCAACAAGAGTTGAAAAGACATGTGTGGGAGGGGACTGGGATGCGCATGCGCAGGGTGCTGCAGTCTAGTCCCCCCCCTGTGCACTCCAAGCAGAGGAACATGATCTTGGTTTGCGGGTGCTTGTACTTAATAGATATACTATTATATAATATGCATACTTCGTGAGGTTTTTTTTAAGTTTAATGTTCTGTCAGACGCTTTTTGAGATAAACAGTAGATCCTAAAAGATGAAGAGGAGGTTGAGATGAGGAGACTTTAGTGGTCTTGATTAACAAAAGGAGAAAGATTGCCATTGGCTAGACATGGGTACCCTTAAAAAAAATAAAATGAAAAGACAAAGCTCAGAATGAGAAATGAAAAGAAGAGGAGAGGAGGAGAGGGGAGGGAGGATAGGAAAGGAAGAAAGAAAGGGGAGGAAGAGAAGAGAAAGAGAAGAAAAAGAAAGAAAAAAGAAAGCTGTGGGGCAAACAAGGAAGAGAAAGCAGAGAGGAGAAATGTAGGTGAAGCAGCAAAAGTAGAACCTTGGGCAGTTCAAGGGGGGAGGGGGCGTGGCCCTTGTCAACTTCAAGGAGTCTCTTTGGTATCCTTAATTGAATCTTTTAAAAAATATTATTTAAGCCGGGCGCTGGTGGCTCACGCCTGTACTAGCTACTCAGGAGGCTGAGATCTGAGGATCGTGGTTCAAAGCCAACCCGGGTAGGAGAGACCATGAGACTCCTATCTCCAATAAACCACCAGAAAACCGGAAGTGGCGCCGTAGCTCAAGTGGTAGAGCGCTCGCCTTGAGCTGAAGAGCTGAGAGACAGCGCCCAGGCCCAGAGTTCAAGCCCCATGACCGACAAAAAAATATATATATTATTTAATATGACCTAGAAGTCATTGAACTTGCTTGGGACCAAGTTAGGTTATATCTTCTAAATTAGCCATTTAAAAAATAAGGAAATGCCAGCTGGGTGCTGGTGATTCACACCTGTAATCCTAGCTCCTCAGGAGGCTGAGATTTGAATCTAGGTTCAAAGCCATCCCAAGCAGGAAAGTTTGTTAGACTTTTATTTCCAATAAATTACCAAAAAAAAAAAAAAAGGCCAGAAGCAGCACTGTGGCTCAAGTGCTAGAGTGCTGTCCTTGAACAAAATAAGGTCAGGAATAGTGCCCAGGCCCTAAGTTTATGCCACAGCACTGGCAAAAAGTAAATAAATAAGGAAATGTGATGCTTCTCAGGAGGCTGAGATCTTAGGATCCTGGTTCAAAGCCAGCCAGAGCAAGAAAGTCTGTGAGGTTCTTATCTCCAACTAACCACTTAAAAACCAGAAGTGGAGCTGTGGCTCAAAATGGTAGAGCACTAGCTTTGAGCAAAGAAGCTCTGGGACAGCACCCAAGCCCTAGGACCAGCACAAAAAATAATAAATAAATAAGGAAACTGGGGCTCACAGAGGGTACGTTCATTTGCCAAGACTCTGCAGCTGGCTGGTGTTCAACCCCAGTCATAAGACCTCTAACGTTCAGTATTCCCAGACAAGTAAATAAGGTATTATTTGGAAGTGGCCAGTAAATACTTGTATTTAATGCTCTAAGAAGGACATCAACTACTTCTAGGGAAAGCTGAGGCCAATGGCTTGAATGTCCTCTGTGCTAAGACAGAAGCAGGGAGGAGATGCTCACAATTTTGGAGAGAGAGAGAGAGAGAGAGAGAGAGAGAGAGAGAGAAAGCGAAGGAGGGAAAAGGAAAAGAGAGAGGGAAATGGAAAGAGAAAAGAAAAAAGGAGGGAAAGGAAAGAGAGAAAACAAAAATCTTAGAAGCAATCAGCTAAAAGTACTGACATGACAACTCAGCCACTGGCTGACACTGCCATCTTCTGTTAGCAAGAGGTAACTACATTTGCCCTCAAGGTCAGGATTTATCTTCCCTTGTTAAGTTGACTCAGAGTGAGGGCCTGCCTGCCTGTTGTCTGACTCTCATAATATATAGTTAAGGAATCAACAGGGAAAATGAGGCCAAGAATTGAACATGAAGAAAAGTAAATGAGAAGAGAAGCAAAGACAAAAGCAAAGCAGGGAAGTGGGTTTTTTCTGTGAAGACTACATCAACTTACATATTCAGATGTGACTCTCCTTTGCCACCAACCTATTTTATCGATCTGCTATGTCAAAGGCTTGCTTTGTTTGTTTGTTGTGGTTTTCCATTATTTTGAAAGAACAAGATTTTTTTGTTTATATCGATTATCT
Source organism: Dipodomys ordii (assembly GCF_000151885.1). Classification (NCBI taxonomy): domain Eukaryota; kingdom Metazoa; phylum Chordata; class Mammalia; order Rodentia; family Heteromyidae; genus Dipodomys; species Dipodomys ordii. The sequence goes on from NW_012267255.1 coordinate 13,104,234, forward strand.
GTCTTACCTTTTTTTGTTGTTGTTCGTCGTGGGACTTGAACTCAGGGCCTGGGCACTGTCCCTGAGCCTCTTTAGCTCAAGGCTAGCACTCTACCACTCAAGCTACAGTGCCACTTCCGGCTTTTTTCTGTTTATTTGATGGTGAGGAATCGAACCCAGGGCCTCATGCATGCAAGGCAAGTACTCTACCACTGAGCCAACTTCCCGGCCCCTGTCTTACCTCTTTTGTTTGTTTTCTGTTTCTCTTATTTCTGCTCTTTCTCTCATTCATTCTCTCCTACTTGCTTTGGAATTCTAGTTTTCATACAGATGTCATGTGATTTTAATTCATAGAATTTCAGATCTTCAAGGAAATCTGGATCTACTTTCTCATGTTTCAGAAGAACTGTGAGAGACAGGAAATTTGCCATATATCCCACAGATGGTCCCAGGCTTCCCCAGTCAGATTCATCACTTTCTCTATGTATACCATGATGTTCTCCTCCTCCTGTTGTATTCTTTCTTCCCTTTCCTTTTCTGCTTCCCTTCACTTAGCACAGAAAAAGATGCGATTGTTGGATTGAGCCAAACACTGGTGGCTCACGCCTGTAATCCTAGTTACTAACAAGGCTGAAATTTGAAGGTCACGGTTCAAAGCCAGCCTGAGTAGGAAAGTTATCTTATCTCCAAATTAAATAGCAAAAAGCTGAAAATGGAGGTATGGTTCAAGTTCAAGCATCAGCCTTGAGCAATGAAAACACAAGCAAGAGCACTGAGTCCTGAGTTCATGCCCCAGGCACAACCACCAAGAAAAGGACTTTGCAAGTGCTCACAATTCATTCCTTCTTCTCTTAAGATCATGCAACAAATCAAGCTCTCTCTCTCTCTCTCTCTCTCTCACACACACACACACACACACACACACACACACACACTATGCACAGGGTATTCAGTTAAGTCTGTAACATATTGACAAACACAGCAATACTCAAGGAGTTTCTCCAGCCAGGTGGTAGTGGCTCACACCAGTGCCTGTCATCCTAGCTACTCAGGAGGCTGAGATCCGAGGATTATGGTTCAAAGCCAGCCCAGGCAGGAAAATCTATGAGACTCTTATCTTTAATTAACTGCCAGAAAACTGGAAGTGGTGCTGTGGCTTAAAGTGATAAAGCAATAATCTTGAGCAAAAAACGCTAAGGAACAGCACCCAGGCCCAGAGTTCAAGCCCTACAACAGAAAGAAAGAAAGCAAGAGAGAACGAAAGAGGGAGGGAGGGAAGGAAGGAAGGCAGGAAAGAGGGAGAGAGGGAGGGAAGGAGATAGGGAGGGAAGGAAGGAGGGGGAGGGAGAGAAAGGAAAGAAGAAAACAGTATCTCCCAAACCACTTCTTTCTTGATATTTTAATTTTTATTGTTATTATAAAGGTGCAGAGGGGTTACAGTTAGTAAGCCAGGCAATGAGTCCATTTCTTTTTGGACAATGTCACCCTTTCCCTCACTCTCTCCCAGTCCCAGTTGTTCCCTCCCATCCCCATCCACAAGTTGTAGAGTTCATTTTCAACACATAGCACATAATTTTGAAAATATTCCTCAGGACGCATGAAGGGATCGGGTATCCTGGACTACAGCAATCGTTCTAAAGGCCATGCTGAGCTTTGCTTCTAAAATCGCACTCATTTAGACATAGAAAGTAGAGAATGGTTGGTGTGTGAAGATGATTGCACACCAGGAAGAACTTAGGGACACAGACATAAATCCTTGATGAAGGGTAACTGTTCATTGTCTAAAAAGTAGGAGAGAAAAGGTGTCCTCACCAATATAAAGGCTGTAGCACTGACATCTAACTGATAGGAAATGAGGCACGTTAGCTACAGAGAAAGAATGGCAGAACTAACGCTTTCTACTCTCATCTGCAAGGACTTTTCTGGCCAATGGTTGCTTGACACAAGCAATGCCATTTTACGGACAATCATCATCTCCTAAATTGTTATACAACCCAAATTGTCTATGTCTTTTTACCTTCAATCTCATGAAATCCTACTGTTGAGCCACATCCTGTCATAAACAAGGAGGTTGTTCTGTTCTGGGGGTGATTGAGTGGATAAATCCTACACTAAGCCAATCACGCAGGGCTGTGAACTTAAGTTCCCATGCAATTGGAATTGGGGGTAGTGATGCCTTCCAGATAAAACTTGGGCTGACAGCCTGCCCTGTGTGCTCGCTAATCTTCCCACCCTTCTGCAAAAATAAAATCTGCCTTGCCGAGTCCTTGCTGAGTCTCAGGCCTCATTCTGGAACGACAGCAGATCTTGAGATTCACGTCCATCAAGTTCTAGGAGGCATCCATGACTCTTCTCCCTAGTATTTCCCTGGGTCCAGCAGCCGCCACCAGCGTTCAGTCAGGCCTTCTCCCGAAGGGCAGAGAAGCACTGCACATGTTCTGACCAAACTGAGTGCCTTTGCAGTGGAACTTAGCCAGACCTGTGCACAACCTGGCTTCATGAATATATGTTGCATCTCATGCGTGTACTTGAAATCATGGGATGGAAGCTTTGTCTGTGCGCACGTCCCCTCCAGAAACCTGCCAATCATCTTCTTCGATCTGCCCACTCTCATGACCATGAGCACCCCAAATCCAATAACTGAGATCCTTAACCACGTGCTTGGTCTGAAGGCATCCAGCCCACGTCCTTAAGGGTGTACATGTTTTGCATTTCTTACTCTCTTCACACTGTGTGTGTGTGTGTGTGTGTGTTCATTCAATTGATTGTGATGCTAAAAATCTAGCATCTTCCCTTGGGAGATGACCCACTAGTAACAGCAATGCTGGGACAGAAGAAAGCTGACAACTCAGACCAACCATTCAGCCCTAGAGACTCCAGCCTCGCTCTGAGCTCCCATGCTACAGGCAGAAAGCCTGAGGCGAACACCTCTGTTCTCTCTAAAAGGAGGATCAACACTAACTTTGAAGCCCAAAACAAGGTTGAATGAGAACAGGTCCAGGCAACTCGACCATACAGCACCATTTTTTGTAACATCTCTCTAAAGCAAACTAAATTTAGGTTGCTAGCAGATGGACTAACCTGAGCTAGTGAGGATGTTGAAGCAAGACTAAAGGACAAAATTCAGAACAGTGGTTGTAATCCAGGTGAATGATGGTGTGACAGGGGTTGTGTTTGGCTAAGGGGAGATGGGCAGACTCTATAAAAAGCATTCTGCTTCAGGGGTGCCTTCAGGGGTGTTCATATGCAGGCCATACTTTTATATACCACTCTTACTGTGGAATATTTGATACAAAGGATATTAATTTAAGTAATATAATGTAATATGCATATATTTATGATGAAAGAAGATTTTCAGCCAGGTGCCAGTGACTCACACCTGTAAATCCTATTTCCTTGACAGGCAGGGATCGGGAGGATTGCAGTTCAAGGTCCGCCTGGGCAAAATGTTAGCGACTCCATCTCCATAGAGAAAGTTGCATGTAGTGGTGCATGTCTGTCATCCCGGCTACAAAAGCATAAATAGGAGGACTGAGGTCCAGGACTCTCCAAACAAAACAAAACAAACGCAAACACAAAGCCGAGGCTCCATGTTAAAAATTAACTAGTTGACAATAGGCTGGGGCTTTACTCAAGCCGACTTAGGGAGGAGCCCTCTAGGTGCACCTGCCGAGGCCGCCGTCCCGCTGTCCCGCTGTCCCGCCCGCGGCCACCAGGCGGCACCCTGGTCACCCCTGGGGTCGTGACCTGCGAGGTCATGGGCCAGAGTCTGCTATGTCCTCCTCCTAGAAACACCAAGCCAGAAGTCGCCAGCA
>NW_012267255.1:13108077-13154369 GCF_000151885.1 Dipodomys ordii
CCCGCCCGCCCGGACACCGCGTCCCGGAGCCCCCCAGCCCGCCGCGGGGCGCACCATGCAGTGTCTGGGCGCCGAGTACGAGGTGAGCACCTGTAATCTGGCCGCGAGGTCGTGGCGGGGGAGGGGGGGTGGGGGCGAGGTGAGGACAGGGGCTGCGCCCTCCGCACCTGCACCTGCCTGCCCCCCCCGCAGGTGTGCGGGGAGCCGCCGGCCGGGGGCGGGGCCTCGGGTGTGGGGGTCCCAGGTGCGGACCCCCACACCTGCCCGGACCGGGGGACCCCCAGCTCCCTCCCTGAGCCGTTTTCCTGCAGATCGGGACTTTTTCTCAACCTGCACTTTCTTTCTTTCTGGAAGGTTCCTGCTGAGAGAACTCCCAGGCCGCCGGCCTGGCGACCCCAGCTTTATCGGAAATGCACGGACACGGCATGGCTGGTCCTGTTCTTTCTCTTTTGGACTGGTCTGGTAAGTGTGTGTGCGTGTGTGTGAGTGTGTGTGCGTGGTCTCAAGTCTCAAATGTCCATCGCTCTAAGTTTGTGATACAAAACTTCTGCCATTCACTCAGAAAAGCTAGTCCCTGGGAATATTTTCTCTGTCTGTCTGTCTGTCTGTCTGTCTTATCTATTTTGGTAATACTAGGGTTTGAACTCCCAACCTGGAGCTTGCCAACCATGCAATTTGCACTTAAGTTCCAGCCCCAGTCTTGGTTTTTTTTTTTTTTCTTTTCTTTTCTTTTTTATTTTAAGTTGTCTTGCAAATAAGGTTTTTCCTTTCTGCCCTTAGCTGGCTTAATTTCATTCCCTTTGCTTGTAGCCTGTCTCCCCCCCCCCTTCCCTCCCTCCCCTCTTTGTTGTAGCTGGTATGGCAAGGAACAACTAACTTTTGTGCCTTGTTAATTGAGATGATATGGAGAAGAAAAAACAACTTCTCAAGGCTGGCCTCAAATCTCCATCCTTCCAATCTCCACCTCCTGAAGAAATGAGCTTCTAGACCTGAGCCACACGCCAGCCCTCCCGGCCCCCCTTCGCCCTGGCAGCCCTAGAGAATTCTGGTGTGGTCTGTCTTCCCTTTGGCTTAACTGGAGAGACTGTTCTTGCTGCGGGCCAAAGTTTCCTGACTAAGCCCTTGCTCTGTTAGGAGAGGTTCCGGGGATTGTTAGTAGTTCGAGGGGCCCATGTGAATTCTCTCATTATCTGAGCTATCTGAGTGGAAGTTCATTTACCCTCTGCCACACCCCTAGGTCAAACATCCCTCCAACTTCTGCCGATCTCTAACAAAGGCCAGCTCAGAGCGGACAGCTTTTATTTGAGGCGAGCTGCACGCGCGTGCTCTGTGGTAAAACAGGTTGAACTAGCTCTGCGTGTGCTCCCAGCTCCCTGGGGTCCTGCAGCCCACTCGGTCCTGAATGGCTGTGGAAGCCGAATCCTGACTCATTTCATCTTTATATGAGGGCTGTGGGTACAGCAGACATGTTCACTCAGCCTTTTTTCAAAGGCCACATTTATAAAACCATCTAGGCCTGGTTCCGGCTGTTTGCCACATGGTCAATGATTAATTCATGAAGCCTGATAATCACCACCAGAGAGTGATGGCCGTGGTGGAGTAGCCTCACCTACCTATACGTTCATCCTTTCCCAGTGGCAAAGGCACCTGCTGATGTCCCGGACTGGCTTGGCACAGACAGATGTGGTTGTGACAGTCCAGGACCGAAAGGCATGCTGGGTTTTGCTAGTGCAGCTCCAGCTGTGGCCTTTCAGAACCATCCCGGAGGAGGTGCGGGGCACCTGCCACACATCTTGCTGCCCTGCCTGCCCACAGGGGCCTGGCTGTTTGTGTGTGCTGTGGCACACGTGCGTGGAGTGGCTGTCCTGCCCAGTGCGTGCAGCTTTGGCCTGGAGCTGTTCTTGTCACTTGGTGGTTGTCACTTGCCTGCCTGAAGCTGGGTGCATGGCTTGCCTTCATGGCCTGGGGGGTTGAGGCCCAGCGGGGACATGGCCTGGAACTGGAGAGAGCTTTACAATTACAATTACACTCATCGTCTTCACTGCTTTGCAATAACCTGAGTTCTTTCTGAGCCATTCATTGGTTCTCGTTGTGAGCCTCCCGTGATGTTTCCACGATGCGCAGAACAAAGCATTTCCTGTGTCTCCACTGCTGCACTTCTGATCTTGTAATGGACATCCTGCCATTGGTGGGGCTGTGACCAGTTAGTGCTGAAAACGCTAGGGAAATTGCTAGAACTGTGAGCCGGGGTGTCCAAATAGAAAGAGCACCAGCCTGTGCTTATATTTGCATCTAACGCATAGAGCAGAAAGCCTCAAACTCCGAACCACCTCTGCCTCAACTTACCTCCCTAGTAATCCTCTTCCAACCTCCATTTTCCTTCCTGGTGGCCATGTCACTCTGGGACATGCATCTCGGGTGTCACCTCTTATATGAAATTGCCCTTGCTTCGGTTGGTTGGTTTGTCAGTCACGTGGCTTGAACTCAGAGCCTGGGTGCTGTTTCTGAGCTTTTTCACTTAAGGCTGGTGCTCGATCACTTTGAGCCACAGTGCCACTTCCAGTTTTTCTGGTGGTTAATTGGACAGAAGAGTCTCAGGGACTTTGGCTTTGAACTGTGATCCTCAGATCTCAGCCTGCTGAATAGCTAGAGTTACAGGCATGAGCCACCGACGCCCAGCACCCTTGCTTGTTTGACAGTCAGAGAAATAATGGTTTCCAGTAATAACCGTGTGGTAAGGACTCAGGAAAACCTACCTTCCTCCCACTGAAACCTTCCCATTCCTCAAGTTTTCCAAAGGAGATATTTAGTACAGAATGGTGATGTATGGAAAATGTCACTTCGTGAGGAGATCCCTGGAGAGCTGGCCAGAGACACAAGGCTAACCTACCCTGAAGCCCGCAGGTCACGTGCTCCAAGGAGGCGGCCACAGCAGGACAGGGTCAGCACAGCATGTCTGCCACTGGGGCTCCTAGGAAATCCCACTCACCACACAGCCTTCAAGTAAGGAGCAGCGACCACTCTCTAAAGTCAGGCGGAGCGCAGAGGAACCTCCTTCTCCAGGAGGCCTGGAGGAGACAGGCCAGCTCCCAACTTAAGACAGGGACTGGGATTTGTTCAGCACTTTGTCCCCCAAAAACAAGAGTCTCTGCTACACACACTGGGCATTTGAAAAAAAATTTTAATTTCTGTTATGAATACAGACGATGCAAAGATAGCACTATTGATATATTATATATTGATATACATATTATATATAACAAGTATACATTATTAAAGGCATATCATATGTTATTGGATGATGGACTGCAATGAACATGTCAGCACCAAGCTATTCTTTTTAATTTTTTTCTGTCAGTTGTGGGGCCTGAACTCTGGGCCTGGGCGCTGTCCCTCAGCTCTTCAGCTCAAGGCTAGTGCTCTACCACTTGAGCCACAGCATCACTTCCGGCTTTTTCTGCTTATGTGGTGCTGAGGAATCAAACCCAGGGCCTTATACATGCAAGGCAAGCACTGAGCCACCTTCCCTGCCCCCTGAGTGCTATTCTATACACTGTCAATTGGTTGTTTTTGCCAGGCACAGTGGCTCACACGTGTAATCCTAACTACTCAGGAGGCTGAGATCTGAGGATTAGTTCAATGCCAGCCCAAGCAGAAAAGTCTGTGAGACTCTTATCTCCAGTTAACTATCAAGAAGCTGGAAATGGATTTGTGGCTCCAAGTGGTAGAGCTCAGGGACAGTGAGCGCCTGGGCCCTAAGTTCAAGCCCCAGAACCAGCAAAACAAAAAAGGAAGAAGAAAGAAGGAAGAGGGAAGGAGGACAGAAAAGGAAAGAAGGACTATAGGGATGGAAGGAAAGAAAGAAAAGGAAGGAAGAAAAGAAGGAAGGAGGAAAGGGAGGGAGCAACTCAATATGGGCATAGGGCCTGGTGGTGCACATTGCTGGAACAGATGTGTTTGAACTGAGATTCAATCTTAGCTGGAGAGACTCGTTTCTTTCCTGGTTCATTTCCCATCAGCACGTCTGGGGAGATGGGGGGGGGGTGTGCTGTTCGCCCTGTGACCAGCCTTTGACCCCCTGTGTTTGGCTAGGTGTTCATCATGGGCTACTCGGTGACAGCTGGAGCCGCAGGAAGACTCCTTTTCGGCTACGACAGCTTTGGTAACGTGTGCGGCAAGAAGAACTCCCCGGTGGATGGAGCCCCCCTCTCTGGGCGGGACATGACCCTCAAGAAGTAAGTGTCTGAATGGTCTCCCACCTACAGAGAGGCCGTGTTCAAAACTTGGTGTAAATCCAGAGCCTGGAAGTGGTTTTCCTGTTTGAAATCCTGTTAGCGCATCTCATAAGGAGGCCTTGAGCGGAAGGGAGGTTCAGTTGTGTTTATAGAATCAGCCAGTCCTGGGTTCAGATTCAAGCCTCAGTGACTTTTCAGCTGTGAGATCAGAGGTCATGGGGCTTGAACTCAGGTCCTGGGTACTCAGGACTAACACTCTACCACTTTGAGCCACAGCTTCACTTTGGATTTCCTGGTGGTTAGTTGGAGGTAGGAGTCTCACAGACATTCTTGCTTGGGCTGGCTTTGAACCGTGATCCTCAGATCTCAGCCTCCTGAGTAGCTAGGATGACAGGTGTGAGCCGCCAGGTCATCATATCCTTTTCACAAGGTTGTTTTAATGAACCACTGAGAGAATACATTGTTTCCATTACTATTGGTAGTATATCCAAATCACAAGGACTAATGTGGATCCACTTCTATAGACAAGAAAATGGAAATAGAAAGCAAGCCCTGGCATGGGGTTGGGGAGAGAAAGAAGAATGAGCTATTCTTGTTTAATGGTGTGTGTGTGTGTGTGTGTGTGTGTGTGTGTGAGTGTGTGTGTGTGTGTGTGAGTGTGTGTGCATATGTGCAGACACATGTGCCAGTCCTGGGACTTGAACTCAGGGCCTGGGTGCTGTCCCTGTGCTTTTTTGGCTCAAGGCTAGTGCTCTACCACTTGAGCCACTTCCAGACTATACTAAGTAGTTTATTGGGAAATATGGTGGCTCACACCTGTAATCCTAGCTACTCAGGAGGCTGAGATCTGTGTATCACAGTTCAAAACCAGCCTGGGCAGGAAAAGCCGTGTAACTCTTATCTCCAATTAACCACAAAAAAACCGGAAGTGGCGCTGTGGCTCAAGTGATAGAGCTCTTGCCTTGGGCTGAAGAGCTGAGGGACAGCGCCCAGGCCCAGAGTTCAAGCCCCACAACCAAAAAAAAATAAAGTCTCATGACTTTCCTGCCCAAGCAGGCTTCAAACCATGATCCTCAGATCTCAGCCTCCCAAGTAGCTGGGATTACAGGCATGAGCCACTGGACACCCAGCTATAATGTCTTAACTTTTTTTCTGGGGGTAGGGGGTCCGGTCATGGGGCCTGAACTCTAGGCCTGGGCGCTGTCCCTCAGCTCTTCAGCTCAAGGCTAGTGCTCTACCACTTGAGCCACAGCACCATTTCCAGCTTTTTTCTTTTTGCTTATGTGGTGCTGAGGAATCGAACCCAGGGCCTCATGCATGCAAGACAAGCGCTCTACCACTGAGCCACCTTCCCAGCCCCAATGTCTTAACTTTTTGAACAAAATACAAACTTACAAATCAGTCAGGAAATCTGTTTTCTCCTCTCCTCTTGGACGGTCTACCTTCCTTCCCTTCCCAGTGGGGAGAGAATGGCTGCTAGCTCCTCACACTCACGAAGGTTCCGCCCATAGCAGTAGCCTACAGGGACTGGCTGGGCTATTCCTGTGGTGTCAGCAACCAGGATGAGCACTGGACCAGTAGCTGAGAGCTACCAGTGCCAGCCCATAAGCCCTGAATGCCAACCAGCAGCCTGGTTCTGTGGCACCATTCACCCAGCAGCTGGGTGACAGGAAGGTCACCTGAAGGTCGTGGCTCTTGAGCCACTTCCCAGCCTCGGCCCCTCCTTTCTTCCTTCCTTCCCTGTGTCTCTGTTCTTGGAGTATCTCTGGACCCTATTGGAAGTGATGCTGCTCAGCCAGGATTCTGTTGGGCTGCTTATACATGCGTATCTATAGCCCCTGGGTTGTTTGGCCAAGGCCTCTCTTCCTGGTGACTTTCTCAGATCATCTCCTGCTCTCTACCCCACCAAAAGGTCAAACCTAATAAAGGTATTTTCCTTGTGAATACTAGGTCAGGAGCTTTGGCAAGCACTCTAGCTCTTGAACCATTACCTCGTCCCTTCTCCTTTAATTTTTCTTTCACAAAAAGGTGTCACAAGTAACTTTTGCCCCAGCTGGCTATGGCCTTCTGGGTAGCTGGAACCACAGGTGTGCGCCACCACACCCAGCCAGAGTGGGAACATTTGAGTACAGGTCACAAGCTGCCCAACTCTGTAGCTGCCCCTGGGCTGGTATCACAGATACCCAGTGACACTGAGGCAGCCTGACACAGATCTGAAGCACCACTTCAGATCAATTGGAGCCCATGCCTTGAGACAAGCCTCTCTCCCACCCATCTCCTCAGACACGTGTTCTTCATGAATTCCTGCGACGTGGCAGTCCAAGGCAGGAGGCTTGCCTCCACTGCCCTCTGCGTCTCCAGCTGTCCCGAAGAGCAACTGGACACCTTGGAAGAGATTCAGCTCTTTGCCAACACCAGCGGTAGGCACCGAGGGACCAGCCCACACTCCCTTCACACCCCCGTGGCCCAGCAATTTGGAGGGACCCGGATGGATAAGTTACCCAGCACTGCAGTCTCTAGAAGGCTTCCAACTCTCCCTGCTTGCAGCTGCCTCTTCCTGGGTGGTGAAGGCCGTGTGTGTGTGTGTGTGTGTGTGTGTGTGTGTGTGTGTGTGTGTGTGTGTTTTAATTAGGAGCTTGTGCCATTTCATTCAGGTCTGTCGGGCTTTTCTAGAACCCAGTCTTCTCTGCAGGTGTTTTCTCTGGCTTCTGTGGAGGCCTTAAAAGGGAAGAGCAGACACTTAAAGCCCAATGGCTTTGGGCTGGAATGCTTATAATCAGATTCTCTGAATTAGATTGCCCAAATTCATTGAGTAACAGAGTAGTCTCAACTCGTTCTCAGAAGCATTTGTGTGCAACACAAATACAGCCAGACCCTTGCTGTGAGCCCACCGTTCAGATTCATATTATAAACCAACAAAGGAAAATTAAGGACATGTGGCACAACCTGCTGTGAATTTTATCTGCCTGAAATATGGAGTGCCAGATTCCAAGCTGTATCTTCAAAACTAAAGTTAAAATGATCAAGCTCCCAAAATATACTTTCTTCAAATAACTTCAAATTACGTTAGTGCCAAACACTCAGCTTTTAGCATTAAATCTGGATTTGTAGAAAGAGAGAAAGCATGAGAGAGAAGGAAGAGGGAGAAAGAGAAGGAGGGAGGGAAGGAGAACAGGAGAAAAGGAGGAAGGGAGGGAGACTCATTCCAACTCAACCTCAGATTGAATGTCTGGTCTGCTTTCTACAACTGTGTGATAGGGCCTATCTGAAATCCTTCAGTCTGTATATTTTCTGCTTCCAGGGTCTTTCCTGTGTGTCTATAGCTTGAATTTCTTCAACTATACCCAGAGTCCAAATGCAGGAGCACTGTGTCCCAGGCTACCGGTTCCTCCAAGGTAAGCACTTCCTTATCCTTCAGCCAGCTAGGCACTGGGGAAGCACAAATGGGATAGGAGGCTCAGCCCCTGCCCGCAGGGAGCTTACAATCTACAGAGCCAGGAGCAGACCGGGAAGATTATTTGTAATTTACACAATGGACAGTGACTAAATAAGGAGGAAAACTGTGAACAATAAAGATATGGGCAGTCCTCAAATAGCAACACTAGAGCAAGCAAAAGAGAATCTATGCACCCAATGATTGGTTGTGTAACTAGGGTATATATTATCTTCTCCAGTTATTACAAGGTAGTCTTCTACAGTTATTTGTTCATTGCAAATACACACAGGTAGTTTTTGAGTTGGTCGTGGAGTTTAAACTCAGGGTCTGACTGCTATCCCTGAGCTTTTGCACTCAAGGCTAGTGCTCTACTGCTTTGAGCTACAGCACCACTTCTGGTTTTCTGGTGGTTAATTGGAGATAAGGGTCTCGTGGACTTTCCTGCCCAAGCTGGCTTTGAACTGTGATCCTCAGAGCTCAACCTCCTGAATAGCTAGGCTTACAGGCATGAGCCACTGGCACCCTGCTACTTAGGTAGTTTTTATAGCTCTAGATTCTTTCCTAGGAAAAGAGAGAGGGCAAGGCCACACTCTTCATCTCAATGAACACAGGAAATACAAGTCCTTATTAAGAAGATCTTGGATGAACTTTTATTTGTGTGCGTGCACAATATTTGTAGCGTCGAATCAGGGATGGAGCAGTGGTTGTTGGGATAAATGGTGCACACTTAGTCCTAAACAATTTATTGCCACCAAAACAGAAGTCTTATAAGACTCCCTGCTTGCTACAAATGATTTATTGAGTAGTTCCTAGTGTAATGTACTTAAAAAAATAATTTATTTCAATCTGCCACAAAGGTTCATACCTGTAATCCCAGAACCCAAGAGGCACAGGCAGGAGGGTCTCACGTCTGGGGCCAGAAGGGGCTACAATGTTACACCCTGTCTCAAAAAGAAGGCTGAGAATGTAGTTCAGACATGGAGTACTTGCCTACCATATATATAGAGATTTCTGGGTTGAATCCGTAGTACTGCAATATGTATCTGTATGCATCTGTGTATATATGTGCAGATATGGGTATGCTTATGTGTGTATATGTTTATGTGTGTGAGCATGTCTATGAATGACTGATGTGTGTATTTGTGTATAGATGTGTGTCTGTGTGTATATTATATATGTATATAGATTCCATGATTTTCTAACTGGCTGAAAGTAACCTTTCAAGTGCTTAAAAAAGACTCAGGAGATTGTAACTGTGTAGTGGATGACTCTAAGTAGCCATCTTGGTGAAACTGTTTCCTCAAAGTAATGCTTGTATAATTGTAGGAGGTAAGAATTATTTGCAAAGGAGAGTGTTTACTCTCTTCCATAAATATGTTTTTAAAGCTAAACATGCAATATCATATCTGCATGGTATTATGTAGATACTATGTACATGTTAGATACATAATAGGTAATATCTTTTTTTTTAAAGATAATATGGCTATTGTCAGCTATCCAAAACCTGTCTTGGTAAAAAACAAAAACAACAAAACAACAACAGTAAAAAAAAAAAACCCTGAATCCAGGGGTTGGAAGATACTGGTACTTTCTATTTATTATTTAGCACTTGGAAAGAAAGATGTTTTGGGACCCCTACTTGTAACAGTACTTGCCAGTGGAGTAGGTGATGGATATTGTCAGTGGTGTTGGGTAACCCTTCTCCTCCTGTAAGTGAAGGCCAGCTGGGGTCCCATGAGAAGCTTCCATCCTTATACCAACCACAGGTGTGGCAAGTGCTGATCGCGTTCTTGGCACCTGCCATGTACTTCTCTATGCTCTTGTCGTGAGTTGACTCCCTCGGGCCTCACAGACGCTCTGGGATGTTGGGGTAGTTTCCCAAGCCTGTTTCACAGTTGAGAAGATGGATGCCTAGAAAAATGAAGGTCATAACACCAGCAAATGGAAGCTGACATTCAAACCCAAGCAGTGTCCATGTTTGCTTCCACAGCCCAGGAAAAACAGCCCAAGCTAGACGGGTAGCTCAATTGCACTGCCAATTGGTTCATACCAAAGTGGGAGGGGAAATGACATGTGCCCTGTGTCTATGGATAGCCAGCTGCTCTGCCTTTCAAGCCAGGCCTAGCCCTTTCCACGCTCACACACAGACCTTTCCAATACTTACTGTTCAGATGGAAGCAAAAGTGTTGATTGGTCTTTCTTGGATGGAGTGAGGGGAACAGACACAGACCCAAGGGCTCCATTTCCTTTCTCTCCACAAGGCAAGTGTTTGTTTAATAGGGAGATTATCATATTTATTGTGGAAGGGTGGGGCCAAGATTTAAAAGCTAAAAAACATGAGAAGAGGCCTATGGGCCAAAGAACATTTTCTAGATATGTCTTTTGACTACACTAATTGTTTCTTCTTCCTCTGTTGGCCATGTTACTATAGCATACCTCTCTCTCTCTTTCTCTCCCTACCCCCCAACCTCGTACTGTTTATATGCAATGGCTTTTTTGTTCGAGGCTAGTGTTCTACCAGTTGAGTCACAGCACCATTTCTGGCTTTTTAGTGGTTAATTGGAGATATGAGTCTCACAGCCTTTCTTGCCCAGGCTGGCTTCAAACCATAATCCTCAGATCTCAGTCTTCTGATTAACAAAGATTACAGGCATGAGCCACCGGGGCCCGCCAAAATTCAGCATTTTAAACACGTAATTTCTTTCTACATTATAAAAATGTTATTTGTTGGCATATAAATTTATCATGATTTCAATAGAAGTATCAGCAGAAATTTAGTATACAATGAAACTAGCATTTGGAATTAGCGACTAAAGTACATGATAAACAAGTGATATTGGTACAGCCAAGCTTAATCCCATACATGGAGAGTTTTCATGCATACTTCAGGTGCTAGTGGCTCCTGCCTGTAATCCTAGCTACTAAGGAGTCTGAGATGTGGGGATTGTGGTTTGCGCCAACCGAAGGGGACAAATCTGGGAGACTCTTATCTCCAGTTAACCAGCAAAAACACTGGAATTGATGCTGTGACTCAAGTTCTACAGCACCAGCCTTGAGCAGAATAGAGAAGAAAAGCTTGAAGCACTGAGCTCAGCCCTATACTGTGACAAACACAAACAAAAAAAGAATAATTTAATTGATAAGATGAAACCAAAAGTGCTGGAAGCCAAAGAAGAATTCTTTCATAACTCAAGAATAGGAAAGGCTTATAATTATCTTAAACCTGTGTGAAAGGAATCAGAGCTGGGCACTGGTGGCTCACACCTGTAATCCTAGCTACTCAGGATGCTGAGACCTGAAGATCACAATTGATGCCCACCCAGGCAGAAAAGTCATAAGACTCTTATCTCCAATAAACTACTAAAAAAAAAACTAAGTGGAGCTGTGGTTCAAGTGGTAGAGCACTAGCCTTGAGTAAAAAGAAGTTCAGGGATAGCACCCAGATCCTGAGTTCAAGCCCCAGGATCAGCACAAAGCAGAAAAAAAAACCTGAAACATAAAAATATTTTCCATATAACAAAAGCAGAAGAAATAAAATTACTATGCAAATAGTTGCATTTCTTGAGAAATTAATTTTTCTATCAAATAAAAAAAGAAGAGACCTCTCATAATAACTTAGGAAAGACATCAACTTCATAAAAACCATTTTCTCAATGTGAAAATATGATGAGATTATAAATGGCTGGAGGGGGAAGAGAGAGAAGAAGAGGAGAGAGAGGAGGAGGAGGAAGAAGATGACCACAACAACTAATAATACAGAGCATGGATCATGTCCAGAGCACACAGAAATCAAGCTGGAAAGCTTAGTAGCCAATCAATGATTGTACTGAATTATAATACAGAGGACTCTCAAATGATATAAATACTTCACTCTCAGGGAAGTGGAGTTTAATTTCCCTCCCCTGGAATGTGGACAAGACTTAGTGACCCTCATCCAAAGATAGTGTGACAGAGCAAAAGTGATTCCCTTCCACTAATGATACTTCCTGCTGGGATTTCATGAGATGGTGCCTGGCTTCTTTGGAGACCCTTTCCCTGTGTGCTTGCAAGAAAACATGATGGAATTCATGACAACTGAGGGACATTTTACAAAATACCTGAGAGGAATCTCCATAAAGGTCAACATCATGAGAAACAAGGAAATCCCAACAGATCACAACCAAAGAGGAGACGTGATATGCACATGCCTTAATTGGATCCTGGAACAGGAAAGAAGAAGGAGGAAGAGGAAGAGGAAGAAGAAAAAAGTAGAAGGAGGAGGGAGAGGGAGATGGGGAGGACCAAATGAAGACTATAGTTTAGGGAACAACGGAGCACCAAGGTTAAGTCTAATGTTCACAAGTTTGCTGTGGTTACAGAAGATGTGAACGTCACTGGAAGTGAGTGAATACACACTGGGACTCTGTTCCATCCTCAAGGTTTTTCTGTAACTCTAAAATGAGTCTAGAATGAAAGGTTTATGTTCTTAAATGCTCTTCTAACCAAATCCCAGTGCCTTTTGTGCTCTCTGTGGGTGGAGGGGGGTGGGTGAGACTCCAGCCCAGGGATGTGGCCAGAAGGGAACCCTACTGCATTGTTGGAGTGTAAACTTGTTCAACCACTTTGGAAAGCAGTATGGAGGTTCCTCAAAAGACTCCACATAGAACTCCCCTATGACCCAGCATTCCCACTTTGGGGCATTTACCCAAATGATCACAAACAAGGCCACACTAAAGCTACCAGCACAACTATGTTTATTGCAGAATTATTTACCATAGCTAAGATATGGAACCAACCCAGATGCCCCTCAGTAGATGAATGGATCAAGAAAATGTGGTATATATACACAGTGTAATTCCATGCCTCCATCAGAATGACATCGTCCCATTTGTTAAGAAATGGAAAGACTTGGAAAAAATTATATTAAGTGAAGTAAGCCAGGCCCAAAGAAACATAGGTCCCATGATTTCCCTTATTTGCAATAACTAGTATATGTCTGAGACAAGTAGAAAAGGTCAAAAGCGATGTACAGATGACCAAATAAGATGATGTTAAGCAAAATGAACCCCAAGATAGGGACACAAGTGGTTTTTTTCTTTCTTGCTATTGTTTCTAATGTATTTATAAGGTACCATATGATTTTGTTGTTGTTGCTGCTTTGTGTGTTTCTCTCCCATGGTAGAACTCCTGTTTTCACTGTATTTGATGTCAGTATAATTTGGGAAGGGGAAGGAAAAAACAAAATGTTTAAATAGGAATACAGGTTGACCATTGTGACAATGAGATGTACAAGACACTGTTGAACATCAAACTTTACAATTTAGGCGGGGAGAGTATAGTTGTGGAAATAGGAGGGAAGGGATGGTCGGGGGAAAACAAAGGAGTCAAGAATGCTTGATAAGAAATATACTCATTGCCTTGCTCACGTAACTGTAACCCTTTTGTACAGTATTTTCACAATAAAAAAATCATAAAAAAAGAAAAGAAAACTCCAGCCCTTCTACCTCATTGTGGGGCATGCTCTGCATAGCCAGGGTCTGGCCTCTCATTTTTGGAGTGCAATTGTGTTATCTTTTATCTCAGCTGCAAGAATCCATTTAGCTTTCCTGCTTCATTTCCATATGCTCACTGGAATGCTATTCAAGAAATATGCTCAGGGAGGAGAGGAGGAGGCAGTTTCTCAGGGCGTTTTAGCAATGTGAATGCTTTTGTATCTTCAGAAATTTAATTTTAAAAATGTCTTCTATTCCGTTGGTCTTCTTTGAAGCCCCTCTTCAGAATGCTAATTCTGTGCTGTTGTCACCTCTGAGGAAGGCTCATGTGCATTTGAGGTGGTGCTTCATTGGAAGTTTCTGAAGTCATGAATTTGCTCTCTTCAAATGAGTACTCCTTCACTTAACCTTCAGACATTTCACAAGATGGTTGATAACTTTGGGGAGGTTTAGCAATGTGTTAGGTAATTTGGCATTGTTAAGGTGGGATTGTTTTTTAACCCTTTGAGGTACATGGGGAGCAAAAAGAAGATCAGGATCCTGTGAAGGTATTTGTGGCTGCATTAAGATTCCTGAGCTGAGCTGGGCACTGGTGACTCATATCTGTAATCCTAGCTACTCAGGAGGCTGAGATCTGAGGATCGGTTCAAAGCCAGCCTATGCAGACTCTCTCTCCAGTAAACTACTCAAAAAAGCTGGAGATGGTGCTGTGGCTCAAGTGGTAGAGCACTAGCTTTGAGCACAAAGAGGCTCAGGGACAGTGCCCAGGCCTTGAGTTCAAGCCCCAGGACTGGCAAAAAAAAAAAAAAAGATTTTGAGCTGGGCACCAGTGGCTCATGCCTGTAATCCTAGCTACTCAGGAACCTGAGGTCTAAGGATCAAGGTTCAAAACCAGCCCAAGCAGGAAAGTCCATGAGACTCATATCTCCAGTTAACCAGCAGAAAACTAGAAGTGACACTGACACTCAAGTGGTAGAGCACTAGCTTTGAGCAAAAGAGCTCAGGGACAGCACCCAGGTCCTGAGTTCAAGCCCCACAACTGACAAGAAAGAAAGAAAGAGAGGGGGAAGGGAGGAGGGAGGGGAGAAAGAAAGAAGAAAGAGAAAGAGAGAAAGTGGGGAGAGAAAGAGAGGGACAGAGGGAGAGGGAGAGAAGAAGGGAGAGGGGGAAAGGGAAGGGGAGAGGAAGAGAAAAGATTCTTAAAGAAGTTTATTCTGGAGCCGGGGGCTCACACTTGTAATCCTAGCTACTCAGGAGACTAAAATCTGAAGATCCCATTTCAAAGCCAACCTCAAGCAGGAAAGTCCGTGAGTCTCTTATCTCCTATTAACCACCAGAAAACCAGAAGCGGTGCTGTGGCTCAAAGTGGTAGAGTGCTAGCTTTGAACAAAAAAGCTCAGGGACAATTCCCAGGCCCTGAGTTCAAGCCCCACAAAAAGAGGAGAAAAAAAGTTTGTTCTGGGCTATTTTTCTACCCTAGGAAAGGACTACACAAAAAGGTTGGTTTTGCATCTAACTCAAGGTGTCAGTTATATGTTTATGCATTTATTAAGCACTCTGTTTACAGGAAGTCTGTTTAGCCTTGTTTGCCTTTCTGAAGAGGCTGTCACTGATTTAATTCAGTTTCCAGTTGGGTCAGGTCACGTTAGTAACTATTCTTACAGAAACATGATTCTTATGTTAGAATTGGTGGTCTAGGAGGGGCCAACAGAGCCAAAAGTGTTACGCATCATAAAGAAAATGTGGTTTATATATACAATGAGATGTGACTCAAACTAAAAAAGGAGGAAGGGGAGGAAGAAGAGGTGGGAACATTACATTTGCAACATGGCTGAAGCTGGAAGCCATTATGTTTCATGAAATAAGGCAGACACAGAAGGGCAAAAAGACACATTGTCAGGTATAGAATCTAAAAAGGTCAAGTCCAGGAAAACAGAAAAATGCTGGTTACTAAGATCAGGGAGTTGGAGAAAGAGATGTTATACCAAGAGTACCAATTTCAGTTGTCTGGGATGAATAAATTCTAGAGATATAGCTGATGCTGGCATTCGTTAGTTCTACTAAACTCTAAACCTGAAATTTGTTGTGAGTAAATCTTACATGCTCTTATAAAAACTGATAAGTATGTGCACAATGCATGTGTCCATTGGCTTCACCGAAGTAACCATTTCATAATGGTATTTTTTATTACTGTATACCTTAAGTAGATACATTTATATATTGCATCTTTAAATATAAACATTTATTTGTTTGTTATTTGGTGGAAGTTGACTTTGAACTCAGTGTTTCATGCTTGTTGGGCTTGCTTTTTCAGCTGGCGCTCTACCGCTTGAGCTCTGCCTGCAGCCTAGATTTTTGCTGATTTTTTTGGGGGGGATCTGGTTGTGGGGCCTGAACTCTGGGCCTGGGCGCTGTCCCTCAGCTCTTCAGCTCAAGGCTAGCGCTCTACCACTTGAGCCACAACGCCACGTCTGGCTTTTTTCATTTTGCTTATGTGGTGCTGAGGAATCGAACCCAGGGCTTCAGGCATGCAAGGCAAGCGCTCTACCACTGAGCCATCTTCCCAGCCCCTTGCTGATTATTTTTGAGATGGAGCTTTCCCAACTCTTCTGCCTGGGCTGGCTTCTAACTGTGATCCTCCAGATTTCAGCCTCATGATTTGTTAAGAGTACAGACATGAGCCCCCTTAGAACCTGTCTTAGAATTTTTTTTGTCAGTTGTGGGGCTTGAACTCTGGGCTTGGGTGCTGTCCCTCAATTTTTTAATAGAAAAAAAGAAAGAAAAATAATTTTTAAGCATCCTTCTGACTAGGGATGTTGTTCAGAAGCAGAGCACTTAACTTCCCATATGTTAAGACCCTGAAAAGAAAAAGAAAAAGAAAAAATGCTGTCTGTCCCTCAAGTTTTGATTTTTGGCTTCCATAGATTTCCATTGTCAGCTTCTCATTCAGACACCAGCTCATCCCAGAGCCAGGGCAGGCTGCCTGGCTCTCTACCATATACTTTGCCAACAGGATCCCAAACTCTTCATTACTACAGATCTTACATTTTATTGGCTGTTAAAGATGTTGAGTAAATATCTTTTCAAATGATAAATAATTAAACACGTTCACCATCAACTCTTTCATTTTTAGCAAGTCCTTTCCTTTGTTTAATCGTTGTATCCCGCAAACGCCAGAGTGCTATTCCCTGTTTGCGTCCGTTTTGATCAATGACGTGGACACGCTCCATCGAATTCTAAGTGGAATCATGTCAGGAAGAGGCACCATCCTTGGCCTGTGTCTTCTCGCATTAGGTAATTTTCACTCATTTTATTTTATTAACTGGTTGTAGAGTGCCACCATGTCTAGCCCTTGTAGATGAGCCTAGTGAGAACTTAGCTTTCTGACTTCAATATAAAGCTTCATGCTTACTTTCTTTAGAGAGATACTTTTGATGGTTCAGGCTCAAGGGGAAGGGGCGGTAGGATTGGAAGAAGACTAGCTCGGTTAAGAAGCCACTGTGGTGGAACTGCTCTAATGTATTCCCTGGCCTCTAGTGTCCGTGGTCCTCAGCTCTGCATAAGGGATGGACAGCACAAAGCAGATGGCCTGTTTGTAAACTGGCCGTGAAGAGTATGACCATCAGGGGGCCAGAAGTCACATCTCCTGACCAGTATGTCTTCTGCCTGTAGGTCAGCCAGATCACAGGGCTGCTTAATAAGCAAGAGAGGGAAGGGTGAACAGGCTAGACCACATGCCTGTGTGTCCAGCTCCTGAGAGGCATGTGCCCGCTTTAGATTACAAGAGGGGGCAGGTGCGGGGCTGTGACCCACACCCACATCTGTCTGATTCCAAACCTGACACCACCAGGCTCTGCCTTGAAATGTCGATATGCCATCTTTTTTAATTTAGAAAGATAATCATTTATATTTATAGATTTACTGAACTATTTAGACAGATTCATAAGCCTAAAGGCCCAAATAGTTGAAAATAAATACCTTCTTTTGCACAGAATAGCTTACTATTCTAAAGTGCTTACTAACTAAAGTGTTTAGGGGCTGGGAAGGTGGCTCAGTAGTAGTGTGCTTGCCTTGCATGCATGAGGCCCTTAGCACATATAAGCAGGGGGAAAAAAAGCCAGAAGTGGTGCTGTGGCTCAAGTGGTAGAGAGCTAGGAGCTGAAGAGCTGAGGGACAGTGCTCAGGCCCAGAATTCAAGCCCCACGACCAACAACAACAACAAAAATCATTTGGGAGTTTGGAAGTAGTAACTTATTTTTGATTTAATTTAATTTTTGCAGAGCTGCGGACCAAATGCAGGGTCTTACATTTGCCAGCCAAATGCTTTTCCACTGAACTAAATCTCCAAACCCTTTAATTTTATTTAATTTTTGTCAGTTGTAAGGCCTGGACTCGGGGCCTGGGCACTGTCTCTGAGCTTCTTTTTGCTCAAAGCTAATGCTCTACCACTTGAGCCGCAGTGCCACTCGCCACTCCCGGCTTTTTCTGAGTAGTTTGTTGAAGATAAAAGTCTCACAATTTTGCTGCCTGGGCTGGCTTTGAACCAAGGCCCTCTGATCTCAGCCTCCTGAATACCTAGGATTACAGGCATGAGCCACCAGTGCCAGCTCTTAATTTTAACTGCCAAAGAAGACTGGCCCTTTCTGAGTGGAGCTTTCTGTGGCTGAGTGAAGTAACTGTTTCAGATCGGGGCTAAGGGCATCCTGTCACTTCACTTGGTGCTTGGTGTATGTCCTGAGATAGTTGAGGTTAGAGGAAGCCCGTGGGCCCTTGCTTTTCAGCAGGGCTTGGCCATCACAGCCCTAGGGGCGCCCTGTGCTTGGGTGCTGGGGCCTTTACGTGTCCTACTTTCTTTTTCAGCCTTGGCCCTGGCCATGCTGTTCACCTTCCGCTTCATCACCACTCTTCTGGTGCACATTGTCATTTCGCTGGTTATTTTGGGATTGCTATGTAAGTGTTTCTACCTGATTGCTATGTAAGTATTTCTACCTGACTGAGTTCTTCTTGAGGAAATGAAAAGCCTTTCCATGAAGTATAGAATTGCATCATTAAGCTGAGGATCTCCAAGTCAACCTGGGCAGGAAAGTCAGTGAGACCCTTCTTATCCTCCATTAACCACCAAAAAGCCACAAGTGGAACTGTGTGTGGTTCCAAGTGGTAGAGCACCAGCCTTGAGTGGAATGAAGAGCTGAAATGTTGACATGTTTTTAGCTAAATGGAGCCTTAGGGGTACCTCAGCCAGTCCTATTGGGGTACATATGAGAAAAGTCAGGCCCAGAGAGCCCTCAGGTCCCATGTTAGTCCATTTTCCATCACTGTGACCAATGCCTCAGAAGATCAACTTCAAACGAGGGGAGATTTAATTTGGAGCTCAGTCTCAGAGGTTTCAACCCATCATCACTCCACTCTTGTTTCTGGGCCTTTGGTTAGGCCATGTTCTTATGGCAGGAAGCATGTGGGAGAGGAAAGCTGTTCACTTTTTACAGCCAGGAAGCAGTGTGTCAGAGGATGGGGTCAGGGTCGCAAGGTACCTGTCAAGAATCCACCCAGTGGCCTTCTTTTTCCAACCAAGCCTGACCTTCTAAAGTTTACACCACCCCTCTGTAGCCCTGTAAGCAGAGGACCAAGCCTTTAATCCATGAACGTGAGGGAGAATATTTCAAACTCAAGCCATAATAGGCCCTGTGGTGGAGAACAGGGGCTATGACTTGTAAGGGTAGCGACCAACGCTGACCTTCCCTATAGTTACTGCTAAGCATCTGCAGTGTCAGGCTAGCCTCCAAATGGGGCTCTCATTTGCATGATTCCCAAGTGCTGATGGGTAAGGTTGTCATTGCACTTATTTGAACAATGTGGACTTTGGAAGCTAGCCTTCCTCTCACCATCCTGTCCATTCATACAGTTTTCTTCCTGCTCATACCCAGACCCCATCTGTATTAGGCTAGACCTCTATGTTCTGGAGTTACCTTCTTGGATCCCCCCAGAGACTGGCAGCCGTCCTAGGTGGGTCCGCTATAGTCTGTCCGAGGTCTCCTCAGCTCCTCCAGAGGGCAGCTGCTGACTATCAAGTCCTAGGAATTTTAGTCTTGCCTCCGGGGCAGGGTCATCTGGTTGACCTCCATGTGGGCTTCACCATGCAGGAATGGTGGTGTGGGGTTGGTTCCATGAGGATGTTTTTTCTTCTAGTTGTTTGTGGTGTCTTGTGGTGGCTGTATTATGACTATACCAATGACCCGAGCATAGAACTGGACACAGAAAGGGAGAATATGAAGTATGTGCTGGGCTTCGCGGTGGTGGCCACAGTTATCACGGTAAGAAATGCCATGTCATGAGTAGCCAGCCAAAGCGCTGATAGCCAAATCGTTGGGTTCTAGCCCCAAACAACTAGCACTGAATCTTCTTTCACCCCCAGAATATGCTAGCATCATTTGTTTGGTGCCTTCTATGGATTTCAGAT
Source organism: Dipodomys ordii (assembly GCF_000151885.1). Lineage (NCBI taxonomy): Eukaryota > Metazoa > Chordata > Mammalia > Rodentia > Heteromyidae > Dipodomys > Dipodomys ordii. The sequence goes on from NW_012267255.1 coordinate 13,127,677, forward strand.
GCCTCAATAGGAATAAATCAAAACTTGCATACACACACACACACACACACACACACACAAATATGATACAATGGTCTTTATCTCTTTCCATGTCATGTCTGCCATCTATTTCCCAGGGATTGATTTGTTAAATTTTTGCCCCTGTATAATTTTTAAACCCACAGGGCTGCAAGGTGGAGAGGGAGGGGGCAGACTTATGACCTATCCCATTTCCTGTTTGTGAGGAGTGGCGTGCTTTGCAGCCAATAGAGGCCGGCTCTCCTGCTGGTCTAGAACACACAGAGACCTTTGTTTCCAAGCTGGCCTAGGGCCGAATTGCTTTGGTTTCCACAGAACCTGTTGCCTCCTCTGTGAACTCTCTGGCTGAAAACAGGCAAACTCACAGCAGAGACTGGTTGGTAGGGGAGAGAGGTTGACAAGCATGACTCATTCTGGTCACTGTCTAGGTGACAATGAAACAAGCGTTTTAGAACCCAGGTTCAAACTCCAGGAATTCCCCAAGTCAGATCCAGCAAGCTCACCCTTGTATGCCCAATAAAGAGATTATGGTGAAGGGTAGCGTTATGAGTTGGCACAGGCAGCCGCCATGGGAAGACACCAGATCAGCCCATCTTTAGCTGTCTTTCAGGCTACAAACATGGGCTTCAGCTTTTATAGACAAAGAACTGGGGTCATGAGGGAGGGGAATGTTTAAATCTGTGAAACTCTTACCTCCAATTAACCACCAAAAAATAATCGGTAAAGCAGAAGTAGATCTATGGCTCAAATGAGAAAAAAACACCAGCCTTTAGCCTTGAGTTTGTAGCTCAAGGACAACACCCAGGCCCTGAGTTCAAGCTACTATACTAGAAAGAGAGAGATGGAGGAGTGGGGTAGGGAGGAAGGGAGGAAGGGAGAAGGAAAGGAAGGGAAGAAAGAGAAAAAAAGAAAAAGAAAGGAAGGATGAGAGAAAAGAAGAAAGGAAGAAAGAAAAGCAAGGAAGGAAGGAATAAGGGTGAGAGGGAGAGAGGGAAGGAAGGAGGGAGAAAGAAAGGGAGGGAGAGAGGAAGGGAAGGGAAAGAAAAGAAAAAAAGAACTTTCTTGACCCAAGGGACTGTCTTCTTATTTTCCTTCCTTTCTGACCAGACTATGAGCTCCTCTAGGAAGGGACAGGCCTTGCATAAGGCCTCACGTAGGAGACCAGCACATAGTAGGTGTTTCATTGGTGTGTGAGAATCTATCTGTTCAGTTACCTGAGAAGTTGTGAAAAGCTGTTCGCTAAATTGTCCGTGGAATAGTGGGGTTTGCTTTCAGCTCTACCCAGTCCAAGCTGTTCTGAAATGATTCACTCACGTTCCTTTCTCACCAGGCAGTTCTGCTCATCTTGATCTATGGCATCAGAAAGAGAATAAAATGGACAGTCGAGCTATTCCACATCACTCACCGAGCCCTCGGCGCCTCTCCTTTCCTCCTCTTCCAGCCACTGTGGACATTCACCATCCTTCTGTTCTTCTGGATCCTCTGGGTGGCTGTGCTGCTGAGCCTGGGCACTGCCGGTAAGGGACGGCGGGTGAAGTTCCACCCCATGAGAACCCTGTACACATGTGCATACACACACACACACACACACACACACACACACACACACACACACACACACACACACACCCCTTGTGCAGCCAGGGGCATCTGATGGACACGCATGGTGTTGAAGCTCTGGCACGAGGCGGAGCTGGAAATTCCTTTTGTTTATTTACTTTTCTATCAGCTTCAGAGTAGCTGGGATTGTGTTTTGTGAAAGAAGAATCCCACTAAGCACTGAGAGCTTTGGGAACCACGACAGCAGGGTACACCGCGGCTGATAGAAAGAAATGACCCAATGGCTCCAGGGTTCAGGGTAAGCTGAGGTCACGGGCCAGCCTTCATCAAATCAGTAGCGGGAGATGCAGAGCGCAGGAGATGCGGAGCCCTGGTGAGACTCTGTTAAGTTTGTGCCCAGCAAGGCCAGAATAAGTCTAAAGCCAGCGCATACAGGAGCTCAGGTCGCTTAGGTTCTGAGAAGACAATACTGTATCTATCCCCCAGCCTCCTGGCAGATCGAAGCACTGTTTCTCCACCAGGGGTATTCCAGAGTCAGTTTTGATGTATTATACAGTATAGATGATAGATTATACAACATAGATTATATTGTTACAGTATAGATTTGTAAGCCCCATCCCCACAGTCTAATTTGTTTCGTTTGGGAGTAGGACCAGATGAGCACACACACACACACACACACACACACACACACACACACACGCACACACACACACACACAGTGCAACCATATTCTAGAATATATACATAGTAATATATATATTACTATATAGTAATATATATATACATATTACTCCCTTCACAGAGAAGGTCCTACTATTAAAAGAAAAAACAAACAAACAAGAAAGCCAGTGGTTCAGGCCTATAATCCTAACTATTCAGAAGGCTAAGATATGAGGATTTCAGTTCAAAACAAACCAGGGCAGGAAAGTCTGTGAGACTCTTATCTCCAATTAACCACCCAAAAAGCTGGAAGTGGAGCTGTGGTTCAAGTAGTAGAGCTCCAGCCTTGAACAACACAGCTAAGGGAGAGTCCCTGAGTTCAAACCCTAGAACTGGCATGTATATACACACACACACACACACACACACACACACACACACACACGTAATTTCAGTGAACAACTTCCAAGGTTCTGTTACAAAGAAAAGAAGGAAGCAGACATTATAGGACAGCTGGGGGCTTCCACTGTGTACCATGGCGGTGTTGGCCAGTTTTCTAGCTACTGGCTTGATGCAATCTCCATCCTGGTCAGAAGCAGGAATGGGGCCTTGGCACATGGCAGACGCCAGCCTTTGTTGGCAGTGTCCTAGATTCTAACCTCGGCACTCAGCACCTTCTGCTATCCCTTTGGAACATGACAGAGTGGTGGTGCTTGTCTCCAGCTGTAGGTAGGTCACTTGTCAAGAGCCTCAGACCCTTTCTGCCCCCTCCCTTTCAGAGCCAGGTGCCAACCCTCTTTGCGCACAGGTTGGCTAGAAATCGACAGGAGACCAGACATACAGGAAGAGCCCAAAAAGGACTCAGTGGGAGAGGAGGTCGAGACAAGACCAGCGACAAAGAAGGGGTCCAGTCTTAAGAGTTTGGGGTGAAGTCAGAGAGAAACAGCCCCAAAACAGACCAGGTGCGGACAGAGACCTCTGCCCTCCTGGGGAAGCCCATTGTGGAAGCCAGATTGACACTGGCCTTGGGTGCCTGGACTCTACACACCTGCGGCCCTGCCTGGTGCACAGAAGCCCTTTGTTCTCCGAGGCCTTTCATCCAGTGCCAGAGTGGCTCAGCCCCAGGGCTGCACAGAGAGCGGCGGCCCTGCTGTGTGACCTTTCTCAGAAGCCCACACTGAGCTTGGGAACGGGTGTGGGGGTACGGCCCAAGACGTAGCAGCTGCGTATCTTCCTGCATGTCCTCTCCGCAGTGTGCCATCTTGTGCCTCTCAGTAGGTCAGTAAGTCCTGATGAGCTTTTTCATGGGTCAAATGGTTGAACTGATATTTTCATGTGGAAAAAAAAAACACCCCAAAACAAGAATTAGTGAACTTAGGTGGGCTGTGTGTGTCCCCGAGGAGCCATTTCTCCAGGGACTGTTGATGAGTATGTTAAGTAATTGATGTGATCTGCCTCCTTGGAGGTCTTTTCAGAAGAGCATTTCAAGGCCCTGGAACAATGGTGTTTTTTAGTTCACGTAGGACGTGTGTGCTGTCCTCAAAGTTGCAGTGACAATGACAAACACTGTTATGTCAGGTGCCGGGCATAGGACTCTGAGGTTGGAAGATTGTGGGTTTGAGGCCAGCCTGGTCTATAGAGCAAGTGCTGGACCAGCCTAGGCTCTATAGATAGCAAGAAAACCAAAACTCAAAGAAAACCAAACCAAACCAAAAGAGATCCAATGCAAGACAGTGAAAACTGTAGTAACACTGGAAATCCAGTAGGTGCTGCTGTTGAGCTGGAAAGCCCGGAGTTCAGGAAAGTGGTCAAGAAGCCCCAGAGTCTTGAGGGGTGGGATTTCCTGCAGGTCTGAGCTGTGGTTAGAAGAGGTGGACACAGGGATGGACAACCGGCATGCTTGGAACAGGCAGAGGGTCAGGCTTGGACAGGAGGCTGAAGGGTCAGGCAGAGGTTTCCTATCAAAGATCCAGGGGTCTGGGCTGCTGGGGCCTCCACAGATCACTCCTCTGTGCTTCCGGATTGACCTTTATGCAGTCCCTCCCAGATGGAGAGATTTGCCATGCAAATGAGAGGCCCTGAATGCTCTTTATCATAGGATCTAGTGCTGACCTCAGACTGTCCAGTACTTGCTTCTGCTTTCTGGGTTCTTCTCTGCTCTGCCCAACATAGTTGAGAACATAGTATAAATGACAATGACCATTTGTCCGGGGGAGGGGGGCGGGAGGCCGGGGAGGGAAGATTAGCAGAGATCTAGGAGATAATTGAAGTTATTTTACAAGACTGGGAGCTGGACCCTAACCCAGGAACAGAAAGAACGAAGATGGCACCTATCAGGCTGGAAACAGCCCTGGCCTTTCAGAAATTCAGGAGGAAATCCCATATGGGTATTTTTTGGGGGGGACAACTGTCATATTTTAAATAATGTATAAATAATATTCATAAATAGCAGTTAAAACCAAGAGATTAGAATGAGTGTGGGAAGAGAAGGAATCCAAGGATGGTCTGAAGCGTTTCAATGGTAGTATGCTCCAGTGAGCTCAGGGGTAGAGCACAAGGCCCTGAGGTGAGTCCTCAGCATTGAAAAACAACAACAAAGAATGCTATGGAGATGAGGAAAGAACATCAAAGGGGAGAAGAGTAACCGGTAGGTAGGAGGGGGAGGAGAGAGGTGTCCTGGAATCCAGGAGAAAGGTTTTCAGTTTAAATTTCAGTGCTAATGCACTGAATTTAGCAACCTGGATGACACAAAATGATTTCACAGCAGAAAGGAAAAGGATTGTGATGGCAGTAAGTTAGGAGAGGGTGGGAGGGAAAAAAATTAGAAGAAGCAAGCATAGACAATCTTGAAGAATTTGGCTATGAAGAAGAAAGAGACAAGAGGAAGATGCACGAGAGAGTCTAGAGCAGATTTTCCTTTTATATTGGAATAGTTAAGAACACCAAAGGGTACTGGTGGCTGGTACCTGTAAGTTAGCCACTCAGTAGGCTGAGGACTGCAGTTCAAAGCCAGCCTGGGCAGGAAACTCCATGAGACTCTTTTTTTCAATTAACCACCAGGAAACCAGAAGTGGCGCTGCTGCTCAAAGTGGTAGAGCACTAGCTTTGAGCTGAAGAGCTCAGAGCCAGCATCAGGGCCCAGAGGCCAAGCCCCACAACTGATCAAAAAAGGAAGGAGAGCTGTTGAAGACTAAATTCAGTGAAGGAGAGAGGGTAGAATCAGGGCTGGCTTCGGCATCACAGTTTGTCCTAAAGAGGTCAGCAGTGTGAGTAGATGCATCGATATAAGACAGAAGTGGGGAATGGGCACTAGCAGAGCTTTGCTCATTGCTACACTTTTCCCAGACTAATAGGAGGGAAGGCCATGGGCTGAGAGGGAGGGTGGGGAAGAATCTCGCCATGGCTGGAGGAGGTGGTTAGACCACCAGACCAATATGGCACCAGGAGTGTTATTAAACTTGCCCGTAGTGGCTTCACGGGTGGCACTTAGATCTACAGTGGGATGGCATCACCAAGAGACGGAACAGTAGGTACTGCTGCCCTTGGGTGACAGGTGAGGAAACATTGTAGGAGGTGTCAGGACTCGTTTGGGGTTGGTCAGCCATTGGGGAGCCGTGCAGGGATGTACAGTCTCGTGTGACTCTCAAGGCCAAGCTTACCTCTCACCCCCGCTCCAGTTCCCCATCTGCTTTCTTTACCTTTGCCATGGGAACGAGGGCCCAGATTTTCCCATGTGTTCCAATCTGAGCCTAAAATCAAATCTTCCCAACTCAATGCCCTTTCCACAACCATTCCCTAAGTTCCATCGTAATGACACCAGCGTCCCATAGATATGGCCATCGTTTACAGCCTCACCCAGTGGTTTGTTGAGAAGCTTGCCTGCACTAACCCAACCATCCAGGAGAGGGCGGTCGGTCGTGTGCACTCAGGCGAGCCTGCCCCACCCACAGAGGTTCTGAAAGGCTCAGACACCAGCTGTGTTCCTTCTGTTCCCAGGCTTCTACTCTGAAGCCACAGGCGCCTGATTCCTCAAGAATGTTTGCTTAAAGCAGTGGTTCTCAAGCGGGGATTTCCTCCCAGGTGGCATTTGGCAACATATGGAGATGTTTTGGGGTTTTATAACTGGTGTGTAGAAGCGAGAAATACTTCTAAACATCCTAACATGCTCAGGACAGCCGCCACACCCAACAACAGAAGTCTCCAGCCCCAAATGTTAGTTGGTACAATGAGAGAGTAAATTGGCCTGCCCTAAATAAAAATCTATAAACAGCCTGGTAAAACTGATAGACGATGGCTTCAACAAATATGCCCAAAGCCAACTGCAATCATTCAAAAATTACTTAAGGGATGCCAGTGGTTTCACGCCTGGAATCCTAGCTATTCAGGAGGCTGAGATCTGAGGTTTGAGGTTTGAGGCCAATGCCAGGCAGGAAAAGTGAGACTTTTATCTCCAGTTAGCCAGCAAAAAGCTAGAAGTGGAGCTATGTCTCAAGTGGTAGAGAGCTATCCTTGAACAACAACAACAAAAAGACTAAGTAACTTAGGGCCTGAGTTTAAGTTCCAATACCAGCACGAAAAGAAAAGAACTTGTAGGCTGTGCTTCTATGGTAAGTACCAAAAGGTTTTGAGGTCTAAGAGATTTTGTTGGGGTTTTTTGGTTGTTGTTTTTGTTATTGGTGTTTTGATCCTAACATCTCAGCCTCCTGAGTAGCTAGATCCACCAGTGCCCAGCTCTAAGTTGATCTGGACATCATTTCAGCTGCTCTACTGGTTAAACTCTTGCCAGAGGATGAGCAAATTTGTGTCATTCACCATAGGCAGCAACCGCCAGGAGAGGCTGTCCCTTCTTAATGTCCAAGGCTTTCTTACTGACCTTTTGTCTATCTGGCCTTGCAAAATTGTCATCCATTGCTGGGACTCATGGGCTTGTTCCCTGGCCCTGAGCACTTCCATGATTGAGTGACTAGTTCTCCAAACCCACTGGCCTGACCTTCCTAAACTTGCGTTCCATTTGGAAGCCCTGCCCCTTTGAGTTGGGAATGCTTATCTGAAACACATCCACGTTGGAAAAGCCTAAGCAGTTATCTGCACCTCACCTGAAGCAGATTGTCTTTCAAGCCAAAATGAGCTCAGCGTTCAATAGAATATTGACTTGTGTCTGTCAATCAAGCTGTTCCAATATTTATGTCTTACATTGTGACTCTTGTTTAGCAGAACACAGAGTGGAGAAGTGCGGAGCAGCCTTAGTCTAGAGGAAGTTTTATTCTCTAGTGTTATCTAGTGTGATCCTCCCCCTTCTTTTGTGCACAGACACCAGAATTACAAACTTAAAGTCAATTTATAGCTATGACACGTGATTAAATGATATTCATGCCACAGGTTTCACCCAAGTTCAAAGTGCACACTTTCTTCCTCTCTGCAATTTATTTGAAATGCAAAGCATAAGGTTATCTACAAATCAGATACACACCCCTATCTGCAGGGCAAATTCAAGGGCTTCTTTAGCTTAGATGGGAAAAGAGCAGGGTGTACTAACTTGAATGTTTGAACATAATTATCCTTCCCTGGCTGGCTAATGTTAAACACAGTACTATGCTCCTGAAATTTAGAAATAATAGGGCTGGAGATGTGGCCCAAATGATAAAGTGATTCTTTCTTAACATTTGCAAAACCCTGGGTTCAATCCCTAGTACAGAACAAAAGTTCAGTAGTAATAATAATTATTATTATTGATATTGCCCATAGAGGGATATTTCTGTGAGTTACTCTCTAAACTAAGTACTATCCTAGTAGTGTGTGTGTGTGTGTGTGTGTGTGTGTGTGTGTGTGTGTGTGTGTGTGTGTGTGTGTTGCTGATACTGGGGCTTGTACTCTGGGCCTGGGTGCTGTCCCTTAGCTTTTTCACTCAAAGCTGGCGCTTTATCATTTGAGCCACACCTCTGCTTTCAGCTTTTTGCTGGTTGATTGGAAATAAGCATCTCATGGACTTTCCTGTTCTAGCTGGATTGGGGCCATGATCCTCAGCTCTCAATCTCCTGAGTAGCATGAGCCATCAGAACCTGCATTTATCCTGGTAATTTTCATGCTCAGACTAGTAGACTACTATCATTGTCCTGTAGACAATGATACTAAAACTCCAAAATAACACATACTCCCTAGGAAGGACTTAAGCTGAGATCTGAAGAAAGATATTTGAAGTTTTAAATATACTAGAGGAGTTTGCTCTTGGAATGACATCTAAACTGAATTCCTTTCAGAGAACTGAAATCATCTGATTTACATACTCTGAATTTGGGGTGAATAATGGTCTTGATAGCTTTGTGTATTTTCCTCCATGAAACATGTTTGCATTGCATCACAAAGCGTGTGGTAGACAAACAGTGAGGTTTTAAGTCTAAGGTGCCCCTCCACCAACTATGAACACTGAGACTTGAGTTCCTTGGCTCTTCCCAAACTAAAGTTTCACATCTTCAAAGTGGAGTGAATTTCAGAGTATTAAGTTAGTCTGACTTTTCATCCCTGTGACAAAATACTTGACATAAACAATGTGAGGGCTAGGGGATCTCTCTTAGTGCATAGTTTCAGAGATTTCCACCTTTGATCTTTGGCTGTGTTGATTCTGAGCCTGTTCGGGTAAGGCAGAGAACAACGTGGCGGTGGAGCCTCTGGCTGAGACTGTTCACTTCATGACAGACAGGAAGCACAGAGAAGAAGGGATCTGGGGCAAGGTATAATGTTCCCAATCACCTATTTCCTCCAGTTGAGTCTCACTTCCCAAAATAGCGCCACCAGCTGGGGACAAATGGTTTGACACATGAGCCTGTGGGGGACATGTCAGATGCAAACCATGAGAGAGTATGTCAAGGATTTTACAAATTGCCGGTGACTTCGTTGCTGGGGTTATCATTGCTAGGCTCTCAGTTTTTGTGTTTTTTTGGGGGGGTGTCCGGTTGTGGGGCCTGAACTCTGGGCCTGGGCGATGTCCCTCAGGTCTTCAGCTCAAGGCTAGCGCTCTACCACTTGAGCCACAGCGCCACTTCCGGTGTTTTACTTTTTGCTTATGTGGTGCTGAGGAATCGAACCCAGGGCCTCAGGCATGCAAGGCAAGCGCTCTACCACTGTAGGCTCTCAGTTTTTACCTTTGGCTATGGAAATTTTAAATTATCTTGGGTCTTTCAAACTTGACTTTGGCAACTGTGTTTTGTGTGTTGCCGATCACCAGCTATGAAGAAAATGTGACTGTTTGAACTGTCTTCCGCATTAAGAGAACATAGGTGTTAACTAAAGCTTGTTTGTGTTTTAAACTTCAGGCACTGCCCAGGTTATTGAAGGTGGCCAAGTAGAATACAAGCCTCTTTGGGGTATTCGGTATATGTGGTGGTACCATTTAATCGGCCTCGTCTGGACCAGCGAATTCATCCTTGCCTGCCAGCAAATGATCATTGCAGGGACAGTGGCTACTTGTTACTTCAACAGGTGGGCACCAGCTTTCTTCCTGTTGCATTGTCAAAGTACTTTATGGTAAGGACTTCGAAAACAGTGGGAAGGTTTTGACCTGACTCTTTAAAAAAGGTTGACAAGAGGCAAACACTAAGCTAAAAATGGCACTAGATGCTCATTTGGGGGTAAGAAGAAATGTTATACCACAAATCTGTCACATTTCTAAGCCATTTGGCTTTAAGTCAGACAGTATAGAAAGAAGCCAAATAGCAAAGTGATTGTATTGCTTAGAACTGAAAAATTCCTGAAAGGAAGAGCTGAATTCCATAAATATCCATTCTTATTGACTGCAGATTTTTTTTTAAATTTTGCATTTATTTTGAATATACTTCAGTAAGTTCTGTCAACCATGGGTTCTTTTTTTTCTGTAAAATTAGGAGAATGTTTGCTTCAAAAATAATTTTAAACCCTAAAGGACCTGTGTATAACTACAAACTGTAATTTATGTCTGAAGAATTAAGCACTAGTAAATTAATGCTTCTGTGTTTATAACCTATTACCTTATTTAAAAAAACCTAATTGACCACACACACACACACACACACACACACACACACCCTGAGCCCTTGACTCTGTGTGTGTGACTTTCCACCAGACAGTGAGACTGAAGCCAGAAGAGCCGAGCCAGGACAATGACAGGGTTGGACTCCAAACAGGAAGTTTAGCCCCAGAAGGGTTGATCTTCTTCTAATCTCTCAGACTAAATGAGTAGATAAATAGGAGTTTTCATGGGGTAAGAAAGTCAACCCGGGATGATTTATGCCATCGTTGCTCCTGACAATAGAGACCATTGTGGGTTTTTAATATAGTGGTGAGATTTGAGGACTTCATCATTCAGGGCTCTTGCTCTTGACACTAAGAACCTCCCAGGTGCTGGGAGAGGGAGGAGAGGGGGAAGGGTGTTGCTTGCTCCTGAGTAGGAAGCAAAGATCATTCTGACTGAATTGGCCAGCAGGTGACACTTGTCTGACCGAGAGAATGGATGTGTGTTATCTTAGAACAACAAAAGCAAAGCCTTTTTAGCAGGGCTTTGATGTGGCATTCCAGTGAAGTCTGTGCATTCATCTGCTTATCCCCTCCCTGACTCTGCTTATCCCTGAAAGAAGGAAAGAGGAATGAGCACACAAGGACCGGGAGAACCCGAGAAACCATCGTAGATAGAGAATGATGAGAGCTGAAGGCAAGGTGGTCAGGGTGGCTGGCCCTACAAGAAAAACCCGGGAAGGCCTGTCAGCGTGTGCTGGAGGCATGAGGCGCAAGTGAGATGCACACTGACTATCGTCACAAAAACCCAGACAAAGCTCAGGATTTCAAGGGGGAAATGTATAGATGGCACCTGGGCTCTTCAGAGACCCAAACTCAAGAGGCACTAGACATGGAGGAGCCAACAAAGCTAAGGCTGAGAGCAAAGCTCTGTACCAAGCCAAGCAGAATGACCCAAGAGGGAGGATCCCTCCAACCCCCCCCCTCCCCACACATCCAAACCCCACATTCCACAGCTCAGCTCCTAGATAGAGCAGCCAGGTGAAAGGCTGGCTAGAAAATTCTTCTCAGAGCCCAGTGCCAGGGGCTTACGCCTGTAATCCCAACTACTCAGGCAGCTGAGATCTGAGAATCGTGGTTCAAAGCCAGCCTGGGCAGAAAAGTCCCCATGAGACTCCTCATCTCCAATTAACCACTCAAAAACCGGAAGTGATTCTGTGGCTCAAAGTGGTAGAGCTCTAGCCTTGGACAAAAGAGCTCAGGGACAGTGCCCAGGTCCTGAGTTCAGGCCCCATGACCAACTATATATATATACATTCTTCTCTCGAGAAAATGGCTAACACAAGTAAAGATCTACAAATAGTCCATATGCCACCCCTGCCAATGAAATCTATTTCCTGACCCCTAACCCAACAGTGAAATGCACCTAGCAGCCAGCAATTACCCAACCCCAGCATCCAAGGCTCTCCCACATTTCACTCACTAACTGCTGATTGTTAAAGATTTGAAGAAAATCACTGGTGAGAGAAAGAGAATAAAAATAACAAAAGGAATTTAGAAAAGACAGATACAATACAGAGCACACGAAACTACCGAAAGCATATGTGCATGCACACATACCCACACATACACACTTATAATTTCATCAGAAAGAACAAAGAAATGTTACACCCATAAGCTAATATCTCCCCATAAAAGGAATAGTAAATGAGTAAGAAAGAGCCCTCAATGATTTTAAAAAATTGTCTCCTAACCCTAAAACCCTAACCCTTCTCTGAAAGCTCAATGACCCTCACCTAGTATCAGGAACCCAATTTACCTAGTTTTCTCTCCTCTCCTCTCCTCCCCTCCCCTCCCCTCTCTTCCTCACCCTTCCCCTCTCCTCTTTTTGGTATGCAATACCAGACTTCAACTTGCTACTCTTCCACTGGGCTAAATCTCCACCCCCAAGATGTTTGGTTTTTTTGTTTGTTCATTTTGTTTTTGCTGATCCTGGGGTTTGTCCTAGGACCTGGGTGCTGTCTCTGAGCTCCTTTTACTCAAGGCCGGTGCTCTGTCACTTGAGCCACAACTCCACTTCCAGATTTTTTTGGTAGTTAATTGGAAATAAGAGTCTTGTGGACTTTTCTGCCCAGGCTAGCTTTGAATCGGGATCCTCAGACCTCAACCTCCCAAGTAGCTAGGATCACAGGCACAGAGCCTCCTGTGTCTGGCCCCCAAGATACTTTTTTAGAGGAATAAATTATGGTAGAAAGCTTCCCAGGATTGAGGGCATAAGTAAAGAGAAAAACTTGGAAAGTGGGGAAGGAAAAGAGATCAAATAGAAAAAAAATAAAGAAAGGAAAAAAGATCTCAGAACCAGAGAACCAGAAGCAGGATGCAATCTGACTTCCAATAGCAACTTCAAACTAGGAGAATACCACCGCAGCACTGTCAGCATGGTAGGGAAGACTGCTCCCAACATCGAATCCATACCTATTTCCACTGTCAATCAGGAATAAAGGAAAATAAAGTCCCAAAATATCTCCCTCTCCATCTTTTCACAAAAGAACTTTCTCCACTGAAACTTATGAGTAATTTTCAGTAAGGAGGCAAATATGAGTTTCCAAAACAAACAAAATGATGGTCTGTAGCACAGAAAAGAAGAGAAGAGAATTGCCAGGAAGGTCACCAAGTTGCAGAAGGAAGGAAGATTGGGGGAGGGGGGGAAGAGGGGAAGGGAGGAAAAGAGGAAGGAAGGGAGGAAGGGAGGAAAGGTGGAGGGAAAGAAACGAGGGTTGGAGGGAGGAGGGAAGGAAAGAAGGAAGGGAAGAGGGAGGGAGGGAAGAAGGGAAGAAGGAAGGAGGGAAGGAGGGAAGAAGGGAAGAAGGAAGGAAGGAAGGAAGGAAGGAAGGAAGGAAGGAAGGAAGGAAGGAAGGAAGGAATCCAGTCCAAAATGGAGCAGGAAGGCAGTGAGCTTCAGGAAGGCTATCTCCAAGAAAAGAAAAAGAAACTGAGAGAAGAAGAGATGTGTTTGAACATGTTGAGAAAAGACTTATGCTTTGGAGAGACAATCAGCAAAGGTCATAGAAAACAAAGCAAAGCAAATAAAAAATGTGTACTGATTATGAACTCCAAGACAAAACAAAAGCTGTCAAGGGAAGGAAAAAAAAACTTGGAATAAGTTACTTGGATCAGTTGTGAATACTCACAGTACACATTATTTATGTGCCAATAATATAAACACTAACCATAACTAAAATCTAATTAAGCTACTAATATAAACACTAAGCATACTAAAAACCTAATTAGATTGAGAAGAAAGGTAATGAGAAATGAGTATATGGGGTAGCAGTTCTGAGTGAATAAGGAAAAGGAAACTTGAGTCTCCATGATGAGGAGTCAGTGGACAATATCTTAAGGTTTAAGTCAGGAGGGGCTGAAAACACAGTTCAGTTGTGGTATAACACTTGTCTGGTGTGTACAAAGCTCTGGGTTCAATCTTCAGCACCACTACAATCGATCTAAAATGGATTTCCAGAAGAAATAGTTAAACCATTGTCTCCAGACAGAAGAATTGGGGATGGGTGAAGAAAACTGCCATTTTTGCTATTGACTGACCAGTACTATTGGGCTTTTAAAGTCACTTTATTGTTAGGATTAAAATTAATGAACTTAAAACACACGATGATTTCTTTTTAGTCATATAGTTCTTTTAAAAGGAATTTTAAGATGAGTAGATCCAAAGAATGTGATACCTATTCACAATGGAATTTTACACAGCCATTAGAAAGAATAATATCATGTCAGTTTCAGGGAAATGGATGGACCTAGAACAAATCATGTTAAGTGAGGTAAGGCAAGCTCAGAGAGACAAATGGCACATGTTTTCTCTCATATGCAAAACTAGTTCTAAAATACACTGGGTTATTATAAATTTACAGCTCTCTAGGTATTCACATGGAGACCAAAGGAAGATACGCTTAGGAGAGGAGCAGAAAGACTATGTCCCTCTGATCATATAAAAATGATCTTTATTGAAATGAATTACAAGAAATTGAAACAAGAGGTTTTTTTTCTTTGTTGCTCTTTTTGTTTCCTTTTTTGTCTTGTTTATTCATTTATCTGTCTTTGGGAAAGAAAGGGGGGCACAGAAATGGGGGGACAAAGGCTGAACAAATTCAGCAGCAGTACTCACTAGACACTATGTGAAAACTTGTGTTATGGGGATAGGAGGGAAAAACTGGGGAAAAGTGAGGGAAAAAATGTAACATTGTCGAAAAAGAAATGTACTTTTCTTCCTTTTTCGGTTGTGGGACTTGAGCTCGGAGCCTGAGCACTGTCCTTGAGCTCATTTTGCTCAAGACTAGTGCTCCACAGCACCATTTCTGGTTTTCTGGTGGTTTATTGGAGATATGAGTCTCATGGACTTTCCTGCTTGGGCTGGCTTTGAACAGTGATCCTCAGATTTCAGCCTCCTGAGTAGCTGGTATTACAGGCCTGAGACACCAGTGCACCGCAAGAAGTGAACTCTTTACCTGACTTATGTAACTGAAACCCCTCTGTACACCGCCTTTATAATAACATTTTTTTAATTTAAAGAAAGAAATTCCAGCCAGGTATTTGTTTTAATATGAAGATGATTTGGTCTTCCCTGTCCCCATCCCAAACTTGTCTGTCCATCACCCACTGGGTTAGTACCTCAACGCCCATTCTCTAAAACATGGTGGAGTACAGAGACCAGTAGCATTTTAAGCCTCCTGGAGGTAATCGCCTCTTCTCCGGGCAGGTTTTGCTGCTGGCAAGAGAGACAGAGCTGAGGGCAGCAGCTGCAAGTATAGCCAGGAGGGATGGCAGATGGCTGGTACTGGGGAATGTGTGTAGCAAAGGGTCTGCCAAGACAAGGTCTCACAGATCCTTCGCTTAGCCGTTTTGTTTTTTTTTTTTTTTCCTTGCAGGGTTGTGTCTGGTTTTGAGGGCAGGTATTGAGTGTCTCCTGGCCTCTGTGAGCTGGCTTGGGTTGAAAGAGCCTTCTTTGCTTTCTTTCTTTCTTTTTTAACGTTGTCTCTCATCATGTGATGACCCAGCTGCTGGAGCCTCTGTATCTTCTTCCAGCCAAGTGCTGCTGAGCATAGAGTCAGAAGGAAAGCAACCGTGCCTTGAAACCAGTTATCCCCCAGCAGTGAAACCTCAAAAACGGAATGTCTAACTCCAGACTTCAATACCTGGGGGGGGAACCCCCCCAACACCAAGGGCTCCCATTCACAGTGCCTGTGAATCTTTTCTTCCCTGCTTCCAGATGGAAAGCAGGTGTTTTTCTCTTCTCCCAATCTCTTGAGCACCAGGAATAAGTTCTGAGGCACATAAATCTCAATGGAAAAGTAAACATTCTTCCTTAAAATGAAGAAAGGAAAAAGATATGTCAGATTTTCCTGGCTGACACTCCTCATGTATCAGATCCAAATGAATTCCTATCAGCAATGGCTTCCCTGGCCCAAAATGTCCACAGCATCTTTTTTTTTGGGGGGGGTAGAGGGGATGAGGGACAACTGGGCTGCAGCTCTTCTGCTCCCTCAATTACTGTCCTGTTCTCTCTTTTTTTTTCTTCCTAATGATTTAAAGTAACAGCAAGATGCAGCCATTGCCAGCTCATGAGACATTGCTGGCTACGATTTTTTCTTCCTGAAAACCCAAGCTGTTGTCAAAACCTTAATTCACATGGACGTATGAGCAACCTGGGAAAGCTGTAGAGGAAAGCGGTCTTCGCTTGTAACCCAGGAAGTTGCTTCTCGGAAAGAGCTGCGTTTTCTGGAACTGGCATCAGAGGAGGGAATTCAGAGGGGTTACAACAGCTCTCCTCCTTTGTTTTATCTGCTAGGGTTGGGTAAGGGGGTGAGGGGAGGCTGTGCCCATTCAACTCTTTTGTCACTTCTGTTTCTCTGGGCAACTGACTTGAGCACATTCTTGGGTGCTGTGTCAAGTCATGGGGAGTCCCATGAATGATTCACACTGAAGCGACCTGTGATGAAATCAGTTGAATTTGCCGGAGCCCAGAGCTGTGCAGAAGTCAGACACCCTGGCTTCTGGGTTTCCTTTGAATTGGATCTCACTGCAGCCTTGTTGGCCACATCCTGGTCCTGCTCCTGTGATCTGATGATGCTTTTTATTATCAAGCTAATGCTGGCCATATTTCCCTTTGCTCCCATGTCATTCAAATAGTTGACTGTAAGAGAATTAAATTTAGGGAGATGGGATAAACAGACAACTGGATGTGCTGTAAAAGACACACTTGTTCATTTTTAACTCACCAGTATTTTTTATTTCTTTTTTACCCTCTGTTTGTGGCATTGAATGCCACCAAAAGGAATTAAATTAGCTACCACAGAGCAGATGAAGATCTTGCCAAGTGCTATTGCTTACTTGCTTGCTTTCCTTCTTCATTTCTGTCTTTCTTTATTTCCTTTCTTTTTTTCTTTTTCTTTCTCTCTCTCTTTCTTTTTGTTGGTCATGGGGCTTGAACTCTGGGCCTGGGTGCTGTTCCTCAGCTCTTCAGCTCAAGGTGAGTGCTCTACCACTTGAGCTACAGCACCACTTCCTGTTTTCTGGTGGTTATTTGGAGAAATGACTCTCAGACTTTCCTGCCTGGACTGGCTTTGAACCTTGATCCTCAGATCTCAGCCTCCTGACTAGCTAGGATTACAGGCCTGAGCCACCTGCTCCCAGCTTGCATTCCTACTTTCTAAGTCATTGGTGCATGGATGGTTTGTGCTGAAGAGGATTCTTGTTGCTTTCCGAGGTGGTTTTGAAACACTGTTTTCTTCTGTTCCCAGGAATAAGAACGACCCTCCTGACCATCCAATTCTTTCATCCCTCTCCATTCTTTTCTGCTACCACCAAGGAACTGTTGCCAAAGGATCTTTTTTAATCACTGTGACGAGGATTCCAAGGATGGTTTTCATGTACATGTGTAACACCCTGAAAGAAAAGGTAAGGGCAAGACCAATCACTGAGGAAATTAAGGGCTGAAAACTCAAAGGGGCCTGGGACTGGAGTGTGGCTGGTGGCTGGTAGTGGCCAATCAGAGGCCCCTGTGCTCCTCGGGCCATCCTGCCAGAAGGCCATGCTCCCAAGTTTTGGGTTTGATGATGGTCTAATTTTTTTTTTTTTTTTTGTCCAGTCGTGGGGCCTGAACTCTGGGCCTGGGCACTGTCCCTCAGCTCTTCAGCTCAAGGCTAGCGCTCTACCACTTGAGCCACAGCGCCACTTCCGGCTTTTTTCTTTTTGCTTATGTGGTGCTGAGGAATCGAACCCAGGGCCTCAGGCATGCAAGGCAAGCACTCTACCACTGAGCCACCTTCCCAGCCCCAGTCTAATTTGTTTTTGTTTTTGTTTTCCAGCAGGGGAACTGGAGGTAGTTGGGAGGGTACAAAGCCTATTTTCCTTCAAATTAAAGTGCAGATCAAATATAGCCAGACACTGGTGGCTTACACCTACAATCCTAGCTCCTCAGGAAGCTGAGAGCTGAGGATTGGGGTTCAAAGACAGCTGAGACTGAATCCATGAGCCTCTTAATCCATGAGCCAGTTAACCAGCAAGAGGCCACAAGTGGAGCTGTGGCTCACATGGTAAAGTGCCAGTCTTGAGTGAAAAAGCCAAGTGAGAGCATGAGGCCTTGGTTCAAGCCACAGTACTAGCACATCTCTCTCTCTCTCTCTCTCTCTCTCTCTCTCTCTCTCACACACACACACACACACACACACAATGTAGATCAAATGGGTTGGCTTCTGCAGGAGAAATGTAAACCAGTGTTTGTAACTATTTAGCATGCTTTATTTACAGTAGGAAAATACATTATAACATAGGAATGATCTTGGTTTCTGTTTCAATGCTGACATACCCACCTCCCCGCCCTTCCTGCTGCATTTTCTAAAGCATACTACAGGGAAGTAATGGGTGTGGGTGAGGAGGAAGGGTTGAAGAGAGAGAGGGAGGGAGGGAGGGAAAGAGAGAGGGAGGAAAGAGGAGAGGGAGGGTCAGAACTCTGTGTAAATGTGTTGGGGGGAAGGGAAGGTGCACACATGCTTTTTGAAATCAAGAAATGGGCAAGCTGACCTACATCTCAGCTCAAAGGACAGAGGACTGTAGGGCTTTTGTGTTGAGAATTTTCTCCTCCCTGGGTTTTATTTCCATGCACATTTGGTTCTGAATGCCAGTGGAAACCAGAACACCAGGAAAACAGCTGTTCTCATGGTATTTCTAGCCTGCCACACAAGGAAGCTTGGACTTCACCCAACTTTCCTGTTCTCACACATTGTTCATCTTTCCCCAATCCCGACATCAGGCTTCAAGACTTGATCCGAGTTTTCAGCAAGCTACCTGAGTCTAACCCTTGAGAGCCACTCACTTAATTCTATGTCCTTCGTAAATGGAGGACATCGGACACGTGGGCTTGTATTATGGTTAAGAATTATTTAGCTTTGCCCTTTTAGGCAGACATCTGAGTTGTTGGCATTTGAAAGTCTGCAATCAAGATTTGAGAGTAGCATGTCAATTAGAAAACGATGGACTGAATTTCACATGAAAATTACCTGGCTTCCATTTTTCTGAAATGCATGCTGAGCAGTTGCCTCTGATCGGAGAATATTTCCTTGTGTTTCTATCAAAGTCTCGCCTGGCTCCATTTTGATATTTGAAGACACATTGCTAGCTCTTCTGGGGGCAAATCTAGTTACTTCTGGCTCCTGAATTTTGGAGTCTTGGGAGACCTTCAGAAAGATTTCTTGAATGTCACAGCCTTTTATGTAAAATATAGTCGTGCATATGTACGTACACACAAACATACATATTCTGTTTTTGTGTGTGTTTATCTATATGAAGACATAGTTATGTATTAACTATTAACCCTATATTTATGTTTTAGTAGGCATATATTCATTTGTTAACATATGTATTAATGGTAGATTATCATAAATAAATCACCAGCTGGGAGCTAGCTATCCCTCTTCCAATGAGCCATGTTAAGCCTTTTGGGGAAGCAGCCTTCCATTACCCAGAAGAGAAGTTTCTAGAAGTCCCAAGGTCACTCTGACCAAGGTCTGAATGATTATTTTTCACCCCCTTTTCCATCCCAATTCCACATCAAAGCAGCCAGATCCTTTTTTTAATGATGACGCTGCTGGCAACTAGAGCCTTTCTTAGGTTAAAAAGAAAATAAAACAAATCTGCAGTGGCCTTACAGCCCGGTACCGTCTACACTGAAAACATTTTGCACAGCTCTGTGTGATCTTTCCTACACTAAATTGGCTCATTCAAAGCCTCTGCCAGGCCAAAGAGGATCCAGATCAAGTTTCATCCAACTGAATTAAGTCTGGGGCAAGAAAATGTCCATATAAGGCTGAGTTACTCCTGGGGTCCTTGCAGCACACTATTTTAGGATGGGTCGCAAGAAATGTTTCCTTCTCTGGGGCATGAGCAAGACAGAATGAGGTGCCCTTCCCCCAGGCCTTTTATTTAATTATTCACTTTTGAGTTATACACAAATCCTAGTTATATTTCCAAAGGCTGAATTGTTCCTTGAGATGTAGACCTTGAACGTTTCATAACAGGATTTCATTTCCCCCAAAGTCAAATTTGATTATTGATGTGGGCAGATACCCAGGGTCTGTGTTTTGTTGGTTGGTTGGTTGGTTTGTGTCCTTGGGATGTAAAATTTCCATGAACATAAACTTTGGGTTAAGAAGACAAAGTAAAGCTGAAAGCAACCTGGATGCCTGATAATGAGAAATTGACTCAATGGCACACATCTGCCAAAAATTATACTGTAGGACAATTAACTATTTTACTATGTGAAAATTAGTTATATGGTATTAGAATTATATGTATAATGAGTTGAAGAAAAGCAAACTGTGCCAGGGACAGTGTACAGTGTACATGCCTTTAATCTTAGCACCAAGGACACTGAGGCAGGAGGGTTGGGAATTCAAGAAGGCTGGGCTGAGCTACTCAGCAAGAACCTGTGTCCCAAATTTAAAAACAAAACAAAACAAAAAATCCTGCTAAGCGCCAACGGCTCTAGCCTATAATCCTATGTAATCCTAGCTACTCAAGAGACTGAGATCTGAAGGTCAAGATTCAAAGCTAGCCCAGGCAAGAAAGAGTATGAGACTCTTATCTCTAATCCCCAAAAAGCCAGAAGGGGAGCTGCGGCTCAAATGGTAGAATACCAACCTTGAGCAAAAAAAAAAAAAAAAAAAAGCTAAGGAACAATGCCAAGGTGCTGAGTTCAAGTCCCAGGATTGTCACACCAAATAAATAAAATAAAACCCCAAATTTACGAAGCGCAGTGTGCTGTTGGAGATACCACCCTCAGAGGCAGATGAAGAATGAGAGGCATGCTCTCAACTAGAGTCTGAATCTGCTGTTGTGTTCCCTTTCTGCTGTGGTTAACAATCCCCCACAACAGCTAAGCCCAGGAGAGGAATTTAGCTCTTTGTAATGATAGTCATTGAAAGCATGCACAAAACAGAGCTTCTCCCACTCGGAAGGAGAGCTCTCAGGATTCCCCAGGTGTGTCGGCTGGCAGATGGAAACAGTGGCCCCCTGGAAGCTGCCTGCTCACCTTCTCTCCTCTGTCCCTCCCTCTGTTCCTGTGGCCGTGGTCTGGATCTGATCCCACAGCAGAGCACATGGTCCAGGGCTGCATCCAGAGGCTGTTGCTCCTGTGGGTGTTGGTGTGTATCCAGATACTTGCTTCGTCTCAACCAGGTATGAGCCCTACCCTCTACCCCCAGAGCACCCCGGGGCAGCTGCTAGCTCTCAGGTCAGAGACTGGCAAATTCTTTTGTGAAAGGAAAAGAAAAAAAAAAAACAACACGTAAATCTGTTAGACTTTTAAGCCGTATACTCTCAATTGAATCCACTCAATCCTGCCGCCATCATTGTAGACAAAATTCTGCCAGTACAACTTCATTGATGGCTGCTGGCCTTCACAGGATTTCACATGTTAAGGTATCCTTTTGTTTCTTTCCCCAACCATTTTAAATTTGTAAAATAAAATCATTGGTAGCTACATCCATGATCTAAATGGATCACCCAGGCTGTGGTTTGCAGAACCTTAGGCTATTAGAGCTACTCTTAAAATTCTGAAAGAAATGTCATTCTCCTGTCCAAAGTAAAATAAATAAATAAGTAAATAAACCAAGCAAGCAAGCAAGCAAGCAAGCAAGCAAGCAAGCAGAGGGCGTCTTTAGAAACTCTGACATAATGAATATACATCCACTAAGAGTTCATTTTCATTGTCTTCAAAGGCCATAATTTTCCTGTTTTGGGGGGGTGGGGGTGGGAGAGAATTGCCTCTCTCATTTTTCTATATTTCACCAGCCTTTCCTTTTCAAGCTATAAATATTCCTTTAAAATCATAAACAGGATATCCTGCAATTGTTTGAACTTCAGATTGTTTTTTTTTTCCTCCCCTCTCCTGAATCTTCAAGTTGATGAAAATTTAAATACATGTTTTATTTTTCTGTCGATCATCTAGGAAAGTTTAATGGCCCATCCTCACATTTACACAATGCAGTGTTTTTGTTAGTCAGCGGGCTGTTTTATAATTTAAATGTTTTCAGAGGTCGCACTTAAGGGAAGTAGTTTTTATCATTGCCCATCTCCCTAATAAATGCACCAGTACAAGTAAAGGGGCTAATTATACCGTCCATGTTTAATGTCTTATAAGTAGTACTTATAAGAATACCTTTTATTATTCCAGAAAGAAAAGCTCAGCTCTATTTTTAAGGCTCTGAAGAATCTTGGAGTGTATTTCGGAGCATAGTTGGCTTTCACTTGGATCCCCTCAAGCTAAAACACAATTGTCGGCATGTCATGGCACTTTTTGGAGTGATGGGTCATAGAGCCAACACTTGTGAGATGCCCGGCACTCTCCTTAGAACTGAGTGCATAACTCTGGACATCATCTTACACCATTAAAATATTGGAGATGTAGTACAAAAACAGGTTGTATTTGCATGAAAAGTTGAGGCTAAGGGTCATTTAGACTCGAGAAAGAAGAAAGGCATAAGGCCATGGATGTGAATACGTTGGCCACATGGGCCTCTGAGACTCCTGGTTGTTATAGAATGTGAGTTCTTTCTGCATCCCTTCTTTCACTGGTGGTTTTCAAGCTGCCCATAGCAGCCCCTGGGGCATATTGCAGGCCCCTCCCCATCCAGAGGGGGAAGCCTGGAGTGAGGAGGAGCGAGGATGGGCTCTGGTTCCATCCGCTCCACCCCATCCTGCTAGTCAACCACAGCAGCTGCAATCATGCTTGGTTTGGGCCAGGCGTCTCCTGAAGGCTTCCTTTGACGACAGGTCTCTGCAGCTAAACATTTGGAAATTACTGTCTCCTGTTTTCACATTCACTCTTCTCAGTTATTCTGAAGGACATGTTTTTGGCTTTGTGAAATTGCGGGGGGGGGGGGGGGGGGGGGGGGGGGGGGGGGAAGGAGAAGGATGAGGGTGGGGGGGGGGGGGGAGGGAGGAGGCAAGTACTGGGACTTGAATGCAGTGCCTTTCCCTGTGGCTTGGCTTTTTCCCTACAAAGGTTGACTCTCTGCCACTTGAGCCATAGATACACCTCCAGCTTGTTTTTGCTAATTAGAGATAAGAGTCTCAAGCCTGCCTTCAGCTGGCTTCAAACTGTGATCTCATATCACAGCCTTCTGAGTAGCTAGGATTACAGGTGTGAGCCACCAGCACCTCACAAATTTGATTTGATGTAAACAGTAACATGCCACCTCACACCTGCAAACCTGGTCACTCAGGAGACTGAAATCTGAGGATCGTGATTTGAAGCCAACCCGGGGCAGAACAGTCCCTGAGACTCCTAAATCCAATTTAACCACCAAACCACCAGAAGTGGAGCTGTGGCAAAACCCTCAAGGGCAGCACCCAAGCCCTGAGTTCAAGCCCCAGGACTAACACACACACAAAAAAGTGTCACCTCCCTTCCTTTGCTATCAGTGTAAGCACAGGTCTTGGCTTCCTGTCTTCTCACAAACAACTAGCACTGGTCAGAAAGGCCCCACAGGGTGGTAGAATCGGGCACAGAGAAACACCTATTGCTTCCTGGGGAATATGCTCAGCTCTCCCCTCCCCCTGCTCCACAACCTGCCCTGCCTGCCAACTCTCCCGCTCCCCCGCTTCAGTGAGCATAATGTTGGTCTGTCTTCTGAGCCTTTGTGGCCGACTTGACTGTGTAAAATCTCAAAGCCTTCTCACTCTCCAGCCCTAGCAGCCAACTCCGTGTCAATGCTTCTCTTTCTCCCTGTCCCTCAATAGCAAAGGCGACCGGTGACTTTGGGTTCATCCCAAGCCAGTGACTTCCTCTCTCCCCCCAGAAGAGCGTGGATCTCAGGGAGGAATAACAAATAGAGCAAAAGCGCTCTGACTCCGAAAAACAAGGTCCTGAGGAAGAGGAAGTTCTATTGGTCACCGCCTTTGCCATAATAGGTAACCTTGTCATTGAGTGTCCACCCCGCCCTGCTGTGGCAGAGGTGGCTCTACTTCGTGCCCTCTCTCCCCCACCCCAGCTGGTGTAGCGCTATTCTGGGGCAGCCAGCTGATGTAGAGAGGCACACCCCTTGCGTGCGTGTTTAAGAAGAATACTCGCATGTGTGTCAATACGATCGTTGGCATGAAGGCTCATTTATAGCCAATCATAATCCCCGCCCACAGCCAGCTGTTTCGTGGCAAATGCTACCACTTCAGATAGAAAGGAATTAAGGCACCTCTTTGTCAGAGGCCCCAGACTGTCTGGGAGAAGACAAACGGAATCCTCCTGTTTCCTGGAGCCAGGCTCGGAAGCTGCTAGTGTATGACCAGGGCTTTGTGCAGCTTCGCTGGGAGCCTCTCAGGTGCTCCCACCTGCTGTGGCCTAGGCCCCAGGAGGGTGACACCCTCAGCTCTCGTCTGCGCATGGGCCTCTGGACTGAGGCCTGCAGGCTGCCGCCATCTTACACTGGACTGTCTGAAACCCTCAGAGTGACTTAGAAGTCCTGTACTTCTGGGAGGCACGATTCATATTTGTTAAATGAATGGTTGCTTTACTATGGGAAAGGGCGACAGGGGCACCGGGACAATCAGGCAACTCTCCTGGGAGACAAGGGAGCGTTCAGCAGGGGTGGCTTTGATTTGCTCCGAAATGTGCAGCCTTTGAAGATATGAACACTGTTTTTGTCTTGGGCCTTGACCACGTACTGATCTTCTGCTACTTGAGTGTGTTAACTGCCTGTGCTCCCTCAGAAATCCCCTGTATGGGTGTTCTTTTTCCAACTTGTGTGTGTGTGTGTGTGTGTGTGTGTGTGTGTGTGTGTATGCGCTCACCAGTTCTGGGGCCTGAACTCAGAGCCTGGGTGTTAACCCTGAGCTTTTTTTTTTTTTTTTCCCTCAAGTCTAGCCATAGGTCTACTTCCAGATTTTTGCTTGTTAATTGAACATTAGAGTCTTAAGAACTTTCCAGCCTGGGCTGGCTTTGAACCATTATCCTCAGATTTCAGCCTCCTGAGTAGCTAAAATTGCAGGTGTGAGCCGCCAGTTCTCAGCTTGGTTGTTTGTTTGCTTGCTTGCTCTTTTTCTTTTTTGTCAGCTGTGGGGCTTGAACTCAGGGTCTGGTTACTGTCCCTGAACTTTTCTTACCAAGGCTAGTGTTCTATCACTTGAGCCATAGCTCTACTTCTAATTTTCTGGTGGTTAGTTGGAGTTTTAGCGTCTCATAGACTTTCCTGCCAGGGCTGGCTTTGAACTGGGATCCTCAGATCTCAGCCTTCTAAGTAGCTAGGATTACAGGTGAGCTACCAGAACCCAGCTTTTTTTTTTTTAACCTAAAAACACTTGGGTTTTGAGAGGTAAAGTGGTAATTTTCCTGACATATACAGAGAAGAAAGTAACAGCTAACTTGCAAGTCTTTGCTTTTCCTCATCAAAGTTCCAAAGTATCAAGAGATACGAGAGTCAAACAGGGCTCACCTGTCTATGGGATTATGATAAATTAGAGGTAGGATTTTTTTTAAGCTCTTAGTTTTGACCTGGCATGTAATGGCACTTCCTAAACAAATGGAAAGTGTTATTATTATCATCATCTACCTACAGGGAAGTGTGTGAGCTCCGGGTTGCATCCTATAATACCTGAACTAGTGTCCACTCACCAGGCTATTCAGTAAACTCACGCAGTCAGTTGGCAGAGAATCAGTAGCTACTGGAATCTTCTCTCTTCCCTACCCCATCTTCACTCAGAGCCACCAAGCTGACCACCTGTTGGGCTAGCTGAGTTACTAAGCGCTCCATCTCTAGCAAGGCAAAGCAATAGGCAAGTCTTCCCAGCCACCAGGGGTCACGCAGGTCTAAAGCTAATACATGTTTTCAGGTTCCAGGGCCCCCACCACTCGCTTCTGCATCTAGCTTTCATTTTCTTTCTCCTCTCCCTATTTTCAACAACTAAGAGCAGGGGTGACATTACCCAGCAAAGGTAGCTGGGACTGTTTCCAATAGCAGTGGCTTGTGAGCCTGAGCTCCACACAGAACATGAAGAACCCCTGTGTAGTCTCTGTATCTTCCCAACATGATGTGCTCTGAGTACACTAGAAATAGTGGGGAGAGCCACTCATGGTTTTAACTTCCATCTAGGAGAGCCATCTTCAGAGCCAGGCGCTAGTGGCTCACATCTGTCATCCTTGCCACTTAGGAGGCTGAGATCTGAGGATCGCAGTTGGAAACTAGCCAGGGTAGAAAAGTCTGCGAGACTCCTATCTCCAATTAACCACCAGGGAACTGGAAGTGAAGCTGTGGCTTAAAGAAGTAGAGCACTAGCCTTAAGCAAAAAGAGCTCAAGGACAGAGCAGCCAAGCCCCGAGTTCAAGTTCCACGACCAACAAAATAGAAGCCCAAAGAAAACCACCTCAGGGGCAACAAAACCCAGTTTCCTCCTAAATAAGGAAGCAGTGACTCATGAAGACACAGCTGTGATGAGCCCTGTGTGGATGGGAGGATCTGGAAGCCATGGAACAGACACATTCTAATCCCTTCCCTCTGCAGGTTAGTGTTTGTGGTAGACACCCTGGTACCCAAGTCCGGCCTAGACCCTCAGCTAGGACTACAGGTAGAGTGCAGGAGGCTGCTCACGATGAAAGATGTAAACATGATAGATGGGTGTCAACATTTCCCCAATTCATTTAGTGTGGAAAATGAAATAATTAAGTAGCTCCTGCCACAAATCTAATCGTCCTCATGATGGAGAATAGGTTTCTTCACATGTCCTTTGTCTTTGGCTCTTCAACTGCAACAAAGTTGAAATAACAGCAGCTCTGCCCTTCTCCACAAGCCAGGCCCGCTCCCACTCTCACACCTTATTTCAGCAAGGCACTGACTGTGGGTCCATCCCTCAACTGACATTTTCCAGCTTTCTCCCTCCTAGACACAGCAATGTGTGGGGGGGGGGAGGCGAGG
>NW_012267255.1:13155289-13193398 GCF_000151885.1 Dipodomys ordii
AGGGGAGGGAGGAGGGGAGGAGGAGGAGGAGGATGAGGACAAGATGGTGGTACAACATCATCCATGTGTTAGGATAATCAATCAGGCCATGGTCCTTCCCAGCAGTCTACACACATTGAGACACAAGTTCCCTGAACAGTAGGGAAGAAGCCAAGTGGATACATTTGGCTCCGCAAGCTTTCTTGTAGGTGGGGCTAGAAAGTTCCTAAAAGTTTTGGCAGTTGGCTCCAGGCTTTGAACATTCTTGTGGTTTCATCCTCCACTCCCCAAGTCCCCTGTTTGCCTTTTATAGAATGCCTCCGTTGGCAGGGGCAGTGGGGGGTGGGATTAAAGTACATTTACAAGACCTACATTCATCCCAGGCCTGAGACAGCTGAGGCTGAATGACTTCATCGGATGCATCTCCGTGTGGGTGGAGAAAGGATGCGGGGCATGTTTGCCATGCCCAAGGCTTGTCTTCATCAAAGCTACAACAAAGGAACTTGATGAGGGCCAAAGCATCAGAGGTTACTGGTCTCACTCAGTGATGTACCAGTTCCCAGCCTGGAGTTTGGCCAGCACAGATCTTCTGTACGTGTCTGTGGATTGAGGGATGACTGGGAAGGCCCCCCTTTGCTTCCATACCTACCCTGAATTCATGCTGACTTTGCTCAGCTCCTACCATTTGTTTAGAATAGCAGGGAGGTGATGAAGAAGGAATTCCTGGCTCAGAAGAGCTGCCCTTTCTTGGGAAGCTGTCTGAACCATACATGCGCTCAGCTGACGCACCTGATAGAAGAGGAGTTAAAATGGGAAGACGAGTAGGTGGCCTTTTGGGGCTCAGAAAATATGTCATGTTACAAAACCACAGTAACGAAGACAGTTTAGTGCTGGCATAAATATAGACATGTGCTAGATAGACAACATATAGACCTTTGTAACAAAATAGAGAACCCAGAAACAAAACCCTGGTATATGTGGCCAAAGATGGCCAAGAATAAGCAAGGGAGAAATGGCAGCCTCTTCAACAAAGGATCTTGGGGAAACTGCAGAATGAAATACCTTTCCTTACACCCCAGTGAAAAATTAACTCACACTGGATTAAAGACCCTAAAGTCAGACCTGAATCTCTGGAAGACACAAGGGGGTGGAGGAGAACATTGGATTTTGTAGGATATTGGATTTGGCAGCAATTTCTTGAATTCAAACAACAAATTGTAGGAACCATGTGGCCCCAACTCTAGTTTTGCCAGCCCTGAGCCAACCTGCAGGGAGTCCGGTGGGGAATAGACACCAGCTTTAAAATTATTTCCCATGCTGGGCGCTGGTGGCTCATGCCTGTAATCCTAGCTACTCAAGAGGCTAAGATCTGAGGACCGTGGTTCAAAGCCAGCCATGAAAGGAAAGCCCACGAAACTCATCTCTAATGAACTACAACAGAAGCTGGAAGTGGATGTGTGCTAGCCTTGAGCACAAAAGCTCAGGGACAGCACCTAAGCCCTGAGTTCAAGCCTCAGGACTGGCAGAAAAGAAAAAAAAAGTCATTTCCCCAGTATGATATGAAAAACACATGGGCATTACTGTTTCTGCCTCCACTCTCTGTCTCTGGCTCTGTCTCTTTCTCTCTCTCTTTCTCTCACCATTTCTAGTGTCTGACATTTCAGTTAGAGATTTAGAGATGTTTTCCATTCTCTTAAGTAAAAAAAAACCCAGCCTTCTAATGCCTAGAAATGGTCTTTGGACAGCATAATAGACACAAGGTAGACATTTTGCACACACCATTGAAGTAGATTCTCTCTCTCTTTCTCTCGGTCAGTCATGGGGCTGGAACTCAGGGCCTGAGTGCTGTCCCTGAGCTATTCTGCTCAAGGCAAGTGCTCTACCACTTTGAGCCACAGCACTACTTCAGGTTTTCTGGAGGTGGATTGGAGATAAGAGTCTCACTGCCTTTCCTGCCCAGGCTGGCTTTGAACTGCAATCCTTAGAGCTCAGCCTCCTGAGTAGCTAGGATTACAGGTATGAGCCACCGGTGCCCAGCAAAGTGAATCCTTAGGACTCAGTTTTTGTTAAGTATTACCCTCATGGTACAAATGAGGAAACTGAGGTCCAGAGGCTGAAACACTTAACCCAGGATGACTGTACTACTAGGTGGTATTCTGTATGGCACCAAAAGCCATGGACTTACCGGCGCCATTGCCCTATCTACAGCTCCTTGTCAAGGTTAAGGGTGAGGAGAATACTGGTCTCATGACCCAGGGACACATGTGCCTTGTTCATTTTGCTAATAAAGCCTGAAGTCCACAGCTGCCCCAGCGTCCCCCCCACCCCCGGCCCATCCTTTGCAGGACCCCGGTCTAATTTTTTCTTATGAAAGACCAGGCCTCCCTTTTGGCTTGCTCATTTCCTCCTGATTATGCACAGATCAAATGAGATTAATAGGCATGACAGGGCTCTGGAACTGGGCTGAGCTTATTGGATCAAGGCAGCACTTGCGCATGGTCTCAGGGCCGGGCCCTGCCAGCTCATTCAGGAGTGCATCACTGCTGGGGGAGGGGAGCTGGCTGCAGGCCGGATGAAGACTTTTCCAGATTAGCCAAAAGTTTGGCAATTTGGCCTTGCCTGAGTGGGGTATTTGTGGCTGTGGAGGAGGTTCCAGTGTGTCGGTCAGAGTACTAGCTGAGGGCCCATCTTCCTCAGAGGTAAAATGAGGCAGTAATGCAGGTAACATTCACACAGTCCAGTGAAAGAAAAAAAAAAAAAACGAGGCAATCAGTTGAATTCAGATTTATTTGTTTGTTTTTGTGCCAGTGCTAGGGATTGAATTCAGGGCCCTGAGCACTCCCTAAGCTTTATCTGCTCAAGGCTGGTGCTCTACCACTTGAGCCACAGCTTTACTTCCAGCTTTTTGGCAGTTAGTTGGAGAAAAGAGCCTTTTGGATTTGTCTGTCCAGGCTGC
Source organism: Dipodomys ordii (assembly GCF_000151885.1). Classification (NCBI taxonomy): domain Eukaryota; kingdom Metazoa; phylum Chordata; class Mammalia; order Rodentia; family Heteromyidae; genus Dipodomys; species Dipodomys ordii. The sequence goes on from NW_012267255.1 coordinate 13,158,225, forward strand.
CATTAAACCTTGATCCTCAGATCTCAGCTTCCTGAGTAGCTAGGATTATAAGTGTGAGCCACCAGTGCCAGGCTGAATTCAAGGTTTTTTGGCTTTTTTTTTTTATGAAGAAGTATTTGGAAGGCATTCTTGATTTGCCAAAAGCATCTTCACTTACGGCTCAATCAGCAGTTGGTACAGACAGGAGAGGGGAGCAGGGGAGCAGCAGCATGTACAAGCAGAGGGACTGTAGGATCTTTGGGGTTGGTGTGAAAGGCAGGTGGGCAGAGCAGGGGGATGAGGGGCGGGCATGGGCTGGTGGTGTTCCCTAAGGAACTGAGACAGTCAGACCAGCTGTGGGTGGCTCATGGCTGTGATCCTGGCTCCTCAAGAGGCTGAGATATGAGGATCACAGTTCCAAACCAACCCAGGCAGGAAAGCCACTGAGATTCTTATCTCCAGTTACCACCAAAAAGCTGAACATAGAGGTGTGGCCCAAGTGGTAGAGCACCAGCCTTGAGCAAAAGACACTAAAGGACAACGTCCAGGCTCTTGAGTTCAAGCCGCAGTACTGGCACACACAAAAAGAGGGCTGCCACCCACGGAGCCCCTGTATGTAAATCCTAGCAAAATCAGAATAGTAACGAATCTCATAGAAACCAGGAGGCAGATGAATGTGATAGAGCGTCCATCCCTTGTCCTCAGTGCTGCCTAACTTATGCTGCAGCTTCACCACAGCAGGTGTGGTGGTACATACCCAATCCACACATCCTGGAAGCTGAGGTCGGATGATCTCAAGTTTAAAGCCAACCTGAGTAACCTAGAAAGACCTATCTCAAAATAGAAAAAGTGGAAAAGACAGTAAATGGTTTTAGCACTTTTTCTATTTCTTTGGAAACCTAAGGCGTGCCTGTGAAGGCAGAGTTTCCAGCAATTCTTTCAGTCCGGGTGTAGTTTTTTTTGTTTGGTTTGATTACAATCAACTGGACATGCACATTTTTAACACCTTATGGAGTGCTGTTCTGTTTTTCCTTACTCATTCCCTGCTGCACATTCTTCAGTCCTTCTATCTTTCAATACATCTATCCATCCAGCCATCCATCAGCAGCAGTGTATACATGCAGAGGAATTCTGGGAGATGGTCAGGTGATATTAGCTGCCATTATTTCTGAGGGCAGATCAGTGATCTTCTTTCTTCCTTGTCTTTTTGTGGTGCTGGATTATTGATTTTTTTTAATGTTGAGCAAGGAAATCATAAAGCCATTCTAAAAAATATGCAAAAAGCAAATAAAGTTTCAGAGCAAACATGCCCACGCTGCCCTTGCACCTAGCTTCTATAGCTGCAGTAGTTCACAGCAAAGACATTTCCCTCCTTCTAACCCCCCCTCCTCCACCTGGCTGGACCCCTGAGGGCGCAGACAGGCTTTCCAATTGCCACCTCACTGGACAGTGGTGACCAGTGAATTCCTGTGGGGACATGAAGGGTGATTCTCAGCCCTAGAGGCTGTTTGCACAAACTTCATCTGTGGCCAAAGAAGCTCAGGGGGAAACTGGCGAGGGGTTGATTCTGTACCTTTTCCTGTAGAGCCATGTGTATGGAGATTTATCCAGATGTAGAATTCACTGTATTTCTTTCAATTCTTTCTCTAGTTTGTTCTTGGTAGCTCTTGCTGTTAACTATGAGAACTTGTTTAGGAAGCCACAAAAACAGACCTGGCCATTAATGGTCTGGTGTTTGACCAATACTTTCCTCAATGGAAAGTATGCAGCTCCTGGGGCTCAAACTCAGGACCTGGGTGCTTCCTCTGAGCTTTTTTTTTAACTCAAGGCTAGTGCTCTACCATTTGAACTACACCTCCACTTCTGGCTTTTTGGTGGTTAATTGGAGATAAGAGTTTCACAGATTTTCCTTCCCTGGGCTGGCTTCAATCAATGATCCTCAGGATCTCAGACTCCTGAGTAGCTAGGATTTCAAGGGTAAACCAGTGGCACTGTCTCTATTTACCTTTTTAAAAAGACTGAAAACTAACCTCACAGTTTGCCATCCTAAGAAGAAACCATTCCAGTTTGGGGTGCGGGGGAGATGGATGGAGGCTCTCTGCTGACTTTCTCCATAAAAGCTATGATGGACATTCTTGGAGAATTCTCAATGTAAACTAAAGAGAGAATCTACATTTCTATTCCATATATACTTAGCTCTCTCATTTTTCATCAATACTTAGAATTTTCTGGAAGATGGGAATAATAGGGCCACGGTGATTGTTTCCCTGAGCGGTGGTGAGAAACAGAGGTGGAATAATGGGAGCAGACGAGGGGGTGAGAAGGTCTGGGCACAGACAAGACACATCTCCAGCACAGAACTTCACCGTTGGCAGAAATGGGGCAACAGAGAGGTGACAGGTGCCACAAAGGCTGATCAGCAGGCCTTTAGAGGTGGCACCATGGGAACCCAGCCTCTTTCCATACACTGTCCAGCCATGGTCCCTGCTCTGTATCTGGGCACCTCTTGTGAGAGTACCATTCAATTCTTTGGACCCTTCTAGAAGGAAAGCACAAAGCACAGCTCAAACTCTGTGGTTTCCTGCACGGGAGGAATCAGAGATGGCTTTCCTGCAGGCAGCAGGTGTGGGACAGGGACAGGCCACCCAGCCTTCGGTGCTTTGTTGTCCTTGGCTGCCTTATCTGACTAAGGTTGCTTTGAGGATTAAATTAGTTACTACATTTACTACATCCTGGTAGATAGTAGGCACTTGATGGATGTTTGCCTCCCGTAGTTATTTGCACACACAAGACAGATGGACAAAACCTTAAAGGGCCACAGGTATGAGTTGGGAAGCCTCTGTTAGGCCCAGCTCCAGCCATCTGGGGTACATCTTATCTCCCTCCTCCCTCTGTCATGATGCTTGAACTCAGGGCTTGGGTTGCCGTCCCTGTGCTCTTTTTGCTCGCGGCCAGCACTCTACCACTTTGAGCCACAGCCACCATTTCCAGTTTCCTGGTGGTTAATTGGGAATAAGAGTCTCACAGACTCTCCTGCCTGGACTGGCTTTGAACCGAGATCCTCAGATCTCAGCCTCCTGAGTCACTAGCATTACAGGCGTGAGCCACCAGTGCCAGGGGCACAATCTGTTTTTATTGCTTCTGAATGGTACCAAAAAGAAATCCCTATAATACCTGTACAGCCCTGTGTGACTCAGGAAGTGCAGTAAGAAGAACCTCAATTTAGAAGGGGGATGTGACAGGGTGAGGAACTGGGTACAGAAGCTGAAGATGGAGACAGAGATCGGGTGGCCTGTGGTGACACACTGGGACCAGTGGCCCATCCATTCTGCATCCCTGAGATGTGAGAGATTAAAGCCTGAGGATAAAAAAAAAGAGAGAAGAAACTATAGGTTCCCTCACCCCCAAGTGATGAAAGAGTTTCTCTGTGCTCCAGGTTGTAAATGAGGTCATCTCTGGTGAGCTGTGTATAATAGCCACCTTGCACAGAACACTTTCCATCACCAGGCGCTTTATGGGGCATATGTCCTTTCATCCGCCCAACATCCATCCCTCTATAGTCCATGCTGTGGCTTCCTTTATAGAGGATGAAATGGAGGTTTAGAGAGGTAAAATCACTAGCCTAAGACCAGTATCTGAGATTTGAACCCACACCCTTAACCGCCCACACTCTTAAATAGCATTTAGCCTAAGGAAAATTGAGAGTTTAATATCCAGAAGCTTAGAATAAGCATTAAAAAAAATTAAAAAGTTCTGGGTCTCACTGATTCCCCAAGGGATCTTAGGAGAATGTTCTTGATCTTGGATGTCAGACTTGAGAAGAATGAGTTTGCCATTCTCCATGTCCCCGCCATACCCCACACTCAACACAGACTGGTCCATCAGGACTCTGAGAAAACCTTATGGTGTTGAAGATGTTTACCTCAACAATATGAGCCAGTGAATTTCCATATTCCCACCCAAGATTCAAGTCCCACCGGTGCAACAGTTTCCTGCCAACGGGGTTGGAGGTTTCAAAAGCAAATTTTAATGTATTCTTTGTAAACCAGACACCTGAAGTTCTGGGTGGAACTTAAAACATCTTTGCAGGGATTTAATCTGATCCCTGCTCTAGGAAGCATGGGGAACTGGCTAGCAGCCTCTTGTTTTTGGTGATGAGGGAGTTGGGTAAAAGAGCCTTGAATTTTTCCTTCATCACACACCTGTTTCTCAACCACCATCTCCTCTTCCACTTCTTGTGATGGAGACCTGTGCCGTTGGGGCCAGAAGACTCCAAACTGGTTTTCTTAGGATGATTTTGAAGTGTTCAGAAAGGTATATCATGGGATAAATCATGGAATTAAAAAAAATTTCACTCTTCATCTAAGCAAAAAGAACAACATCCTAAGCAGAAAATATTCCAGGGTATTTTCTTAGGAATGTAACTAATTCTTTATTAGAAATGGCATTTTCAGAGACTTCAAGATAATTGGAAGTGGATGATCTTGAAATTACCTAATAGTCCTAAGGGGAAAGTATTTTGGAAATAAAATCACCCCATAAATCTTCTCACATGAATGTTTACACACACACACACACACACACACACATACACACACACACACACACAGAGTAATCTTATTTTTAGAAATTCATCTTTAGTTATTCAAAATCAAGAATAAGATGTTCATTGCATTGTTACTTGTCATAGCAAAATAACTGTAACAGTTAGTCCCACTTGTACATGTGTGCAAACATAGCAGAGCCCACTAGAATCTATATTGAATAAAGATTAAAATTATAGAAGCCATGTAGCAATATAAAATGCTTCTAAAAAGGATATAAAAGAATCAGTTGTGCTGAGCGCTGAGATCTGAGGATCGCGGTTCAAAGCCAACACAGGCAGGAAAGTCTGTGAGACTCTTACCTCCAATAAACCACCAGAAAACCGAAGTGGCACTGTGGCTCAAGTGATAGAGCTCTTGCCTAAGCTGAAGAGCTGAGGGACAGCACCCAGGCCCAGAGTTCAAGCCCTACAACTGACAAAAAATAATAAAAAAATAAATCAGTTGTATCATCTTGATACTGTACCATTTAAGAGGTGTATCATTCACTTCTAGAATTTCTATTCAGCTGACGTGGGTTCCGCCCCCCCCCCAACCCTTGGGTTACTCTCCTTCCATTTGTCTGTTAGCATCTTAACCATGCCTGACTGAATATTTCTTTCTAGAATGTTCTCAGAGCACAGATGTTATGCATCTGGGCAGGGGAGTCCTGTAGATTGTTCCTGGGAGATCTTTTTCATCTTCTGCAAGCAGGGATGTCTGTGTAGCTCCCCTGTTCCCTGGCCTTGGGGAGGAGAACGTTTTACTTTGCACTTTTCCAGACCTTAGTCATTCTAGTGGTTTCAGGGACCGCTGGTGCCTGAGTATGAATGAGTCTGAATTCCGAATTTGGTCAGGGAGCTCAGTTCTGTAGTAAGAGCCTAAGGGCATAAATCCCTAGCTGCCAACCTCTGTACCCTTGAGTTCACCCCTCACAAATCACTGCGGCCTGCTTACTTTCTGCAGCTATACTTCCTTTCCTGCCCTCAAACTGTGCTATGCTTTAAACAAAGATCATTTGTGTGTTCCCAATGTTTGAAGTAGGGTGTTTAACCCACCCTATTGACCAGAACGTCTTATTCATCTTTCCAACTTGTAATTCTATGAGACTACATTTGCATGGTATCCGAAACTGAGACTTGGAACTGGTAGGTCATGAGCAGAGATGGCGAGTAGGTTTGTAGTCGCCCCCTCCCCTTCTGTACCTTGCACGCTCCTTATTGACATTATGAGAATCACCAATATTTTCACTGTTGTCTTTTGTTTTAGCATGCCTATGCTACAACTGCCATTAATGGGACAGATTTTTGTACGTCAGCAAAAGATGCACTCAAAATCTTCTCCAAGAATTCGAGTCATTTTACATCTGTGAACTGCTTTGGAGACTTCATAATCTTTCTAGGAAAGGTGAGATGTCTTGACTAAATAAATAAAAGTAGCTGGACTACAAAAAAAAATGTAGCCATACAGCAATTGATTTGAAAGAGGAGAGCATTTGTCTAGCAAGCACATGGCCCTCAGTTCATTCTCCAGGGATGCTGTAAAAAATAAAAACGCAGCCAGGTGCCGGTGGGGGCTCACACCCGTATATAATCCTAGCTACCCAGGAGGCTGAGATCTGAGGATTGGGGCTTAAAAGTCAGCCCACGCAGGAAAGTTTGAGACTTTTACCTCCAATGAACCACCAGGAAACTGGAAATGGCACTGTGGCTCAGGTGGTAGAGTGCTGGCCTTGAGCTGAAGAGCTCAAGGACAGTGCCCAGGCCCAGAGTTTAAGCCCCATGACAGACAAAAAAGAAAAAAGTGTGTGTGTGTGTGTGTATCTCTTGACAACTTCTTCCATAGTGGATGTTTTGCTTCATTATCACATTTTACCTCTATCCTGTGAGCTGGTCCTGGTTGGCAGATGGTAAAACAAAGGTATAGAAACTTTTTGGGGATCCACCATACACAGGTAGAGATTTAATCCTCAGTCTGTCTTTGTTACTGGTGTAATTTTAACCTACTTTTCTATGTCTAAAATGAATATATTACTAATAGGAGATGAGTATGATTTGTAGAGGTTTGGCCATAAAAGTATGGGGATCACTCATTTCTTTTCAACGAAATTTACGCATTATTTAAGGCTATTAAGTCTGTAAAAAGGGTTGTTAAGGCTCTGAATGGAGCCAAAGTGGCATTTCTCTTGTCATCTGAATCCTTTTTATTTTCCTTTGCCAGTGCTGGGGCTTAAACTCGGGGCCTTATGCTCTCACTTAGCTCCTTGCTCAACTGGTACTCTACCACTTAAGCCACACTTCTACTTCCAGCTTTTTGCTATTTAATTGGAGATGAGTGTCTTACAGACTTCTCTACCCAGTCTGACTTCGAAATGGAATCCTTTGTTTTCAGCCTCCTGAGTAGCTAGGATTACAGGTGTGAGTCACTGGCCCCTAGCCTCCGAATAATTTTTTTTTTTTGAAGAAGTGTGCAGAAAAGTCACAGTGAAGCCCCGCATGTACACAAACGCGTCACAAATGTGCGATGCTCTTGAGCAGAGACCATTGCTCGTCTCGGTATCATTCCAATTTGGGCACATGTTCTGGCAAAGCATTTTATTTTCCTTTGGTGACTAGTTCACTTTCCTGCATTTCCCACAAGAAATACACCAAAAGCTAATGAGCTTTTAAGTAAGTATGTGACAAGCGGTGATTGTTTGGTTTTGAGGAGGAAGTAGATTTGGATTTCCATGTTCATCTTTACAGATAGATAGCCAAGGGCAGCAAGGACCCCAGATGACCATAATGCATCTGTTAAAGAATTAGGTACATTATGGCCTGTAATTACAAGCCTGGAAAATATCATCATTACACATCATAAATGGAATCAGCCGATTCTCCCCACAGGAGTTCTGGAAAGCCTTTCCATTTCAGCTCTGGGGAAGGGGGGAGGGGGCAGGAACTAATCATGTAGTACACTAGTCCATTAATCATGTAATACTAGTCACGTACACCCAACTCGATGGATTGTTATCCTGTGATGAAAAACAAAACTTATAAAATGGCTTTCACTCGGAAATGGTTTTGTGACATCATGGTATTAAATGAAAAACTGGAACAGAAATCCCTTTTGAGAGGTACAAATCTCTAGGAAGACTAGCTGTGGATAAAATGAAAATGTTATCTCCCCGTCTATACTCATTAACGAAGTTTGCTTTTGTTTTCCTTATTTCATCCTGCCAAATTTTCTGACAAGGACTTTCCAATAGGTCATGGATACAAAGAAGTACTTATCTCTCTCTCTCTCTCTCTCTCTCTCTCTCTCTCTCTCACACACACACACACACACACCCTTCTAGAACATTCTAACCAATTGATTTATAGATTTCAACAAATTCTGGTTTTGGACAGGTGTTGGTGGTATGCTACACTGTTTTTGGAGGGCTGATGGCATTTAACTACAACCGTGTGCTCCAGGTATGGACAGTCCCTCTGCTACTGGTGGCTTTTTTTGCCTATCTAGTGGCTCACAGTTTCCTGTCTGTGTTTGGAACTGTGCTGGATACACTTCTCCTGTGTTTTGCTGTGGACCTGGAAACCAATGACGGATCTGCAGAAAAGCCCTACTTCATGGACCAAGAGTTTTTGGTAAGCAAACCTTTCGTTTCCTTGGCAAGCCTCATTCCTCTTCCAGAGCTCTGAGAGGTTCTATTGCTACACAGACCTGAGTGAGCTCAGCTTTCCAAAGTTGAACCTCATCCCTAGAAAGATGGCAGTAGCTCCTCAGTCATAGCAGCACCAAAGGACCTGAGGTACAGCAGTCAACCCAATACCCTTGCTACTAAAGGCTATAGGTTAGATGACTTGGGCAGTCTGAGTTTAACAACTGATGTTTTTCTAAGACATTTTGTATGTCATAACCCACTGAGCTGAAGAGGGAGAGGGAGACACACTGTAGAGCAGGCTTTCTGTGCTAGTACTGACTCATCTGTAATCCCCAGGCCCTCCATTAAGCAAGGCACACCCTGAGCGGTGCCCAGCTGTATCTGGAAATAGCAGGCATCTGTTCTTTTCTGCAGCACACTTATTGCTCATCTGCCTTATCCTGCCTAGACAGGGATGTTTTTTCCCCCCACAACAGAATGATACCATCTTTTGCCAGCATCAAGTGGAATCCTCATCTTATATTGTTGTCACACATACAAAAACAAACAACTTCAGTGTGAAAACCCTGTTAGCTTTAAACAGCACCCAAAGCACTCTCAGTTCAGCAGGATGAAGTTTAATAAGCACCTCTATGGTTTTATTACAATTCATGTATCCTCATGTTTCTATATTAAAAATAAAAACAGAAGGGGCTTTGTGGCTCATGCCTATAATCCTAGCTACTCGGGAGGCAGAGAATTGGAAGTTGGCTCTTTCTGGTGGTTGTGTGAAGTTAGCTTGGTCTTTTCCTGATTCCTACTCTTGCAGACCTACTCAGACCTCAACTTGCCACCCCAAAGTTTTAATTCCACAGGAAAATAAAACTTTTAAGGATTAATTTCCCTCAGACTACAAGGCCGAAAACTAGTAAATGGTTCCTATCAGCGCAGACACACCACATCCTTCACTCTTTTGTTTTTCAGAGCTTTGTAAAAAGGACCCAGAAATTTAGCAACTCAGGGTCCCAGCAAAACAAGGACTCATTGAGGAATCAGGAGGGAACAGAACTCCGGCCCATTGGGACGTAAGAAACACCTGTACCTGGAGAAAGTGATCTTCCAGGCCAATTATCTGATAAGACCCACAATGGTTTGCATGTTCAACACATATGACCTTTTGATACCAACTGGGAACATTTAATACCCCATTCATGTGCACCAATTTGAAAAGAACCATGTGTAGCCAGGTGTTTGGTCATCAAGCCTATAATCCCAGCTGCTCAGGAGGCTGAGATCTGAGGACTGCTGTTCAAAGCCAGCCTGGGCAGGAAACTCTGTGAGACTCTTATCTCCAATAAACAACTCAAAAATAACCAAAAAAACAAAAAACAAAACAACCTGAAGTGGCTCTGTGGCTTAAGTGGTAGAATGCTCACCTTGAGCAAAAGCAGCTCAGGTACAGCGCCCAGGCCCAGAGTTCAAGCCCCAAGACCGGCAAAACAAGTATGTGGTTGGGCATGGTGGTACATCCTTGTAAACCCAGCACTCAGGAGGCTCAAGTAGAAGGATAAAAATTGGAGGCTAGTCTAAGCCACATAGTGAGACCTTGTCTCACAATTGTTTTTTTGGTTTTGTTTTTCTCCAAAAAAAGGTAAAGGAGTGACATGGTCCCAAAAGAAATGTACTCCTTACTTGACGTCTGTAATTGTAATCCCTCATTACGTCACCTTTATAATAACCAGGAAAGAAGGAAAAATCCATCTGAGTTTGGGAGCATAAAACCAGTATACCATTTTTATAAAAGGCCTGTGGCAGCAGAAGTCTGAAATGCTGCTTTTCTGCAAAGCAGGACTTTATTCCTACAAATACGCAAAATCTATCAACTTTTCAAAGTACAATTCTTACATTAGGGACCTAAAAACAAAGTCTGGCCTCTCACTACAATTGGGCCTCCACAGAGATAAACAGAATTTCCAAAGATGTAATTTATTTGGTATCAAGCAGAAGGGACCTTAAAATGAGCCTATAGGAGGGGAAAACTTGGGGGGGGAGCAAAGGAAGGGGTGATATTGTCCGAAAAGAATTGTACTTATTACCTGACTTATGAAATGGTATCCCTTTGTATCTTAATAACAATAAAAATTATTATTTTTTAATTAGCCAACAGCCTGAGTATATTACAACTATAGTCTCATCTGGGACTCGCTTAGGGGAAGATTTGTGATACTTAGACCTAGACTCTGGAGATTTAGATGGGGTAAGGGGAGATCTTCTCCTCCATCTCCCCCACACCACTACACATACACCCTTTTCTTGAGTGCCACTGAAGCTTGATCTTGGAGCCTGGGTACTTTCTCTGAGCTTCTTTGTTCAAGGCCAGTACCCTACCACTTGAGCCACAGCTCCAGTTTTGGCTTTTTAGTGCTTAGTGGAGTCTTAACAGATTGTCTCACAAACTTTTCTGCCTGGTCTGGCTTCAAACCTCGATCCTCAGATCTCAGCCTCCTGAGTAGCTAGGACTAGAGGCATGAGCCACAGGCATCTGGGGGAGCTTTTCCTTTTTAAACAAATAGGAACATCTAGCACATTGATTGGCAGCCTCATTTGTTAGATGACTGGGTAGCATTACCCTCCCTCCTGACAAGGAGGTTCAATGTGACTTCATTGCAGGGCAAGTAATGTGATGTAAGACTTTTCCCCTCCCCTGTCACCTCCTCAAAGCCATAGTCTACACTGTGGACTATATGTATAGATATAAATCTATACGTATAGATTTATATGTGTGTGTATGTGTGCGTGCACGCACGTGTGTATATTTGTTCTTAAACAATACCACTCAATTAGCTTAGTTCCTTTAAGTTTCCTTTAAGAAAGGGATGCACATGGCAGTTTCTAGAAACATTGAACTGACTTGTAATGGGGCAAATAAACTTCAGTTTTGTGGTTCAGAGCACATGTACAGCCTCCTTATCGGTGTCAGCAAAAGAACTGTTTAAATTCCCAAGTCTTGCAACAGGTCAAGTCCCACCAGAAGAAATCATTTGGCTGAGATAAAGTCAGAAAGTGAGTTACCAGCTACGGTGATTGTAGCCTTGTCATTATTAATCAAACAGCACGTCCTGTTTCTGATGCAGTATGTTATTTTCACCCTACAGTATGTATATTAACTTCTTAGCCATGCACCAGTGGCTCATGCCTAGCTACTCAGGAGGCCAAGATCCAAGAATCACAGTTCAAAGTCAGCTTGGCCATGAGACTCTTATCTCCAATTAACCTCCAAAAAAGCCCTAAATAGAGCTATGCTCAAGTGGGAGAGCACTAGCCTTGAGCACAAAAGCTCAAGGACAGCACCCAGGCCCTGAGTTCAAGCCTCAGGACAGACACACACAAAAATATTCTTCCTTACTAAACTTCGGATCTAGAATATTCGAAACAGTGAAATCAGCAAGGGTCAGGCCACTTCTGGCTATCATTCACTACAGACATGCTCAGAGCTAGAATGTTCGCTTTTCTAAGTTTCTATGTCCTAAGCGCAGGGTACAATGTTGGCTAGACTGAATAAAATGTTAAAGTACCTTATTAGAGCACCCAGGAAAGAGTACTTTCTGTTGTTACCATTGTTCTTAATCTAATCCTGCCTATTTGGAAGCTAGCCAGAAAATAATCAGCCTGTGGTTCGTATGAATGTTCCAAAAAAAAATATTTATTTATAAAAAATACAATGGGATAAGTTTATGCTGAGAAATGCAGCAATAAATACAGTTGAAGAAAACAGAGCAACTCCACATTGATACATTGGCACAAATGAAGACTTCAACCGCACGCCCCAGGCCTACCTCTCCGCCAAGATCTGTCAGCCTCAGTAAGAGAATGAGTACACATCTAATCACAAATGCACACCGATCATGACTTTATTTAAAAATTAGCAAACAATACTGTAGACATTGATATGAAAATTTCTAAAATGCTGCATCTTAGATTTAGTTGGCAAAGGCCACGTGTAGCAATAAACATGAGTTTAGTCTTCCATGTAGAAACCAGATCTGCTAAACTGTAAAAAAAAAAAAAAACCAACAAAACAAAAACTTTCCTATTGTTTGAAAAACCCAGCTTAAGTGTAAGATCATAAAAATGCATAGGTCTTTAATAAAAGAACTGGCTGTACAAGAATTCCTCTTTCACAGTATTCCTTTTTACTTCACTTGCAGGTTACTGGCTAGGCTGTAGGATTTAACTGTTACAGCACTAAAAGGCAACTATTTAGGGAAGAGGCAGAAAAAGGAAAAAGGAATGTATGTAAGGCATTAAAAAAAAAGGTACAAGAAGCATAATAGTGTTTTAGGAAGACAAGATAAAAATTACTCAAGGCTAGTTTGGTTCTCACTGGATAAAAATCAATGGACTATATACTGATCACCTCTGTGACTCTAATAATCAATGCCTTGGTCACCATATTGGTAATCTCTGGGGTAGTCATCCTGGTATTCGCCATGGTACTCATCCGGGTATTCTGCCTGATAATCACTATCACTGATTTCTGACCCATTTGTTCCCGTGCCTTGACTTCCATTGTGAATGACGGGTTCTGTGGGGGCAGCACAGTACTTGGGGTCGTACACTTGCCGCCCAAGCCCATACACACTCATTCCTTTCTGGGAAGCAACTTTATTGGTCCCCATCTGCAAGGAAATGGTCGAGTTGTCCACTGGTTGTAATGTTAGCTTCTGATCATAGATATCGCGTCTGGTGCCTGGTGCTGACATCCCTGCCTGGGATCAGAACACGATACACAGGTTACACACAGCAGCTTAAACACATGAAAATAAATCTATGCCTGTTCGTGTTCTATCAAGTGTGATGTTCACGCTGAGTGTGAGAGTGGATGCAGCAGATCCTCCTTGGGTGCAGGGGTACAGCTCACTTAGATGGGGGGAAAGTTCTCCCTCTGAAGTGTTTTTAACAGGAAATACGTTAACATACGTCATCATGCTGCAATTCTATCTGCTACCGAAGAACTATTTTGCTACCATTTTAGGATCCACTTAACATTTTACAGAAAATGTGTTCCTTAGAAGCTCAGTTATAAGAATTCTAGTTTAAGAGGTCTAAAGAGAAACATGAGATAATCTTACCTATCATCTTAAAAAGTCCCCTTTAAAAGCTAAACCAAAAGAGGAAATATAAGTAAATAAATAAAAGCCAGCCTTTAAACAGTGCGATCTTTTACTTGGACACACACATCTGTTTTTCCTTCTGGTTTAGGTAGAAAGGCCAGCTGTTCTAACTGCCAACAAAAACTGCAAGCCACACCCCACTTTCGGTGACTGTGAGAAAAAAGGCCTTTTCATTCTTTTGCTTTCTCAGCAAAATTGACTTTCCTGAAGAATATTCTCTCAATATACTATGCTGAAAAAAATATCCTTGTGTTTTGGGGTGAATGAGAATGAAGTAAGGGTATGCTCTTGGCCGCAAGATAGGAAGGTGCTGCTCACCTGGCTGGCTCCCTTGTTGGTGCCCATCTGCAGGCTAATCGTGGTCTGGTCAAAGGGTTTGTCAGTCTGCATCTTGGGATCATAAAGATGCCTCCGAGTCCCGTAGGCTGTCATGCCTGCTTGGCTGGCACATTTGTTGGTTCCCATCTTTTCAGGTGGAAAGAAAATGAGCGCTATTGATCAGATGGCAACCTCATACCCGGCATTCTCTGCTGCTAATAAAGATGGAGCTGGGAATGTGGTTAGTGACATGAGCCCTTCCTACCTACAAGGCTCAGGGTTTGATTTTCTAGCATCAAAACAAAAAGAAAAAAAAAAGGTGGAAAGATGTGGCTTGGCTAAGTTCCTAAGAACTTCTGTTTGTCAGAGGACCAATTTGTTAATTTGTTAATTCTCCTGTAGGTTTGTTTTGCAAACAGGATTCCAAGGACTAGCCAGGCACTGGTGGCTTACTTATGTAATCCTAGCTACTCAAGAGGCTGAGATCTGAGGATTGCAGTTCAAAGCCAACCCAGGTAGAAAAATCCATGAGACTCTAAATCTCCAATTAACCACCCAAAAACTGGAAATGGGGCAGTGGCTCCAAGTGGTAAAGCACTAGCCTTGAGCAAAAAAGGTCAGAGACAGCACTCAGGCCCAGAGTTCAAGCCCCAGAACTGGCGTGCACATGTATACATATATACAAAATTCAAGGACTAATTTTTTAAAATCTTTAAAAAATATATATTGATTGTACCTCACAGCATAAGCAACCACACACACATGTGCCTACGTAATATTACAGTGGCAAAATTATGGATCATTATTTCCATGCTTCTCTTCTCTTCCTCATTATAGCTCAGATAAGCACACTAAGGGCTGGCTACCTGCTTCAGTCACGGAAATGGATTAAAGCAATCTGGCCAGACAATAAATATGCCTTCTAACTCCAGCTATGGAGTTAGAAAAAAGTTTAAAAAGTGTGAGTAAATACCAGGTCCGTAATAAGCACTTGGTTGTTTGTTTTTAAAACAGGATTCACTAATATAGCCCTTGCTGGCCTCAAATGCACAATCTTCTACTTTAGCCTCCTGAATGCTGGAATTACAGACATAAGCCACTGGGCCCAGCTCATTAAACTTTTTTTTTTAAAGCTTCAAAATCACCAACATTCTCATGGGAAAAAGAACTACAATTTATAACTTCAACTTTCATACACTGGCTAGAGCCAGAAACAGGAAGAATGAGGAATCAGAACTCAGCCAAGTCCAAAGGAACAATTAATTTCTTTTCCCCACTGAGAACTCTGCCTTTAGGACCAATCAAGCACCGTGTTCTCCATTCTACCGTTGGAAGGTTTTGTTTTGGCTCATAAAAACATTAAGGAAAGCTTTTATTACTAAACATAAAATGAAAAAGATTCAGAAGGCATATTAAAGCCAAAAAGGAAGAGGCGAAACTCACTGGAGTTCTAGCATTTTGTGCACCTGTGGTAGAGCAATGCCAGCCAGCAGTTTGAACTTATGGGTCTGCATACAATTCTATAACTGTACATATACTGACACACAGTTACAAAAATATTCATGAACATACTTAAATTAAAAAAACAAAACAAAACACACTGCTCACAGTATTTTATAACCAAACTTTCCTCTTAACCTTTCAAACATGGCTTTATTTTTACGTAACAAGTTTCCAAGTTCAACAAGTTGTAATTTAACCAACAGACTAGTTTGGAAAATCAGGTTTCTAATTTCTCACTCTTCATTGTTTTGTATTTTCTAAAAGTAAACCCACCCCAGAGACTCAGAGGGGAGAGGGGGTATGTCCACAGCACACAAAGCCTTTGGCCAGGATGTGTTTGTGCCTCTCTCCAGGGTAACATGTGAAGGAAAAGGCATCCTAACAAGTATTTGCCAGGATTTTATATGGTTTAGTGTCCTAGTCAATGAATGACTTTGGCCTTAAAGTCTTATAAAACTGCTTCATTTTGCCACTTGCCGGTGGCTCACGCCTGTAATCCTAGCCACTCAGGAGTCTGCTGAGGATCACGGTTCAAAGCCAGCCCAGGCAAGAAAGTATATGAGTTTCATCTCCAGTTAACCACAAAAAGCCAAGTGGTAGAGTGCTAACTTTGAACAAAAAAAGCTCAGGGACAACACTCAGGACATGAGTTCAAGTCCCAGATCAGCAAAACAATATCAACAACAATAAACAAACGAACACTTCATTTGTTCAACCATGTTCAGAAATTTATACAGCTTTTCTTTTTAGAAATGGTATGACTTCAGAAAAAAAACACTTCTCATTTCCTGGAGAAAGCTGTCAAGTCAGGTGATATACTTGAGAATGTTTTCCAGAATCACCAGCCATTTCTATAGACTGTATTTTGTTACTTATTTGTTTTTTTTAAATGTATTTAGAAATACGTAAGTCTGAACTCAGGGTCTCATGTTTCCTAGGCAGGTGCTCTATCACTTGAGCAATAACTCTCAATCCTTTTTATAGGTTTTCAAATAGCAATAACTGTAAGCCGAGCACGGGTAGCTCATGCCTATAAACCTACCTACTCAGAAGGTTCAGATTTAGGATCACATTTTAAAGCCAGCCTAGGTAGGAAAGGCCATGAAATTCCAATTAACCAAAAAAAAGAATGGAGCTGTGGCTCTTGACTACCAACTTTGAGCAAAAATGCTAAGGATCAGCTCCCAAGCCCTGAATTCAAGCCCTAGTACAAGAATAATAAATACTGTATAGACCACATATCCACTCAAGAAATCTACATTTATGGACCTGTTGCAAGTCGAAAACGAACTTTACAACTTTGGTGGAGGGGGGGGCGGGAAGGATTGGGTAGAGGGGCGGGGGGAGGCTGGGAAGGGATGTGAAGGGTAAACAAAGGAGGAGGCTGCAATACTTGATAAGAAATGTACTCATTATCTTGCCCATGTAATTGTAACCCCTCTGTACAGTATGTTCACAAAAAATAAAATAAAATAAATAAAAAATAAAATTACCTAGTTAAAAAAAGAAATCTACATTTATAATACTGTATAGACCACATACCCACCTAAGAAATCTACATAATACTGTATCGACCACATATCCACCCAAGAAATCTAGATTATAGCACCTTTACCTATACCTTACGTATGAGAGAAATAACATTTTGCATGGCAGTAATTAATGAGCTCGAGTAACTAAACAGTAACATCTCACCTGCAAACCAATTACACTCTGGCCAGCCTTTAATTTTCCTTCATCAAAACGTCTTGTTTGTTTCTCTGCATATTTGACTCCAATGTCGATGGTTGTATGGAATCCTTTAGTTTTAGCCTGGACAGAAACAATTACAGCAGCTGAACAGGCACACTTTAGAGATTTTTTTTTTTTGCCAGCACAGTTTTGTAGAGGGACTGGTAAAGAAATGTTAGGTCCACAGGCACAAGCCTCATTAGCTAAGTCCACACTAGACCTGAGAAACATATTTCAGGCTAATCAGTGTCACACTGTACCCTCTGAAATGTGTGGGTTCTAATGAACCCATCAAAGTCTGAGGCAGCTAATAATATCACAGCCTCCCTGCAAAGCTAATAATTACAGAAGACACAGGGCCTACTTCCCCCCTCCCCCGCCCCCCACCGCGGCCATGCTCTGAACCCCTGTGGGAGGGGACAATGATGAAATCCATCAACACTGACACGAGGGGAATGGAGTTAACCAGCCCTGAAGACATGTACATACCAGTCCTGCCAGCGCCACCAGCGTCGTCTGAACCTGGGTCATGTTTCCATTCTCAAAAAGATCGTTTGCTTCAAATATGTCATGTGGCTTCATACCATAAGCCTGAATAGCTTTAATAAAGTTGCCAATATTTTCCAACTGTAGAGGAAAAAGAGGCACATGACTAACGTGGCAAACTAAATATTGACATTCTAAGATCTGAAGTCTTCATGACTTAAAGATGACAGACAGGAAAGTACTTGGCAAGGAATTTTTGGTCAGTTACACACACACAAAAGCACAACTTTCTCTGAAAAAGGAGTTACATAATGGCCTTAATATTTAAGCAATTTTTTTTTTAGCTCTTTAAGGACAAAAATCTTCCCTCTACATTTTGAAGAATTGTACTATATCACAGTTAGAGTTAACCAGGCCTGGAATTTTCTTTATCCAAGATTACACACTAAGTAATCCATTACATGCTTTATTCTTAATTGAAAAATAAACCCATGGTTATTTAATTGTCCACAATCTCTCCTATCTCAAAACATTATTCTTAGTGGGGTTAGAAGAGATGGGGAGAATGAGGAAAGGGGTCACTGTGGTCAAGAGGCACTGTGCTCATAAACAGACATGTTGAATTAACACCCCTTTGTATAACTCCTTTGTACAAGTTGAAGGCCAAATAAATACCTGAAATTACTCAATCATACTTATTCATGAACTAAAACTACATCTGATATAATGTGCTGAAAAGAAGTAATTCTATTAAATGCCTTGCTTGTTCCCTTTCCTTCCTATTATGTCTAATTTGTATCTCCCATGTTAAGTTGTGTGAAATGCTTTTTGAAAGTATGAAGACTGAATCAAGGCAAACTTCTACACTAAACAAATAGTCATTATGGAAACATTTTTTTAGAGTGACAAAACCAAACTCCAAACTTGACATTTGTCTACCAAATAAGAAGAAACTAGCTGTGTGTGGTATGTTTGCCTATAATCCCAGCACTTTGGGAGGCAAAACAAGAGGACTGTGAGTTCAAGGCTGGCTTAGGCGATATTGCTAGACCTATCTCCCTCCTCACCTCTCCTCCCCCCCAAAAAAAAGACACCAACTAGAGGCAAGAGGCTGAGGCTCTTTTTTTTTTTTCTGCTTATGTGGTGCTGAGGAATCGAACCCAGGGCCTCATGTATGCAAGGCAAGCACTCTACCACTGAGCCACCTTCCCAGCCCGAGGCTGAGGCTCTTTGCTTGGTGATTACCTGAGGCCAGTTGAGCGAGGACTCGTTGACCTTCTTCACAGAGCCTGGCTGTAGCTTGTTTATGAGTCTAAAGGCAAAAAATACACAGAACCGCTTATTGACTGGCCAAACAAAAACTGCAATATTGAATCAGTAAGCACTTCGGTAGAGGGCTCACTGGACAGGCAATATCCCAGTCCCAGACAATGCTCTTGGAAGCCATGGGAAGGACCCACGGGGCAGCAGGGCTCCACCCCCCGGGGCCTCCTTACTCGCAGAGGATGATGCCATCCTTGAGGCCCAGCTGGAAGTTGGTGCCGATGCTCATGCCTGTCACCTCTTCTATCCAGTTGCGAAGATCTTCTTCCGCCTGGTGATCATACTTGGAAGCAATCTGAAACACAAGGTCAGTGGCTTCAGAGCCATTCCACCACAGCACCACCAAGTCCCGATGCAGGGCCCTGCTTGCATTCATTATGCATGGAGACCCCCACCCCACCCCACCCCAAGAACTGGCAGGAAGTGACACGAACCCGCGATGGCACTGAGTTTAACTTTGGTAACTAAGCACAAATTGATGGTGATGATGGTCATGAGAAATTCTGAAGAAAAAATGGAGAAAAGCTGGGACTAAGGAAAGACCATCCATCAAGATGAAGAGACTGGAAGTCAGGCACACAGGAAATGACAGGGTCTTAGTAGGAGAGGACACTATGACATCACATGTGATTTAAACTTGAAAGATCAAGTCATCAATCATCACATTAAAAAATGATGGGACCAAAGGAAGATACTCTTGGGAGAGGAACACGCAGGCACAATGCCTATGTGCCTCTGATCATACTAAATACTATTGACCAAAAAGAACTCGGAGAAATGTAAGCAAAAAGTTTTTTTCTTAGTTGCTGTTTTCATCTTCTTGTTGTCTTGATTGTTCATTTATCTGTCTTTGGCAGGGCAAGGGGGGGGGCCACAGAAATGGAGGGACAAAGGGTGAACAAATGCATCAGTGGTACTCACTAGACACTGTTGAAAATGAATGCTATAACTTGTGGATGTGGACAGGAAGGAAAAACTGGGAGAGAGTGAAGGAGGGGGTGAAATTGTCCAAAAAGAAATGTACTCATTGCCTGAGTTGTGTAACTGTGACCCCTCTGTACATCATCTCAATAATAACAATAAAAATTTTAAAAATCAATAAAAAAATGAAAGAATTATACAAAATTACTTTATACAGTATCTCAATTAGCTAGCACAGATCACACTCAATGTAGTTCTGTTACCTAGGAAGTTCTGGCACTTGCCTTCTCTTCAGCCAGATACACAGACAGACACGGATACATGCACATGTGCACACATGCTCTTTCCCTAGTACTAAATGTAGACCACTGAAACTGTTCATGTAGGCGCCTCACAGGAAAGACAAACCATTTTGTCTTAGTACCTACTGCAGTACCTGACAACAAATACTGAATAGAACGAAAGAAAACTGGTTAACTTTTTACTGGCAGAATTCAGCAATAAAGGCCAACACAGCAACACTGATGCTGTGCTATTGTTATTACATATGCCAAGACTACTAGGAAAATACAGGTTTTGAAAGATACGATATACTTCAGTTTTTAAAAATACAATTTAGAACAAAATATCACTAAAAATTGCACGCTCAAGTTCTTAAAAACCTTAAGACCTTTTAAGAGGCCATTCAATGAGTTACTAAGCAGATCACAGGGGAGAACAAGGAGAGATCACAAATACTCTGTTCTCTTTGGGTAAAGACACAGAATATACACATAATCTAGTCTGAGGTGTCACAAGGGAACCAGGCAGAAAGTTCGAGGTGCCCTAGGCCCGTTGTGTTGGAATACAGACCTACAGGCTGCATCCAGCTCTTTTCCAAGAGAGAGAACTGGAAAAGGTCCGCAGGATGCATCTCACCTCTCATCACTCAAAACTGAAGTCCACTACGGGGTCTAAAAGCAAAGGGTCTGGTCCCCTCCACCCTCTGCCATCACGGTTTAAGTCTGAAGATGGGAAAAGATCTCATTTCCAAGTTCAAATAAATGGAAGAGGCAGGGACCTGGTACAGGCTTAAGAGTCTCAAGATATGACTGAAACACAATGTGAGTACTCGTGAAGTTCACAGAGACCTTCTCTCCCAACTTCCCCCTTTTGGGGCAAGGTAGAGATGGAAAGATAAATCTCTAAGTCCTGACTATATTTTCATACTGGAATCTTTTTCTAGGTTGGCTAGAAATATAAACAGCATAAACCAGAGGTATGGATGAAAGGAAGTAAGAAAGTACAGAAGCTAGTATTCTCATGGGTACTATAACAATTGCTATGGAAGCAAATTTTGAACGTGAATTGAGATTTTTTTTGAAAGTCACTACCTTACATCACCTTTATAATAAAAAATTAAAATTAAAAACAAGTGAAGTCATTCTCAGCCTACAGTAGAGTGACTTACCACTGTAATCCCAGTTACTTTGTAGACTCTTATCTAAAAAAGTAACTGGAGCTGAGTACTAGTAGCTCACGCCTGTAATCCTAGCTACTCAGGAGGCTGAGATCTGAGGATTGCAGTTTGAAGATAGCCCCAAGAGGAAAGTCTGTGAAACTCTTATCTCCAATTAATCACAGAAAAAGCTGGAAGAGCCTGTGTGCCTCAAGTGGTAGAGTGCTATCCTTGACCACAAAGGAACTCAGGGACAGTGCCCAGGCTCAGAGTTCAACCCCAGGACTGGCAGAAACAAAACAAAAACAATTGGGTGCCAATAGTTCACACCTGCAATCCTAGGTACTCAGGAGACTGCGATCTAAGGATTATGGTTCAAAGTCAGCCTAGACAGACAAACCTGTGACTCTTACCTCCAATTAACCAGCAAAAGGCCAAGAGTGGAGGTGTGGCTCAAGTGGTAGAGCACCAGGCTTGAGTGGAAAAACTTGAGGCCTTGAGTTCAAACCTCAGTACTGACACAAATAAATACAAAACAAAACCCAAACCAAACAGACCCTAGGTCTGTAGCCGTATCATCTTGCTGTCTTACCTTTGGCTGTTCTTTTATCTTTTAAAGAAGCAACAAAGACTTTTATCCCAAATACTGTAAATGTTTTTCTAGTTAGTAGAGCCCAAAAAGTATGATCTCTTAAAAGCAAGGAGCTGAAAGCAACTAAACGTTCTGTTTAAAAAATAAAAACTACTTTCATCCAAAAAAGCTTTAATTCCTGAACATAAAGAAAAATGATAATATCTTTCTGGTAACAAAAATAATTACCTTCAAATAATTGGTTTTAGCTGGGTAGTGGTGGGTAGCTCCCACCTGTAATCCCAGCTACTCAGGAGGCTGATATCTGAGGATCATTGCTCAAAGCCAGCTGGTGCTGGAATTCCGTAAAATTTATCTCCAATTAACCACAAAAAAATCCCAAAGTGGAGCTATGGCTCAAATGGTAGAGCACTAGCCTTGAGCAAAAAACAACAACACAAGCCAAGGGCTGGTGGCTCATACCTGTAATCTTAGTTACTCAGGAGGCTGATATCTGAGGATCGAGGTTCAAATCCAACCCTGGCAGGCAAGTAACATTCTTTTTTTTTTTTCAAACTCCCCTTCCTCCTCCAGCTTTATTGGAATAGTTTAAAATTACATTTTCTATTTTCTAGGACTCAGTTGCCTTTTTCCATCTGACTTTTAAAAACTGCAAGTAACATTCTTATCTCTAACCACCAAAAGAGCAGAAGTGGAGCTTTGGTGGAGTTACAAAACATGAGCCACAACCAAGAATGGCTGGGAAAAAAAATCATTTTGTCCAGTTCTTCAGTCTAAAAAGAGACAAATACTAAGTAGGGTGTGTTAAAGATGATGGGGGGGGGTAATCACTAAGACATATTAAGGCATATATTTAAAATAAAGAATGGGAAATGGGAGTTAAAATAGGAACAGTCTCAAAATCTCAACTAAATACATTTTCATCTGAAATGTCCTGTTACCTCAAATTCCCTTCCTTTTGATATATCACTTTGCATTCTGGACACCTCAAACCAGAACAGTCCAACAAGCTTTAGTATTTCTTCCCTACCAGAAATTCCTCACAGAACAGACCCTATAAACATCTAACATCTTAGCAAAAATTTAAAGTATTCACATTGGTCTAATCAGACTAAAGATCACATGCTTTGGGGGTCTAACTTCAAAACTCAGTGCTTGCAATTCCAGAGAGATCTTAATTAAGTACCTGCTGGTCTTTCCCCCACAGGTCTCCATTTCTTCAGGAAAAAAGAAGCCCCACAGGTAAAACCCCACCCAAACACATGATGCACCCCAGAAGTGCTGCAAACTTTTCCTGTCAGCTTGAATGGAAAGGAATGAAGTTTTCTATTATGAACAATTATTTCCTTATTGTTTATAATCAATAGAAAACCTCCACAACTGGGACCCGCGTACTACCAAAGGCGCTGGTCTGCCAGGGTCTTTCAGCTTTTAGCCTATTTAGTCTTTGATCCCAAATTTGCATTCCTTTCATACCATAGCTGATAAAAGGGAAGAAGTAATCCGTCCTCACAAAGCAGGGCTCTATCTCAGGGGAAGAATGGGGATTCCACAGAAAAATCCCTGCACACTTCTAAGTCCATCAGGATGTCCACAATGCCTTCCTCCCCGTCAACCTGGGCCAACTTGCCAAAGACATTTGAAAGCCATGGAAAACCATGTCTGCAGCAGGAGATCAGTCAAGTGCCCACATGACAACACAGTTTCCTTTCTTCAGACATGTTACAGTCAGTGCATAAGACAGTTTTTGGTTGCTGCGACAAAAAAACCTGAGAAAAACAAAAGATGACTTTGGGGCCACCTGGAGGACATCCAGGTGCATCCTGGGATAAATCGGCAAGGAGACAGACTAAGTAAGCAAGAAGGGAAGAACACAGGTGTGAAGGTGGGCAGCACAGACAGCAGCGAACTTGCTGGCAGGCACTGGCTCTGGGTGAGAGGTTGCTCCTGAATCTTAGAGATCTACAGAGATTTTGCTGCAGAGGATGGTAATAGCTGAACTGCCACAGGTACAACGCCTGAAGACAGAGGGGCTGTTGAAGCTCTCTCCCATCAGCAGGGGTCTGGGGAGCCCTCTGCCTCCCTGGTCACCGACCAGCCATCCAAGTGCTTGTCTGTCTGCAGACCCAAACTGGAGTCAAAATGCTCAGAATCCATACCACTTCCTCCTGAGCTTTGGGGGCAGGGGGACAACAAGGAGAAACAATCCCAGCATTTCAGCCAGCCTTAGGAAACTCTGGAACTCCCTTGGGGACCCACATCTAGATCTCAGATCATGAATGCCTTTGGGGGTGGGGTGGGGTGGGGCGGGGAGCTTTACTACTACGAGATGGCTTTACACAGCATTCAGAGCTCAAGTGACCTTTTTTTTTTTTTTTTTGTCGGTCGTGGGGCCTGAGCTCTGGGCCTGGCACTGTCCCTCAGCTCTTCAGTTGAAGGCTAGCGCTCTACCACTTGAGCCACAGCGCCACCTCCGGCTTTTTCTGCTTATGTGGTGCTGAGGAATCGAATCCAGGGTCTCATGCATGCAAGGCAAGCGCTCTACCACTGAACCACCTTCCCAGCTCAAGTGCCTCATTTTAAAGGTGAAGGAAGACGCTAGCTCAAGTGCCTCATTTTAAAGGTGAAGGAAGATGCTGGGCACACCTGTAATCCTAGCTATTCCAAGAAGCCTGAGATCTGAGGATTGGAGTTTGAAGCCAGCTTGAGTAGGAAAAGCTAGAAGATTCTTTATCTCCAATTAGCCAGCAAGAAGTCAGAACTGAATATACTGGCTGGTGCAAGCACACAAACACACAAACACACACACACACACAAGGTAGAGTAAGTGTGGACAGGAGTATAACGAGTATGTTGAGTATTTAAAATAAAACCACCTTTCCCCCCTTTCATGAAAAGGAGAGGAGGAGCACTTGTGTATGTATCTTTGTTTAATTTGTAACAAATCCTTACAGACAGATGCAAACAGTAAATCCTCTCTTGCAACCCAGAATCATGTTTATGAGTTTTGGTACATGTAAGAAGGAATATGATTCCTACAATAGTTGGCAGTGATAGAAGTATGGTTAACTCATGAAGGCTGGCTCAGAATAAAGTTGAAATGAAAGCTGAAAAAGAAAGAAGAAAATGAGAGGATATGAGGTTTCTATTAAACCATAGGATGGAATTTCCCATTTCCTCTTTGTAAAAAAAAATTAGTAACTGTGTCTCATAAAATGGAATATAAAAACATATGCTGCTTTTTGAGGTCTATTGGTTCATTTTTTCACATAAAAATGTTTTTGGTTTATTTTTTAAGTGGGATACTGTGGGGGAGGGGAGGGTTAAAGTTCAAATACCCACATGCCATGAAGCTTGCACAAATCTTACCTAAGACAAGGTAAGGGCTGGGTGTGATGGTGCATGACTGTAATCCCAGTGGTTGGAGGCCAGCCAGGGCAAAAATAAGCCATAGTGGTTGCACACTGCTATAATCCCAGCTATTCAGGAAGCAGAGACAGAAGGATTACAGATGGAAGCCAGCCTGAATGAAGTCAGTGAGATCCTGCCTTAATCCTAGCTACCTGAGAAAAGGCAAGAGGATCACCATCTAAGGCCAGCCCAATCAAAATTGTGAGATTCCTATCTGGAAAATCATTAAAGCACAAAAGGGCTGGTTTATAAATGGTAGAACTCCTGCCTAGCAGGTCGGAGGCTCTAAGTTCAAAACCCAGTCCTACCAGATAACACTGGAGTCCAAGTTCTTTTTATATATACATCAAAGCAGGAAGTGATCCAATAGGAGGACTTTACAGAGTTCCTCTGTAAAGCCAGTCAGGGTCCAGTTTTTTTCCATCCCTGAAGGAAGAAGGCGCTGGGAGGCAGCCCCCAGGAAAACAGTAAAGGCACCTCCTCGTAAGTCACTATGAAGCAATGAAAGCCCAGGAAAGCGGGAGAAAGTTCTCTGGAAGTGCTGACAGCGTCGTGACCCACCGCAAAAGCCTCCCAGGCTTCGGCCAGGGCTTGCTCACAACCAGACCTGAATGCGTACAGACCCGCCTCCCTGACCGCCCTCGGACTCTGTGCCCTTCTCCCCTGCCCCCTCCTTGAGCTCCGGCTGAGGATTACATTGGAGAAATTCTGGAAACAGACTGCTTGGGTTAAAATCCCATGTCTCTGCCAGGTGCCAAGTTTCCGCTGCTAAAAACCACAGATCATAGGTTAATTCATGCCAACAGTAATACTTGACACTGGAAGGCAACCCTCCTTTCCAGTGAACACAGTCCCTCAGTAACCATGGGGCACTGGTCCAGAACATTCACCAACCCCGACAGACACCAGCACAGCTGATGCTCAGGCCCCTTGCGAAACAAATAGTACCTAAAGCAGTATTCGTAAATAACCTACGCACATTGTCCAATATACTTTGTAAGTGATGGAATCCAGAGGGTCTACCATAGAGCTACCTTTCCAGCCTAGATAAATACCTAATACAATGTAATTCTTTGTAAGACCAGCTTAGGCTCTGTGGCTAGATACATAGTCCTTCTCAATTCCCAGAGAAGCAAGTCCATCCCAAGGTGGCAAGCCAGTACAGCATAACACAACTATAGTATCAGCCACTCAGCAGGCTGAAGCAGCAGAATCTCTCAAACCTGGCAGTTAAGAGACCAGTCTGGACAACATTTTAAAATCCATCTGGAGAGTGGAGGTAGGGGAACGTGCTGGTAATACATGCTATTACTGAATCAGACAAATACACTAGAATAGTTGCCAGTGTTTTTGTTTTTGTTTTTTAAAAAAAGCACTGCTTTAAAGCAGCCCACAGGAATTTGCCAGGGGTGCTGTCTGCATGGGGCAAAAGTTCACAATAAGATATTTGGCAAAGACGGGCACAGTGACTCATGTTTGTAAATCCCAGCTACTTAGGAGGCAGAGATCAAGAGAATCGAGGGGTGAGGCCAGCCGCCCCCCAAAAGTTCCCACGATCCTATCTCCATCAATACACCAGGTAGTAGTGGCACACACGTGTCATCTAAGCTATGCTGGAAGCCACCAGAAGTAGGCTGGACCCAGGTTCAAGGCCAGGAAAACGCAAGACCCTACGGGAAGTCAGAAGAACTAAAGCCAAAAGGCAGTGGTCACAGGAGCTGCCTGGTAAGCGCAGGCCCAGAGTTCAAGTCCCAGTACTGCAAAGGGAAAAAAAGGACATCTATGGCAGAGATGTCTCTGAAATAAAACACTCTCCTCCTCCTTCTCTAGGCCCTCCTTTAAACAAAGTAGCAAATGCCACAGGCATGTTTTCCAGGCACTGTAGACAGAGGTAGGGAAGTACCCACAGTACTGCCATGGAGAGAAGAAAAAATGGGGAAAGAAAATGAAGGCTGGAAAGGAAGAAAATTAGAAATGAAAGCTTAGCTTGGCTGGCAAGATGGGGGCAGGGTGAGGTAGTGGGTAAGAGGGCTTTAATTTGACATTCAGGGCTTGAAGAAAAGGGAAAACCAGAAACAAATGTATCTCAAGTCTGCAGAGCAGCCTGAGGGGTCTGGTTTTGCTGCAGAGCACCAGAGAACCCAAGATTGCCATCTGGGGCTTT
Source organism: Dipodomys ordii (assembly GCF_000151885.1). Classification (NCBI taxonomy): domain Eukaryota; kingdom Metazoa; phylum Chordata; class Mammalia; order Rodentia; family Heteromyidae; genus Dipodomys; species Dipodomys ordii. Next base: position 13,185,470 of record NW_012267255.1, read on the forward strand.
GCATACATGCAATTTCTATACTTGACTAGAAGCAAGGTATGACCCACTGTTGCTATTGCCCAAAGCAGAGTCGTGTGTCTGAACTGACCCACTCTACGAAAATCACTACACATGGTACTGATTATTTTCTCTCCTGTTTCCTCCATGGGCAACAAATCAGAGGGAAAAGTGTAACAATGAAGCACTCCATCACTTCTAGAGCCTGGGCAGCAGGCTGAGAAGCTGGAAGTGGAGGGAGAAGACCACAGCCCAGCCACATGTCTGGAATCCTAGCTGAGATTTAAGGATCACCCTTCAGTGCCAGCCCAGGTAGGAAAGTGTGGGAGTGGGAGTGGAAGTGGAGGTGCAGCTCAAGTGGTAGAGCGCTAGCCTAGAGGAGAAAAGCTCAAGGACAGTGCCCAGGCCTGAGTTCAAGTCCCAGGCATGCACGCGCATGCGCGCTGCACACACACACACACACACACACACACACACACACACACACACACACACACACACACACACACACACACAGCCTCATCCAGCCACTGAATAAGGTTCCCCTGGGGAATGCTTGGGGGGAGGTCCCTCCCAGCTTAGGTTAGGACCACCCTCAAAGTGTCCCTCCTGGCAAAACGGACCTCTCTTCTCTGTAGATGCCTCACTGAAGAATCACTACCCTCTGGGAAGCTTTCTAGTCCCAGGGTAGGAGGGAAGATACTAGGAGGCTCTCTCCTCCTCTCTGCCCACATACCCTCTTCACTCTCAACCTCGTACCCCCTGCAGGTGCAGGACTCAAAAAATAAAAACAACAACAAAACAACAAAACTTCTGAGCTTTCAGTGACTCACTCAAAGGCTTAGCAGTGAGCTGGGTGAGGGAAACAAGCCCTGTCTGAAATTAAACAAAAGAAGTATCGTGTTGAGAAATCAAGCCTGGAGCCGGTGGCTCACGTGCACACCTGTCATCATAGCTACTCAGGAGGCTGAGATCTGAGGATTGTAGTTCAAAGCCAGCCCGGGGTAGGAAAGTCTGTGAAACTCTTATCTCCAATTAACCACTAGAAAACTGGAAGTGGAGCTGAGGCTCAAATGCTCAGGGAACAGCATCCAGGCAGAAAGAGAGCAGAGAGCAGTGAGAGGAGAATGGAAAGGAGAGAGAGAAGAAGAGAAAGGAGAGAAGAGAGAAAAAGAGAGAGGAGAGAAGAGGGGAGAAAGGAGAGAGAGGAGGGAAGGAGAGAAGAGGGAAGAGAGGAGAAAGGAGTGAGGAGAGAAAAGGTAAAGGAGAAGGAGGAGAGAGGTTGGAGAGAGGGAGGAGAGAGGGGAGGGAGTAAGGAGAAGGAAAGAGATCAAAGAACAAGCAGAAAGCTGTCATGTTGAAAGCTCTGCTCTACAGAGCTCTGCTCTGGCTCTACAAAAAACTCCTGGACACTGAGGGCCATGTGGACAGAAGGACGCAAGAGCAGTGAGCCAAGGAGCTCACATGGCAGGCCTGCACAAGGACCCCAGAAGGCCATCACTTTCCTGACATCACATCCAAGACACTGCAGCCCTGCTCCGCCAGTCCCCTCATCCAGACACAGATTCCTGAGTGAGTGGTCAGCTTCTGGAGGTATTATCAACATCTAGAAGATAAAAGCAGCTCAGAATGCACGACTTGGCCAGACCAGTCAGCTTCAGGGAACCAAGGCTTTCAGTTATGCAGTGTGCTCCAGGCACTAGTATCCGGAACACTAGAGCTGACTTAACCACCTTATTAATTTCTCCCAACATTGCTGCACAGGTATTACCATATCCTCATTCCACTGAGCTGATACAAAGATAAGAAGCCACTTGTTCCAAACCCACAGTACATCTGGTAAAACCAGGATCCAAACCAGTATTCAAGTTCTTAAGGCCCAGGCTCAACAACTTCCTCTCTAACAAGAATCTAGCAAGAAAACATCTTCCAATTGACAAAGATTCATTGGTTCTATTTTCCTAAAACCCACAAGGTATGAATTTCTATAAGAACAAAGCCTGAGTCCCCACAAACAAACTAGGATCTACCCGTGGGCTCCAGAAATCCTTAATAAAAATCTTACTTGGCTGAGGGTTGGGAGTTAACAGAACCAATGAACAGGACCCATGCCACAGTTGGCAAATGCCTAAAATAATGTTGAACCTGCCAATAACTCTAAGGACAAGTTTCCTGGAGGTTCAGCATTTGCTCATCCTCCTGGAAACCAAGGTACCAAAACCATCCAATGGTCACAGCTAACATTAATCACAGCTCATGATACACAGATAAGTGGGGTGGGGAAAAAAAAGAAAGCAACAACAACAAAAAACACCCCTCAATCATCCTCAAGCCCCAACCTGGATGGACAAGCAGGCACAGGGAAAAGCCGTTATTTCTGGTGGATGGCAGGCAGCACTGGCAATGCCTTTGCATTAATCTAAGGGAGCAGGTGAGGCGCACAGAGCAACCTTCACAAAAGAAGAGCACCAAAAGCTGCCGTCTTGGGATGAGGAGCAGGACAAGAATCCCCATGAAAATCCCACAGTAAGTGTGAGTATTTTAAAGAGCAAAGTTTGGTGCTTCTCTCCTCTTTTCATCGGAGCGAATCTTCCTTATCTGTTTTTGTCAAGATGTGGGTGGGAGGTGGGGAAAGCACGTGGACAAACCAAAATGGTCAGCCGCCAGCAGGAGCTATGGCTTGCTGACTTGCCAAATGGCCACTTCTACAGGTCTGCAGGGAGAGGCAAGCATTGGCCAAAGCTCTGCAAAGGTGACCCTGACTTCAAACTGAGTCTAGAAAAGAACCCTGACCAAACAGGTGTCTTCTTAGAAGATAATCCACAAATCACAACCCGGATAGAATTCTCTCAGTGATGTACGCATGCAGGGTAATATTAATGAATAAACTACTTAAGACCAAAAAAAAAAAAAGGGGGGCAAGCAAGTGATATAAATCATCACACCATTCTAAAACATTATGTATTTACACTTCTGCATTCTCTTACGTGGGACTAATTTCCAGTTTCAACAGTCAGTTACTGAGCAAACCCCTCTGATGGAAGAGACACCGTTACAAGTTTAATTAAAAATGATAGACTTCTGAACTTGAAAATGTTAAGGCAGGCCACCTGCACCTTTTCCCAGTAATTCTGGAACTCTAAGGTTTCATTTACAGTCACCTCGGGGCTCTACCTTGAGGCTCCTTTCCTCAGTTCACTCCACAGGCCAGCAGCTGTGGTCCAGAGGTCCCTGGCAGCCCCAGCTGAAGGACCTTCCTGATCCCTAGCTGCTAACTACAGAATTGTCTCATTTATTCTTATTAAGTCCTCTAAATGGTTTTCCCCTGCTGAGGAATAGCATTCTGTAACCAGAAAGAGTCCCAAAGCAGCTCCTTTGTTCCATTCGCATTCCAGGGAGCAGAAGATGGAATGCACATGAGCCATCCATCCTGCAGGCCCAGCCTCCTCCCGGAATGGAGGTTCTGAGCTAAAATCACATCAGCTGTCCTGCCACACCCCGATTTATTTCCTCCACTTTCCCTACTCCCTATAAGAAAGGTCCCCGCTGCATCTGCTGCAAGTCCCAGAGAGGGCATGCTTCCTGGCACCCTCAACATTCCAGAAGCTTCGCTGGCTCTGTTTAGAGCCAACTGTTTTTCCTCATCCTTTTTAAGTCACTGGGATATCTGTGCCTTCCTTCCGTTCCCCAAATTGCACTGAGGGCCAGGCTCAACCTATAGAAGGACAACAGCATTTTGTGTTGCTATCCTACACTGACTGGTTAGACCAGCATCTTCTACTTTGCCATGGCCATATCATGGTTCTCTGTACATCAAAATTTAGGCATCCTTTTGTTGTTATTATGTAAGACTTGATTAACCTAGGCTGAAGGATGCCATGTTTTAATGCTAGTTTCAACTTCTTGTCCCATTTTTTTTAAAGTTTGTTATATTCTGCTATATATTATCATCTAGTCAAATATTTTAATTTTAAAGATGCCCCCCTTGGAAATTTACTAGTTAAAAGTATCTAATTAAGATTGGCTGAGTGTTGGTGGCTCACATCTGTAATCCTAGCTACTGTGGAGGCTGAGATCTTGGAGGATCTCGGTTCAGGGTTAGCCCAGCCAGAAAAGCCCATCAGATTCCATCTCCAAAGTAACCAGCAAAAGTCTAGCTGGAAGCATAGCTCAATCTATCTCACTTGTCTAGCGCCAGTCTGGAAAGTACAATGGGTACAAACTGGGTACAATTCGGGTATAAACTGGGTACAATTTGTACAATTAGATACAAAACCCAATACCACCGAAAAACAAAGCAGTTACAATTAAAGGTTCCTTCAATTTGCTGCTGAAGAGTTTTCACAGATAAAAACATAGATCAAAATGACTGATTAATACAAATAGAACACTTAAAGAGTAAGGGATATGCAAATCCAAGAAATGTTAACACTAATTTCCTATTACTAAGAGTCAATAGCTACAATGTGATCTTTGAGTAACTACACACAAACAGGCACACCTCCTAGTGCAGTGCTTGGTTTTGGGATGGAAACTCAAGTTTCCTTCCAGTAGAGGCGTTAAACAACTTGACAATATCAAACAAAGTAGTAAAGGACTTAGGGGAGACTAGAACCCATGTGTGCTTGAATTGAAGTCCACACAGGCTCCCTAAAATGCTTATGCTTTTTTCACTGTTCCATAAGGGCATTTGTTCATTTTCATTATTACTTTTTAAGTTGTTGTACAAAGGAGTTAAATGAGGTTTTAAGAAAAAAGATCTGACATTCTAATCAACATACAAATTGTATAATACATAAAGAAAAAAAAAAGCAAGGTGCCCAAACCAAGGAATATCATAGTTCATGTTTCCATGTACCATTCTTTTTAGGGGGATGCGGGCAATATTGGGGTCTGAGCTCCGGGCCTGGCATTTGCCAGGCTGCAGTGATACAGAAGCCATGCTTCCAGAGGGGATTTTCATAGGTTATTTTTAGGATAGAGCCTTTCTTCCTGCCTGAGGCTGCCAGGGTCAGGATCTCCCACTACAGACCTCCATCCAACCAGACCAGTCATCATACGCATCACATCAAGCTTCCTTTCTATGAAGAAGGAGCCTCACAGACTTTTCTGTCTGGGCCAGCCTGGAGCCATCGTCCTCCACTTACAGCCTCCCATGTGGTTGGGATGTCAAGGGAATGAAGGATACTGAGCCTAGCAATGGGTTGAGATGCCTCACAACTTTTCTGCCTGGGCTGGCCTCAATCCATGATACTCCTATTCTAAGCCTCCCAAGTAGGTAGGATTACAGGTGTGAACCCTTGAGTCCAACTGGATTTTTGTTTTTGTTTTTGTTTTTTGAGACAGGCTCTTACTTTGTTTGTTTGGTTTTTTTGGGGGGATCCAATCATGGGACCTGAACTCTGGGCCTGGGCGCTGTCCCTCAGCTCTTCAGCTCAAGGCTAGCCCTCTACCACTTGAGCCACAGAGCCACTTCCGGCTTTTTTCTTTTTGCTTATGTGGTGCTGAGAAATCGAACCCAGGGCCTCTGGCATGCAAGGCATGCGCTCTACCACTGAGCCACCTTCCCAGCCCCGACAGGCTTTTACTATGTAGTCAAGACTAATGTGGAACTCACCATGTGGCCCAGGCTGACCTTACTCACAATCCGGCCTCAGCCCCACAAATTGTGAGATCACACGTGTGTACCACCAGCCTTCCATTTATATCCATGCTTTATCTAACAGTTAAGCCATGAGGCTTAACTATATGAGATGTACCACTATCTCATGCAAAGGCTAGCGAGCATGGGTATTTGGTTTCCAAGCCCAGAAGAGATGAGAAACAGCGTAAGTGGAATTATCAAATGTCAAGAAGAGACAGATGGGTGACAAAAATAAATAAGGAGAGGGGCAGACAAAAGTGATTTGTGGTAGAAACATCTACATACCTCACTTGAACTAAGACATTGCTTGTAGAGGTGAAACTAGACTATTCCAACTTTCTTGAGTGACCTTGAGTGACCACACCCCCTCTGAGCTTCTGTGCCCTCCTCAGTCCAGGGCTTTGGGTAATCCTAGCTAACTGGTTAAGATCAAAAGACTTCCTATGAAAGGGTACTATATGAAAAGACCACATAAACGAGAGGGGTTATTAAAAAGAAATAGGTTTAATGCGTAAAGGGATAACCCCACAGCCTTTATAACTAACTTTCTTAAGGTTCTGAAAAGCAAGGTTTTGCTGTTTGAAACATTTGTAATTATAGTGATCTAGCCCCAGTCTATGAATTTCTTTGGGTTTGCTCAACTAGATTTAAGAAAAGGGCAGGGGCTGGCTACATTAGTCAGCAAAAAGAAAACCAGCTTGGTTCTTAACATCCAGGAAAAGCCTGTGGACTACTTGAAGGACAGCCAAAGTTATCAGTAGCTCATTTACAATGCAAAGGTAAAGAGAGCGGGCAGATCTCACCCAGCCAAGAATCACAGGCGGAGTTGTAATTAAAGTGCAGGATCCAGGCCAGAGCAAGGCGTCCAACAGTTCCAGCTCTCTGATCAGCTCCAGGCCCCCTAAAGCTTGATTTGTAAACCATGGAAGGAAGCAAGGAGCAATATTTTCCAACAAAGTTTTCAGTTGGAGATGTTTATACTCAAATGGTACACAACAAACCTCTCACCTTTCTGTCTCTTCCAAGAAAAAAATTATGAAACCGTTTTAAAATATGAGCGAAAATCGGGTGTCTATGGCTCCTGTCTATAATCCTTACTCAGGAGGCAGAGTTCTGAGGATCGCGGTTCAAAGCCCGCCTGGACAGGAAAGTCCTGAAACTATCATCTCCCATTAATCACCAAAAAGCTGGAAGTGGAACTTGTGGTTCAAGTGGTAGAAACTAGCCTTGAAAACAAAAAAACAAAAACAAAAACCTCAGGGAGAGTGCCCAGCCCCTAAGTCCAAGCCCCAGGTCCATCACAAAACAAAACAAAAAAAAAAAACGACACAGGAAATGGAGATGGCCTGGAAAGGTGAAAATCCTAACGATTTCAGATTAGATGCTCAGACTAAAACCAACTCCTATCTCCAGGCCGGTTCAAAATACACTGAACCACACAGGAGGCGAAGGAGGACAGGAGGACCCAACAGCGGGCAAGCGGGCCAGGAGCGCCCCGCACACTCTGCCCGGGTTGGCGAGGAGGGCATCGGCTTCCCACCGCGGACACCCGCAGCCCCCGGCTGCGGCGGCGGGGTGGGGTTGGGGGGGATGTCAGAGGCCTGACCAGGCCGGGTGCCCTCTCCCCGCGGTGGGCCGTCCGGGCGGAGGCTCCCCGGAGGTTAACGGGAACGAAACCCCCGACGGCCCTCCTTTGTGGCGCCCGGGCCCGAGCCGCAGCCAGGAGACAATGAGCGGCCTGTGCGCGGTTCCACGCCGATTGGCTGGTCCCCCCCCCTCCCCGAACCCCTTGATGTCATGGGCTTGGAATGCAGGCCCGGAGGAAGGAAGGAAGGAAGGAGAGGATTGGGGGGGGACGCCCCTCATCTCTTTCGCAGGCAGGCCAAAAAGTTACGAAGATCAACCCGACGATGCGTTCTTAGGTTTGGGGGGGGGCAGGCTGACCGTCACCAAAATCCCAATCGCCCCGGGCCAACAAACCCCGCACAGAAGTAAGTCACAAAGACTGCGGCGCAGTGACAGCCACCAGCCTCAAACTTCTCCGGGTTTTATTTTTTAAGTGGTCCCCGATCCGCAGCGGACTCCGCTCCCCAAGAGCGCGCGCGCCCTGCGCTCCGGCTTTGTCTCGGGAGAAATCTGCCCACGGCTCCGCGGACCCGGTCCGTTCCTGCGGGGCGTCCTCGGGGTCGGCGGGACCACCCCCCCCCCCGGCCAGGATCCCTCCTTGCCTCCCCCTCCCACCCGGGACGAAGACAATAGAGGCCCAAGCCGGCCACGTCGCCGCCGCA
>NW_012267255.1:13193721-13215879 GCF_000151885.1 Dipodomys ordii
GACCCCGGGGTCCCCTCGGCGTCCCCACTCCGCCGACCCCCGGCGTCGGGCGCCCCCCGCCCCTCGCCGTCTACCCCGACGTCTCGCGGGGTCTCCCCGGCCCCGGCGGCGTCTCGCGGGGTCCCCCGGGCCGGCGTACCTTGTTCTTGACCTCGGCCGAGAGCCCGTAAGAGGGGCCCTTGTTGAAGTGGGTCATGGTGCCCGGAGGAGGCTGCGCTGGGGTGCGGGAGTCCCTGGCACTCGGTGTCCCCGCTCCTGGCCCCGAGGGGTGGCGGCGCGGGAGAGGTTCGGAGCTGGGTCCCCCCGCGCGGGGCAGAAGCAGCCGGGACGCGAAGGAGAGGCGGTGCCTCGGCCACTCGGTGCTCGGGGTCCCGCGGAGGCTCGGGTCCGCTCCGAACAGACGCGCTGGCAGCCGCGCCCGCCCCGCGCTCCGCACGCAGGGCCCCCCGCCCGGTCCCCCGGGCCTTCGGCGATTGGCTGGCCGGCCCGACCAATGGAGAGCCGCCTCCTCCGCCCCTCCCCGCCCCTCGCGGGTCCCGCGCCAGGAGCCCCGCCCCCTGGAGGCCCCTCCCCTCCCCTGGAGGCCCCGCCCCTCCGCGCCCGGGGCGTCATCCACGTCCACCGGAGGGCTGGGGCGCGGAGGATGCAGACGGGCCTGGGGGGGGGGGCGCCCAGCGGGGTCTGCGCACCCCGAGGAGGGCGATGCTCCCGACCCGCCGCGGGAGCCGACTGGGTCCCCAGTGCCCGCCCAAGGGAGAGCCCGCCACAGCCCACACTGCCCTCCGTCCCCGCCGCGCAGCCGCCCACACTGGAGGGTCTGACCTCCACCTCCGGGTCGACCAGGACGGGAAGATCCCGGGCCGACTGACGCCTGGACGCTGTGCGGGGTAAACAGGGACGTGCGGGGCCCGTGGGGGGCCCGTGCCGTGTCTGCTGGGCAGCCGCTTGCTTCCAGCATCTTCGCCCCCAGGCAGCTGGCCCCACAGTCAGGGCGTCCGTGGCTCTGCCCTGTGATTATCTTGATCTCTAAGTAGCTGCACCGAGGCCTTTCAATGAATGAGTACCCTGCGTTTCGGTCGCTCACCGGTTCCAAATCCCAACTCCACCTCCACCCGTCCCCTCAAGTGACCTGGTTCTTCTTTGGTTTTTAATCAGGGGTCCTCATGGAATGAGAAATCGTTTGTGTGGAAAGTTTCCTTTAAAGCAGAAGTTTTCCTAAAACTTCTCGTCTTTGATGGTCCTTTTGCTTCTGTCCCTTTGCATTCTGACCTGGAAGTCCAACTGCTATCCAAGAAGGAAAAGATAGAACTTCCTCACCAGGCCTCTGAGCTTGGGGTGGCTCAGGAGGCCAAGATCTGAGGATCACAGTTCAAAGCCAACCCTGGGCAAGAAAGTCCCTGAGACTCTTATCTCCAAGTCGACCAGGAAGCCAGAGGGGAAGCTGTGGCTCAACATGGTAATGCGTTAGCCTTGAGCAGAAAAGCTGAGCGACAGCACCCACAGCACCCAGGCTCTGAGTTCAAGTCTCAGGACTGACAACAACCACAAAAAAACCACTCTAGCCATACTTTGACATCCCTTCCAGAGATGAATGAGCTGTAACTCAGACTCCTGCTATCCTGGCTGGAATTCACCTCCAGAACTTCACCTCTGGCCTTTTTGGTTGGAGAGCAGGTTTCAGTCCTCTGAATCCTATTGTTTGCCAAACACAAGCTAAAATACCAGAGGAGATCACAGAACAAGGCGTGGCAACCTGCTTGAAAAGAGGAGCCTGAGTATCTCCCCAAGTGGAAACCTTCTGGAATTACAAATAAGGCAGCTTGAAAAGGAACCCCACAAAGCTGCTCTTAACTTGGGGAGACTTTTGGAGAGAAGGATCATGAGGGAAAAGTGAAATGATTTATTTTTTGTGGGGGGTCCGGTTGTGGGGCCTGAACTCTGGGCTTGGGCACTGTCCCTCAGCTCTTCAGCTCAAGGCGAGTGCTCTACCACTTCAGCCACAGCACCACTTCTGGCCTTTTTTTTTCTGCTTATGTGATGCTGAGGAATCGAACCCAGGGCCTCATGCATGCAAGGCAAGCGCTCTACCACTGAGCCACCTTCCCAGCCCAGTGAAATGATTTATAAATGATTTGCCGATTGACTCTTAACTCTTACCATTGGATAATTAGGGCATTCCTCCCACACTCACAGATAACACAACTGACCCACTATTTGTGGGACAAGCAGTTTGGGCTGTTTTTCCAGTGTGACAGGACCATGTGTCATTCACATACCTCACCCACTTTTCATCAGGACCAATATGTGAGAAAGGGGTAGCAAATTTGAGGTAGAAATCACAAGGACAGCCTTAACTGCATGTTATGCCAGCAGTCCAGGCCTAAACACTTCCGGTCTGCTGCTGTGACCATGAACACTGAGGTCAAAATTATTTTAATCTGATTAAGCATCTTCTTTGGAGAATTTAAAGAATTATATTCATGAAAACGATGAGCTTTATTGTGTATCAGGAGCTGTTGTTTTAAAGACTACAGCTTCAGTTTGGGATCCTCAAAAAGTTCTGAAAGTGGATAGTGGAAAGGGCCACACAACCATGGAAATATCCTTAATAAAGCTGTCTACCTCTGTGGCTTTGTCTTTTTTTATTTTTCTTTTTTTATTGTCAGTTGTGAGGCCTGAACTCTGGACCTGGGCTCTGTCCCTCAACTCTTCAGCTCAAGGCTAGTACGCTACCACTTAAGCCACAGCGCCTCTTCCAGCCTTTTCTGTTTATGTAGTACTGAGGAATCGAACCCAGGGCCTCATACATGTGAGGCAAGCACTCTACCACTGAGCCACCTTCCCAGCCCTCTTGTGGCTTTAAAATTTGCTATGTTTTGTTTGGTCAACTTAACTTCCCCACTAAAACTTACTATTCAAGGATTGGTTGGTCCTGGGAGCTCCCCAGGTTTTCTTCCTTGTTAATCTTTAGTTCATTGCCTAGGAATAAGTAATGTTGTGTTTGAGAATAAAATGTGTGCAAGGAGTGGTAACAGCTGCCTGTAATCCCCTACACTGGCTGATGGATCAGGAGTTCAAGGCCAGACGGGGCTACAAAACAAGACCCTGGTTAAAAAAAAAAAAATTTAGAATTGGAGATCATTGTGAACAGCTTTACTAAGAGATAATTGACACATATTTAAGGTGTACAGTTTGATACACATACACATCTGTAACCAGACAATGGACATATTCCAGCATATACTTCAAGTTTTCTCATACCCCCAAGATCCTGTTCACCACTACCTCACCAGACAAGCACCGATAGGTTTTATGTCACTATAGACAGTAGGCCCCAGGTCTGCACCCCAGGTCTGCACAGGTATAGGATTCCACAGTCAAGGAGAAGACAGATGAGGAAAAGCCGTGAATGCTCAGGATGCATAGAGTTCAATAGTCTAAAATTACTCCACTCTACCTATGGTGGATGCACACCTGTCACTGTGGGGCGTGCGCAGGCTATATTACTGCCACAAAGTATACTATTATGCACATTAATACTGCCCACCAAAATCTCTGCATTATTTCCTGCTCTTTGTTGTGAGTACTGTGAATTTTTTATTCATTTTCCCCCATAACATCGCCCAACATCTGCTAAAGACAGACTACCTTTCAACAAATCCCAAATTTTCACTTGATGGCTTCACAGTCACTAAAGATGAAGAAATGCTCTGTCTGTGTTGGAGCCAGGGAATGCTTAGGAGAATGGGGGGGTGGGGCAGGGAGAAGGCTGTCATTCAACGGGTACTGAATCTCAATTTTACAAGCTGAAGAGTTGAATGGATGGATGGTGTGGGAAGCACACCAATGTGACTGTGCTTGATGCCACCTGCTTGCACACGTTTACATCATTAAGTTGGCAATTTGATGTATAGTTTGCCGTAATTAAGAAAAATTAGGCTGAGGGTGTAGCTCAGTGGTAAAATGCTTTCCCTAATAAACATAAACCCTTAGTGCTAAAAAAACAAAAACAAAACAACCCTCTAAATGGATGCCTATAACTTCTCTAAACACACATGTGCCTGTGGTATCCATCCTGAACAGAAGTCTAATGCTTCTTTATTTGGCCACCATGATAAATCTAAACTGTTCAGCTGTCCAGCACAGGGACTTTAAAAATCATGTATGCAAAGTGCTTAATGGCGTAGGTCTGCTCACTGCCCAGGGTAAGCACGCAATAATTGGAGGTCATTACCATTATTATTACAGAGTATTATCAGCCTCTCGCTCTCTCTCCAGTCTTGTCTTCTGTCACTTCCAACTGCTTGCTTTAATTCTAGAAAGAGCTCGGAGCAGCCATACTATGCTGGTTCACCTCAGGCCTCAACATGGGTAGTTTACTCTGCTTCTGTTACATTTAGCCTTCAAAATCCAACTCAAGTCAGGTTCTAATGGCTCACACCTGTAATCCTAGTTACTTAAGAGGTGAAATCTAAGGATCTCCATTAGAAGCCAGCCTGGGCAGAAAAGTCCATGAGACTCTTATCTCCAATTAACCAGGAAAAAGCCAGATGTGAAGGTAGAGCTCAGCCTTGAGCAAAAAAGCCAAGTGAGAGTACAAAACCCTGAATCCAAGCCCCAGTACCATCACACATGTGTATACACATACATGCACATACACATACACATCGGCTTTCTCCAGAAGCTGCCATTTCTCTCAGACAAGGTTTTCATCATAGGAAAGGTTGCATCCTTTCCTATGGGCTCTTTCTTCTTTTCAAATATTTCTATGGTTGCTCCTGGCCCAGGGTCCCATAGTTATTCAGTTTGCATAAACATAAGGACACCCACATGTATGCACATGTGTATGCACACATACACCCATGCACACACAAGGTCTAACTACACAGTCCTGGCTGGCCTAAAATTCATGGTCCTTAGACCTTGGCCTCCTGAGTGCTAGCAATACAAGCATACATCACTCTGACCAGCCTCTCCTTCCCTTCCTCCCATTTCATTTCTTCTCCTCTCTTACCTTTCCTGCCTACCTAGCTTCTCCTCTCCTGTCTTGTCCTTCCTCTCCTCTCTTCTCTCTCCTTTTACTTTTGTCTTGACTTATTTTCTCCTTGAAGCAACTGTGAATTATACACACACATACACACACACACACACACACACACAGAGCACTTTTATCTATTGTCACTCAAGGTATTACCAGTTGGCATTAGCAATGAAACATAATGAGCCCAGAGGATACTCTGAGGGGAAGCCCCCAAGGCACAATGCCTCTGATCATATAAAATAATACTTATCGAGGGCTGGGAAAGTGGCTCAGTGGTAGAACGCTCGCCTTGCATGCATGAGGCCCTGGTTTTGATTCCTCAGCACCACATAAGCAAAAAGAAAAAAGCCGGAAGTGGCGCTGTGGCTCAAGTGGTAGAGCACTAGCCTTAAGCTGAAGAGCTGAGGGACAACGCCCATGCCCAGAGTTCAGGCCCCATGACCGGACCCCCCTACCCAAAATAATAATAGTTATCGAAAATTTTAAAAGCACAGTAAAACATAATGCTTGAGCAGCTACCCCCTTTGCTTGAGCAGCCTGGAGAGCAAGTATAGCAAGAGCAGAGAGGCTCCTATCAGAGCTATCATCACAGGACGTTGATGCGAGTGTGTGTATGTACAAACACATGTGCACACGTGTGTGTCCTTTTATACATTTTTCAGCAGTCTATTCCACTGCTATTATTGATGGAAAGGAGGACCAAAAAACTTTGAGTCCTGCTGCCTTTTACCTCTATCAAATACAGTTGCTCAATTCTAACTTCTCTAAAATACATGTTCCTGATTTTGATAAAGGGCATAGCTAGCTGGAAAGCTTCTGTTGTAAGGAGTTGGATCAACTAATTTGCAGAATCTTAGCTAAGCAAGCTTTTTGAAGTCCAGAATGAGTCACATTCCAATCTTCTTTGTGGCTTATCGAAAATGTCAGATAACTTGATTTAAGATGGTATCAGAATACTAATGCACTTTAATTACTTTGTAAAGCTGTTTACTCTGAATTAAAAGGGCCTGAGTTCTCTAATGAAATGTCACTCCTTGGGCTTTGTCCTGACAAAGGAGAGCAGGGCCAGCTTTTACTCAAAGTTGCTCAGCACTTGTTTCTTAAAAGAAATGTTTGGTTCAATCCTGCCGCAAAATTAAAAATGAAGTATTTGGTAATGATATTATATTATTAATATTATGGAAAGTAGCTAATGTTATTTTCTACACACTTTATTAAAATAATTAATTGAGGAAGTAAGGATAGGCTCTGGTAGAACTGTTTGCAAAGCCCTCAGTTCTGTCCCATTAATAATTAACAATAATAACAATAATAATTGGGAGATGGTTAAAACCCTGCCCGATGTAAGCAGTGAAACTTATTCTTAACTAATCAGTAGCCATCCACTGAACACTAACTAAACTCTAACTATGGACTTTTTAGTTCAGTCAATCAAATATTTCCTTTGCTATGTTGCAGCAAATGCTTTCCAGAAGCTTCTTACTCCCTGTCCAGGGGAGCACAGAACTGCCCGTATGCTCCCCTGAACAGGGATGCCCAAGTATTGAATCCAAGTAGCTCCAACAAATCCTTGTAAGTCTTTTTGTGTCAGTGTTTATTGTTTTTGTATGTATAGTGTGTGCTGGTCCTGGGGCTTGAACTTAGGGCCTGGATGTTTTCTCTGAGTCTTTGTGCTCGAGGCTAGCACTCTTCTATTTGGGCCACTGCTCCACTTTCACCGTGTGTGTGTGTGTGTGTGTGTGTGTGTGTGTGTGTGTGTGTGTGTGTGTGTGTGTGTGTGTGTGGTTAACTGGAGAGAAGAGTCTCAAGAACTTTCCTGCCCAGGCTGACTTTAAATAAGGATCCCAGACCTCAGCCTTCTGAATAGCTACGATGGATTACAGGCATGAGCCTCCAAGGTCTGGCTCTGGTTATCTTTTAACAATCTAATAGATGAACTGGAAATAAGACATAACTGAATGTATTCAACAAAAAGCATCTTTAGAGTCTTGCTGTTTAGTTAATTGTCTCATTTAATTAACTCAGCACCTATTTATTGAGTGCTACCGTAACACAGGTACTCTTCCAAGGCCATGAAAATGATGAGGATTAATAATATCCTTCTTTAGGTGCTATCAGTCTAGCAGGAGGCTGGACAGCCCACAGTCAACAAGCACTGCAAGGAAGATTATTTCAGAGCATCCAAGGATAGCAAGCCAATATTATGCTTCAGCATGTTGTATGTGTGCTGGAGAGAGGGTGGACTGGGGGGGAAAAAAGGATGCTCAAAATCTGGGGTGAATGTTGAGAAGATAAGGGGAAATGTGTTTCAGGAAGAAGGTTTGCAGGCCTATGTGTTGAGAGAATGAACTTCAGAGAGAAAAACAGAAGTTGCAGGAGGGACGAACGAAGATCAGAGCAAGACGGGCTTTGAAGAAGTTGAGAACTTTGTTTGGCCTTTGAGTCATAATCCTTTGGTTTGGATGTGGTTTGCTTTCCCAAGATTCATGTGCTACAGCCTGGATCCCCAGCACGGTGGTGTTTGAGTATTTCAAGCTTTAAGATGTGGAGCTAGGGAGGGGGGAGGCTGGGAAGGGATGTGAAGGGTAAACCAAAGGAGGAGGCTGCAATGCTTGGTAAGAAATGTACGCATTATCCTGCCCATGTAATTGTAACCCCTCTGTACAGTATGTTCACAAATAAAAAATAAATAAATAAATTAAAAAAAAAGATGTGGACCTACTAGAAGGTAGTGAGGTCTCTGGGTCCCACCCTTGGAAGAGATCAGTGGGGATTCTCTCGGGACCCTAGTTAGTTTTCACAAATAGGTTGTTAAAACAAGCCCTTCCCCAGCCTTTATCATCCTATCACATCATTTCATTTCTCCCTGTTGCTGAGATACTATCCACCATATTGAAATGCAACCAAGGGAACCCTCTCCAGCAGCTAGTCTCCATGATCTGGGACTTGTAGTCTGTGAAACTGTGAACTAATGAAGCCTCTGTTCCTTAGAAAGTACCCACTCTCAGACACTTTGCTATTATAACGACAACAAAAACACCAGATCCATAAAAGTAATTACGAGAAACAGAGGCCCTGAGAAACCCTCTCTGCTTGTTTCAAAATTAAAGAGTAAAATAAACCCCAGTTAATTAAGTATTGAGGTGATTTAAAAATGGAAAGTCTTGAGTAGCTCATTTGATAAGCTCATCCCCAAAATGGAATTAAATAAGAGGATCATTGTCCAGCATTTCTAGATAAATAGTGTTGATTACCTTATAATACCCATTGCATTGCACCCAGAGCTTGTATTTTAAGGGAGGAATGTGGTCAACACAGTAGGAAAAAATTTTCCACTCTTTTTTATGTGTTTAGAATTGGCAGTGACACTTTCATTTCTTTTTCCCACTTTGCATTGTAAATTGCTTGGATCATGACCATGAATTTAAAAAATATATATTTTGGCCTCACCTAATATTTTTCCCAAAAATAAAGTTTTCAAGGCAACTGCTTTGCAATGTGATTTGAATGTTTTTTAAACTAAGCTCTCAGATAGAAAAAGGCATAGGTATGACTTATAGGCATCCTTTCCAAAGTCCAAAATAAAAGGTCCCTTTCAACTGTTAAAATTTGCCTATGGATTGCCTGATTTACTGCTGTCACATTGGAAGTACCATAGCCTGAATGTTGTCTCTCCCCCACCCCCCCAAAAAATATGTGAAGACATATTCACCATGGAATAGTAAATGGTAGTTCTGTAAGAGGTGGTCAGGTCATGAGAATGTGATTAAGACAATCAGGAAAGAGAATTCACACAGCAACTGGTGGTCTGCCTGCAGCTAGGAGGACCACAAGAAGAGAGACAGGAGAGAGATCGAGAGAGAGAGAGAGAGGGAGAGAGGGAGGAAGGGAGAGGGGAATAACTACTGAATTTGATTGTTTTGGGGAAAATATGGTGTTTTTAATCCCTCTGATTTGTTTTTTCTTAACATCATTTTCTGGGGCTAAACTTCTCTTTTCTTTTTTCTTTTTTCAGTGCTGAGGATTGAACTAGAGGCCTTGTATTTGCTAGAAAGGCACGCTATCACTTGGGCCATGCTTCCTGGCTATTTCCGAAGCAGTATATTATGCCTGGCCGGTCTGAACTGCAATTGTCAAGGGTTTGCCACCACACCAAACCATTGGCTGAGGTGGAATCTAGTGAGCTGCTTTTTGCCAGGGCTAGCTTCTAACCTTGATCTTCCCATCTCTACCTCCCATGTATCTAGGAGTATAGGTGTAAGCCACTGTGATTTCCTTCCTTCCTTCCTTCCCTACCTCCCTTCCTTTCTTCTTCTTCTTCGACTTCTTTCATTCTTTCTCTCTTTCTTTCTTGGCAATACTGAGATTTGAACTCAAGTCCTTGCCCTTGTCAGTCAAGACACTCTACCACTTGAACCATGCCCCCAGCCCCTGAACCTAACTCAGTAAAAATTTTGAAATAATTCCCTGTAGGAATTACAGGGCCAAAGTTTGATTGGGCTTGAAGACATCTGCTCATGTGACTGTAGGCAGATTGTTTACCTGCCCTTGTCAAATAAGAATACTTGCCTCATGTGGTTGTATGAGATTCAAGTGATAAAATATTTCTAAGTGTGTGTTCCCAAGCTGAAATTGCACTTGTTTATTATCACTCGCCCTCAATTATTTTAACATATTTTTATTGTAAAGATACTGTACAGAGAGGTTACAGTTACAAGTAAGGTAATGTGTACATTCCCTGTGGAGCAATGTTACCCCCTCCTTTACTTTTTCCCTACCATTCTTCCCCTCCTCCCCTCCCCAACTCCTCTTTCCCCCTTCAAGTTGTAAAGTTTGTTTTTTAACATAGTGTCTTGTACATCTCATTGTATCTTTGTTTCAGCATTTTGTTATTTTCCTTCCCCTCTCCAAATTAGAAAAATGTATATACAAGATTCAGGGCACCGGAATCAAATACAGTGAAAACACGGGTTATACCAAGGGGGAAGAACATACAAAAGAAAAAATAATCACATAGTACATTAAAAACAACAGTGACAAAGATAAAACCTCTTGTGTCCCTATCTTGGGGTTCATTTCACTTAGCATCATCTTATATGGTCATACGTACATAGCTTTTGCCCTTTTCTGCTTGTCTGGTAAGATTATCCTAGACATATACTAGTTATTGAAAATAAGGGAAACCATGGAACCTATGTTTCTTTGGGTCTGGCTTACTTCACTTAATATAGTTTTTTCCAACTCTTTCCATTTCCTAACAAATGGGACAGTGTTATTCTTTCTGATGGAGGCATAGAATTCCATTGTGTATATATATATACCACATTTTCTTGACCCATTCATCTACTGAGGGGCATCTGGTAGCTACAGTGAATAATGCTGTGATAAACATAATTGTGCTAGTAGCTTTAGTATGGCCTTGTTTGTGATCGTTTGGGTAAATGCTCAGAAGTAGGATTGCTGGTTATAGGAGAGCTCTATGTGGAGTCTTTTTTTTTGCTTATGTGGTGCTGAGGAATGGAACCCAGGGCCTCATGCATGCAAGGCAAGCACTCTACCACTGAGCCAACTTCCCAGCCCCTATGTGAGTGGGTGGGGGGGTCTTGCGAGGAACCTCCATACGTCTTTCCAGAGTGTTTGAACAAGTTTACCCTCAGCAACAATGCAGTAGGGTTCCCTTTTGGCCACATCCCCTCCAGCATCTGTTGTTATTAGATTTCTTGATTATAGCCATGCTAACTGGTCACCCTCCATTGTTTGTTTATCTTGCATTCCTATTTATGCTTACCACATGGCTGAGAAGATAGACCAGTACCATTATGTCCAGCTCTTATTGGTCAAGATGGGGGTTTTGAGAACTTTTTGTCTGGGCTAGCCTTGAACTGTAATTCTTCTGATCTCTGTCTTTCATGTAGAATTGCAGGCCTGAGTATACACATCTAGATATATTACATCTTGTGGGGGGGGCGGGGAAGGGTGAGCTTTTTCTTTCTTCCTCAGAGCTGGCAATCTACCACTTGAATCACACCTGTAGTCCAATAGTTTGCTGGTAATATTGGAGATGGAGTTTTGAAGATGTTTTTGCTAAAGCTGACTTTAAACCTGAATTGTCCAGGTCTCAGCCTTCTAAGTAGATGAGATTAAAGGCTTGAGCCACTGGATCCTATATTGCTACAAAACATCTTAATTCCATTGGACAGTAGTTATTTGATACTTGTTCCTTGCTGGTTCCTATCTGAGTTGTGAGTATGAGCTGTGTTATGATTTGGATCTGAGATGTGTTCCATAGGCCCATGTGTTGAAGTTCGGGGTCCCTAATCCCACCCCACCCCCACCCCCCACCCCCTGGCTAATGGGAAATAATAAACTTCTCAGGGTCAGGCCTAGGGAGAGGAAGTCAGGTCCCTGGGGACATGCCTTGAAGGGGACATTAGGACTTTGGATCCTTCCCCTCTCGATTTCACTTCCTGACCCCCATGAAGCAAACATCTCTATTCTACCATGTGCTCTGTACCATGGCTGCAATGTACTAGATCACCACAGACCCCAAAGCCATAGACCGCTGATGATGCATCTGAAGCCATGAGCCCCAAGAAAGCTTTCCTCCATCAAAGTTGACTGTCTTGGGTGCATTGACTGTCACAGTGGCAAAAAACTGATGAACAAGCTGACTTAGGATTTCTGAGTTGGTTTCAGAATGACTGCTGTGTCATTCATGTAACCATCCACAATCTGGTTAATATATAACAAGAATTTCTTGGCTCAGAGGTAGATCAGAACTACCATTGCCATCTGCCACCAACCCAGAAAGGACAAACCAAGGTTGGCACACATTGATCTTAATAGTTTATCATTTCATCTAATTCATGTGCTCATTCAATAGCTGTTGAGTGTTTCCCATGTCAGATTCTGACCTGCTTCTTTAGTAAAGGCCTGATATAACAGCAGGCCAAATGAGACCAAAAAAATATTTTGTTCTATCATATAAAAGTGTGACCTGGGGCTGGGAAGGTGGCTCAGTGGTAGAGTGCTTGCCTTGCATGCATGAGGTCCTGGGTTTGACTCCTCAACACCACATAAGCAGAAAAAACTGGAAGTGGCGCTGTGGCTCAAGTGGTAGTAGAAGGCTAGCCTTGCTCAAAAAGGCCCAGCAACAGGCCATGAGTTCAAAAGCCAGCACTGGTGTGTGTGGGCATGTATGTACACACGTGCGCATGCATGCACGTGCACACACACACACTCACACACACACACACACATGCACAAAAGAGTAAAACCAGAAGTTATACTTACTGTCTCTGCCCCTATTGTGTTGGCTGCATCCTAGCAAATGCTTACAGTTCGAAGCAAGGGAAGTTTTTGAATGCATCTGTTGGTTGAGGGCCATGGGATCAACCAAAACTCTTCTCAAAGGACAGGTGACAATGACCAGTCTCAAAACCAGCACAGTGCCCGGTGCCAGTGGCTCGTGCCTGTAATCCTAGCTACTCAGGAGGCTGAGATCTGAGGATCAAGGCTCAAAGCCAGCCTGGGCAGGAAAGTCCATGAGACTCTTATCTCCAAAACTGGAAGTGGCACCGTAGCTCAAGCGGTATAGCGCTCACCTTGAGCTGAAGAGCTAAGAGATAGCGCCCAGACCCAGAGTTCAAGCCCCACAACCGACAAAAAACAAAACAAAACAAAAAACCAGCACAGCTGGACAGTGGGGAGTGAGGAAGACATAGAGGCTTGGAGAATAAAGACACAGAAACTTGGGGCTCCCAGGAGACCAGAACAGCAACTTAGATCCTTGATGGCCAGTTCTTGGGTTCAGTTCTTGGGATGCAGAAGTCTCCCCCCTCCTTCCTCTCCCCCTTGAATAGCCCCTGGCTATAGAAGAGGCAACAGAGTGTCCTGCCCTTTGACACCAAAGACCATTAGACAGGTGCCCAGGTAATTCAAGGAAAACAAGGGCTATGCTTGACTGTTTTATTCCTGACCCCAGAATTCAGGAAATGCCCATGTGCAGCAGATAACTGAGATGTTTCAATGAGATGCTTCTTGTTGCAGCTGGATGCACTTAATCATCTGTCTCCATCATTCTTGCCTGTTAAGCAATGTAGGCGTCCCAATTGGCTCCAAAAAAAAAAAAAAATTAGGATGAATAGAGTCATGAGGCAACTGGGGAATCAGAAGAGGAAAATCCTAACAGTTGTGGTATAGCCCTTCTCTGGATCTGTCAGCACTGTAAGGGAGGGGCCGCAGCAGCCACAATGCAGAGACTCACCCAATCATGCGAATCAGAAGGGCTGGAGGAGCTCAGGGCTGCCTCCCTTGTAGAGCAAAGGCTTGCAGGTCTGAAAGTTAAAGACTAGGGCAACCAAATGAAAATGCTCTAGTCCAGATGTGCAAAAAGAGGCTTATATACAAGTTTTTTTTTTCCCCCAAGCTGGAAAGAAATGATTTAGTAAAATTATTTTCACTAAACTTTTTTTTTTTTTTTTGCTGGTCCTGGGGCTTGAACTCAGGACCTGGGCACTGTCCCTGAGCTTCTTTTCCTCAAAGCTAGTGCTCTCCCACTTTGAGCCATGGCGCCACTTCTGCCGGCTTTTTCTTAGTAGTTTATTGGAGTTAAACCGTGATTCTCAGATCTCAGTCTCCTGAATGGCTAGGATTACAGGCCTGAGCCTCAGGAGTCTGGCTGCACTAAACCTTTTGAGAAATCTGCATTCCATCAGAGGGATGGAAAACAATACTTTTAACTAGCTCATTGAATACACAGTCAAGACCAGTGATACGCCTTAAATGAATGGTGATGCTGATCATCTTCAACAGAAAAATAAGCCAGTGCCGATGTTCATACCTGTAATCCTAGCTACTTAGGAGGCCAAGATCTGAGGATAGAAGTTGGAAGCCAACCAGGACAGAAAAGTCCATGAGACTCTTATCTCCAATTACCACCACAAGTGGAGCTGTGGCACAAGTGGTAGAGTGTCATATTTGAGTGAGAAAAGCTAAGGAACAGTGCTGCCCAGGTCCTGAGTTCAAGCCCCACTACTGGTGCAAAAGAAAAACCAAAAAAAGAAGAAAGAAAGAAAGAAAGAAAAAGGAAAGAAAAGAAGAGAGAACCCAAGTTTCCAGAGGCTTGCCTAACAAGGGCTTCTAAGCTGCACTTAGGCATTGTATTAAAGATCACAGTATTCATTCATGTTTCAAATGGATGCGCAAAAAAAGTAGTTTAAAACTATTAACATGAAATCGGCTTTATTTGGGCTGGAGATGGGAGCTCAGTGCCTAACCAAGCCCAGGACCCTTCTGGGTTTGATACTTAGCATCGCAAATAAAACACCAAAAACAAAGCAAACAAAAAACTTACTTTTTTTTTTTTATTAAAAGGACTGTTTCCCAACATGCATGCTGGAGGGCCAGATAAGAGGATTCAAGTTTCAGACACTCTGGGCTTCACGGCAAAACCCTGTTACACAAAAGAAAAGAAAGAAGAAGGAAGGGAGGAAGGGAGGAAGGGAGGAAGGGAGGAAGGGAGGAAGGAAGGAAGGAAGGAAGGAAGGAAGGAAGGAAGGAAGGAAGGAAGGAAGGAAGGAAGGAAGGAAGGAAGGAAGAAAATCCAATCTATTGAGGAAATCCAATCTAATGACCTATGGACATGGATCAGAGAGTTTTTAATGTACAATGATCTAAAAATGGTAAATGGCAGCATCGCCACTTGCTGCTTTACTCTCTGCAATGCAGCTAAATTCCACAGTACCAAAGCAATCATGCTGCTACAGTGTTAGGAAGAGTCACGGGTGACAGAATGTTGCTTTGCAGCCTTTTGACCTTCCACGGTTTTGAGTCTTTTTTTTTCTTTGACCTCATGTTTCTGAATCTTGAAAATGGTAGGTTCATCCATCTGCATTGAGTTAGACAATGCTGCAACACCAGCATTCCCCACCACACACACACACCAAACACGTGTTGTTTTGTTTTGTTTTTGTTCATGGTAACTGGTACTGCATTGCATGGAGAAGCCCCTAAGAGCACTAGGTTTGACGGTTCCCAAGAAGAACTACACAATCCTTCTCATGCCAGCCTCTGAACTCTGGGCGAGAAGAAAAGGGGAATGAAACGTGCAGTGCAAGCACAAGCTCCTAAGGCCCTCCAGGAGACTCACAGATGCAACCATGGAGCCCAAGGGAGGCCAGATTCCATCATCTCTCAGCAGGCAGCCAATGCTGTGACCTGATTGGTCAAAAAGTCAGGATGGGGATTCCAGGGCGTGGCAAAAGAAGGGGCAGAGGGAATCTGCTTTAGAGCCCTGCAGTGGGTCTGGATGACCCCGTGTCTATCCTGCTAGAGCAGAATCCAGGCACTCAAGTGCATCAGTACATTAGAGCTGAAACTATTCCAGGAAGCATGGAGTTCAAGGAGATGATGATCATTATTTCTTCTCTGCAATGGATTGCTGCAGAACTCTGTCCCAGGATGATGGAATGTTTAATTTATCTGAGGCTTTTCCTCAAAGGGCTCTCACACAGATCAACTCACGCCATCCTCACAGCAGGCTGGAACAGGAAACAGGATTGCATTATATTACACCTGTTTTACAGATGAGATGGGAAAAAGTGGGAAAAAGTGACTTTTCCCAGCCCAGGCCTTGCAGTCTTGGACAGCGCTGCTCAGGCTTCAGGGAGAAGACAGATCTCTCGTGGATCAGGAGGTCCAACAGGTCTGGCCTGGGGGTCAAGCTGTCCAGTCACAAAATGAGAAATCAGAGCACGGACTGCATTATGACAGTCCCTGACTTGCCATAGATTGAGATGACTCGTATGTGGCTTTGATACGGTTGGAGTGGCACAACAGTGTGAAACCATTCTCTTCTTCACTTTTAATATGGTATTCAGCCAATTACAAGAGCCACTCAACAATTGCTTATCAAATAGGCTTGGTATTAGATGAGTTCATCCCACTGCAGTCTTCCCTAATATTCTAAACAAGTTGAAGGGAGTCCAGCCTGAGCTAGGGTGTTTGAGAAGTAAGACATATTTAATACATTTCCAACTTAGAATACTTTTTAACTTTTAAGGGGTTAACAGAATATAACTGCTTATCCTGAATCAAGGAGCACTTCTGGAGTGTGTGTGTGTGTGTGTGTGTGTGTGTGTGTGTGTGTGTGTGTGTGTGTGGGTGGGAGGGGGGGGGGGTGCGTGTGCACCATACTAGAGCTTGAACTCAGAGTTCGGGCTTTCTTCCTGAGCTTTTATACTCAAGGCTAGCATGCTACCACTTGAGCCGCAGCTCCACTCCCAGCATTTGCAGTGATTCATTGGAGATAGAAGTTTCTTGGACTTTTCTGCCCCTGCTAGCTTCAAATCACGATCCTCAGATTTCAGTCTCTCTTTCTTGGCGGGGGAGGGGGGGTCCAGTCATGGGGCCTGAACTCTGGGCCTGGGCATTGTCCCTCAGCTCTTCAGCTCAAGGCTAGCACTCTACCACTTGAGTCACAGCGCCACTTCCGGCTTTTTTCTTTTTTGCTTATGTGGTGCTGAGGAATCAAACCCAGGGCCTCATGCATGCAAGACAAGCGCTCTACCACCGAGACACCTTCCCAGCCCTGATTTCAGTCTCTTGAGTAGCTAGGATTATAGATATGAGCCACTGGTGCCTGGCCTCAGATTCGTTTTTTTATTGTGAAATTAAGCCTACCGTCACAAGAGGCATAAAAGTTGCATGAATACCTTAAAGTTATTAAAGCGAAGAGTTATGTGAATCTGCCTCCTAGGTAAGAATCAGAACATCATAGTAAATATACTCATTACCTTGCTCATGTAACTGTAACCCCTCTATACAATATTTTTACAATAAAAAAACTACAGCACTGGAAAGCTACTCCTCACAGGAGACCAAACGTTCTTGACTTTTGTAATCTGTGGATTCTTTGAAGATCTCTATCTCTATCTATCTATCTATCTATCTATCTATCTATCTATCTATCTATCTATCTATCTATCTATCTATCTATCTATCTAGTTATTCTGTGTCTGACACTGAAAAAATGAATATTTCACACATGGAAAAAGTATGCAGAAGCTTTTAAAAGATAATCTTATATTTCAAAATCTCTGATAGGAGGTAATTCTTTAGAGAAGTCTGAATTTGGGTCTGTTCAGCAAAAGTGTTCAGAAAAGGGAGGGTACACCATCTGAAATAAGAACTTTTAAGCTAGGTGCGGGTGGCTCAAGCCTGTAATCCTAACTACTCAAGAGGCTGAGATCTGAGGATCAAGGTTCAAAGCCAGGCCAGGCAAGAAAGCCCGTGAGACTCTTATCTCCAATAAACTACCAAAAAGCCACAAGTGGAGCTGTGGCTCAAGTGGTATAGTGCTAGCTTTAAGCCAAAGAAGCTCAAGGACCATGCCCAAGCCCTGAGTTCAAGCCTCAGAATGGCACAAAAAAACAAACAAAACAAAACTTTAGGAATGAAGTTTTCTGAACAAAAAAAAAAAACAACAACCAGATTCTGGATCCTCTTTACTAAGTTACTATTTAACAGATCAGATATAGTTGTTCTAAGTCCGTTATTGATGGCGGGTCAGATAAGAAATGTTGGCATCCAAAGACCATAAAGCAGGTGACAAGGGTGTTACTGAACGTTGTAATGTTTCTCACTGATATGGCTTGGCATAGTTCCAATTCTGCTCGTTTGGTGGCATTTATACTCCTGATGCTTGCTTGCTCTCTCTTTCTCTCTCTCTTTCTCCCCACAACCTCTTTTTTGAGATAGATTCTCAAAATTTGACCCCTTAAACTCTTGATCCTCTTGACTCAGCCTCCTGAGTGCTGGGATTATCAGCATGCACCACTACACCAGGCCCCTGACTTCTCAATAAAACAAAATTTTTGAGTATAACTTCCAATGGATATGGGGTTTTTCTTTGTCCATCCCCTAGTCTGATTGAGAATGGAGCTGACCACCCATCAAGGGGGCACAGCATAAGTGAGATCTATGATGTGTTTAGAAGCAGGGGTCCATGGAATCTTGGTATATGCTAAGAGAGGGCCTAGATGTTCCAGATTGTGTGGCAATCTGGCTGGGAATGCAATGAAGATCAAGGGAAGGAGAAGAGTATCAGTTAATTATTGCTGTGTAACAAACCACCCCCAAATCTTAGTGGCTTAACCGAACAACCGACTACTTCTTGTGATTCTTTGATTTGCTGAGGAAATTCTTAGGGAGCTCCTACCCTGTCCCCCACCTCCCTGCCCATCCTCCTAGCCTCCCCCCACCCTTAGTACTGTGCCTGAGGGCCACTGAGTCATTGGGCTGGAAGGAAAAAGGGCTTTACACACATAGAGCTGTGAACCGATAGTTACTCTTATCTGAAGGACTTCACATTTCATAGCTTCTGTGTTTGTCTCAGGGAAGCTAAAATTTCAGAATTTTTATTTAATTTCATTTATTCATTTATTTGCTGGTACTGGGGCTTGAACTCAGGGCTTTCTGCTCTCACCTAGCTTTTTCACTCAAGGCTGGCACTCTGTTCTTGTGCTACAGCTACACTTCCAGTTTTTTGGTGGTTAATTGAAGGTGAGAGTCTCATGGACTTTCCTGCCTGGGCTGGCTTTGAACCACCATCCTCAGCTCTCAGTCTCCTGAGTAACTAGGATGACAGGTGTGATTTTTAGAGCTAATTGTTAAACCACTGGCAAACTTGAAATCAGCCAGGATGGGAATATTAACTCCACAAAAATTGTCAAATGTTGCAAAATTAAGTCTCTTTTTTCTGGAGTGCTGGTTTTACCAGCATATCACTTTATGCATCTGTGTATGCTCTGTGGATGGTCCTGCGTGGTGCGAGCACTCGACGTGCTTGTAAACTTGAATCTTCAGTTAAGCAGCAGAGCTGCAAACAGTGCTAGCAGCTTATTGTTCAAAATGTCCAAAGCATTGAAAAAAGAGAAGACTAGCTTCAAGATAGCTGAGTTTCTATGTAGAACACACTGAGATTAACACACACACACACACACACACACACACACACCACATATTTTAAGCAGCATCAGCAGCTTTGTTAAGCTGTTAGGGTGTTTGGATTGGGAGTTTCTGACTCTGACATAAATATGTAATTACATACTTACATCTTGAAGTATAAAAGGAGCAATCAAGTTTCCCACAGGCAGTAAGTCGCCCATAAAGCTGCAAGTGATGTTGTGACTGGAAGAGAGAAAGGGAGAGAGAGAGAGGGAGGGGGGGAGGTGAGACAGTTCAGGAAATGCCTCCTGGATCTCTATTGCTGTTTTTCCTGCGTTGTCTGTGCTCAGGGTATTTTCCCATGTGCCTTACTGTGACTGTGTCTCTACACATTTCTGTCTCTTCTGGCATTGATTAGAGTGGCTCGTTTGTCTCTTTTCTGTGAATTTGTTTGGGTTTTCCTGAGACCTTTGTCTGGGGAAACAGATGTAGGAGGAGCCAGGCAGGAGAGTGACTTTTGCTGCCTGTCTGGCTCTGATTCTCAGCTAAGCCCTTCTCCAGGGCCCTGACATGCCATTGTAAGTATCTTGGCCCTGACTTGAGGTTTCCAGAGTTGTCTGCATTCAGAGAACGACTAATTAGATCCTTGGGACTTCCTTCGTTGACCTTCTGTTCCAGGTATCTTTCTCGGCTTCTTCAACAGCTTCTTTCTGCCTCCTTAATTTTTGGATGGGTGAGAGGAAAAAAAAAATCAGTGAACAATAAAAGCAAAGTAAAGAAATATATTTTATCCTCTTGGAGTTGTATTGCAAAATTCACTCTCTGCTGGCTTTCTTCCCCCTCTCCCTATGGATAAATGTCTTGAGGTCTGTCTGACCTTTGGCTCCTTGTCTTCTCTCACTGGCTGGCCCTGGGTGATTTAAAGCTCAACTACTGAAACTGATGACAGCAGCAATGCAGGATGAGGTCATGTGTTTATCTCTCCACTTGGTGTCTGTATGAGATGCCCCAAAGGCCCTGATCTTATCACTACTTATCACTACCCATCAGTACTTACCAGGTCCCTAACCTCTATTACGGGGCCAGGCATTTTAGAAGGTTCCCTCACTTTCCAACACATCCTGTCACTCAACTGTTCCAGCCACCCATTGAATGTCTTCCTACCACCCCCAAATCCTCTGGTTTGTCTCTTAGGGCCCATCCAACTGCCCTCAGCTGGCCAGGGGGGACCCAGCATGGCCTCGCTGCTGTCTTCCAGGAGGTGACACTGGGTGCTAGTTGTTTGCTAGAGAATCTCAGTTCTCTGGGCGGCCACTGATCCTCCAGTAGGTCAGGCTGGCTTCCTTGCCTTCGTCCCAGGGCAACCTTCCAAACAAGCAAAGGTGGAAGTTGTCAGGCCTGTTAAGCCTAAGTTTCACAACTCTTAGGTCACATCTGTTGTGTCTTGTTTTGTCAAACCCCGTCACAAGGTCAGCACACATTTTAGGGCATGGAAAAATGGACTCCAGTTCCCAGAGGAGAATCAGTGAGGTCCTATTGCAAACAAATGTACAGAGGGAGACAGGAGAAATTTGTAGCCACTAAACAAACTACCTGGTTGCCAAGTTAAGGCCTCTGGAATTGGTCTTATGTTTATCACCAGATGACCTGTGGTTTAGGATGATAACTCTGGTAGTTTGTGCAGAATGAGTTAGAAAGGCAGGAAGCATTGTTCATACAGTAGAGATGTGGGATTCAAGTGGAAGAATGAATGCATGTTTCCTACACGTTCAGCACTAGATCCTGTGATGTAGGGAATGGATTAGCTGTTAGTCAAGCATCATCTGGTCAAGACACAGATACTCTAATGTTTGTCTAGCTAAGGAGAAACTAAAAATCTTTGGGGGAAAAATAAAAAGCAAATCCACCCCCCCCAAAATAAATCATCTATAGTGAAGTGTACTCTTTCCTTGGCTTGCTATCATCTCTCTTGTTCTGCCAGGTGCTGGTGACTCATACCTGCAATCCTGGCTAGGCAGAAGGCAGAGATCTGAAGATCCAGGTTCAAAGCAAGGCCAGGAAGGAAAGTCTGTGAGATTCTTATCTCCAAGTAGCCACCAAAAAGCTGATCGTGGAGATGTGGCTCAAGTGGTAGAGCTCCAGCCTTGAGTAAAAAAATGAAAGGACAGAACCCAGGCACAAAAAGCAACACCCAAACCAACCAACCGCTTGTCCTCAAGGTGGACCCGTTTTACGGTGTTTCAGCCAGGGCTAAATACATTTAGGGCTCTCTCTGTAAATATACCTAGCTTCCCACTCAGAGGCACAGAGCTCAGCACTGCCCAGAGTCATCTACTTCTCTGGCCTTCAAATGTGGTTCTGGGGTTAGGTTGATGGAAGCCTGTTCGATATACATTAGCTCCAGGCCTTCATTACAGGCCCTACTGAGAAATTTTTTTTGCTGGAATTGCCAAGCTGTGTAAATGTGTAGTTGGAGGAGTCAGTATCCTTCTGTTCATTGTGTACAAAAAGACAGAGCCACACACACAGGACTGAGAGATGGAAAGACCAAACACTGGAATGATACATTTCTTTTTGGCTCCTGGATCCGGCCAGGTCTCAAGCAGAGGCAGCCCAGATTTCCTCGTACGTAAACTAAGGACTTCCCTTTTCTGCTTAAGCTACATAAAGTTGGATTTCTTACACAGGGCAACTAAGAAAGTCCTGAATAACAAACACAGAAACAAGCACAAGGTTGTACAATCAGGGTCCTGAAGACCCCTGCCTCTTCCTTCTGTGGAATCCTCTTCCAACCATCCTGCACATTCTACTATTCTTCCAAACCAATACTTTGTCATGCAAAAAAAAAAATCCCCAAAGGACTTCTGTTACTTATATACTATTTTAATTCAGTTCAAACGTGATCCAGATTCTTTTTTTTCCTTTTTTTAAACTAATATTTTCCTAGGATTCCCTCTGCTCACATTGATTGTTGACTGTACTTCAAAACTACTTTTTCGGGCTGGGAAGTTGGCTCAGTGGTAGAGCACTTGTCTTGAATGCTCGAGGCCCTGGGTTAGATTCCTCAGCACCACATAAGAAAAAAAGCCGGAAGTGGCGCTGTGGCTCAAGTGGTAGAGCGCTAGCCTTGAGCTGAAGAGCTGAGGGACAGTGCCCAGGCCCAGAGTTCA
>NW_012267255.1:13217829-13239921 GCF_000151885.1 Dipodomys ordii
ACACACACACACACACACACACACACACACACACACACACACACACACCTCTGAAGGCTGAGAAATCCAAGGGCAAGCCACTGACACCTGGACAGACCCACTGGCATTAACCCATTCATGGAGGCAGAGCCTCCTGACCCAATCACTTCCCATCAGGCCCTAAGTCTGATCCCACTATTGCACGGGGATGAAGCTTTCCACATGAACTTTGGGGGCATAGTCGAACCACGTTCAAACTCAGAAAGTTGACAACAGGTGTTTTGTCCCGTCAGATGGAAACAACTGGCATTGGGAGTTTTGTCAATGAAAACACAGAAGGAATTACATCAAGATTTCTTTAAAAATATGTAACATAAGGAAATGAGGGTTTACAAAGAAGACTGTGCTAGCTATCAAATTCTCACTGCCTTTTCTGTAGTGGGAAGTGATTGGTGCCCAACCAAGAACCACAGCCCAGGTCGTTCTGCTCAATGGACTGGAAGATGTCCTCTGAGCAGAAGCCATGAGGGTCACACCTGGGCCGGAATACTGAGCTCACAGCCGTTTCTTCGCTCTCACTGTCCTTTCTGCTGCTGACACAGGGACTCAGAGTGAGCATCTGGAGGGTGAAGGATGATCCTTCTCTCCGCCTTACCACAAGGAAGCTGTCCCTTAGGAAGAAACATTGGCATTGGCCTGCTCCCCAAGAGAGGCAAAGTTGATTGTGCTCAGCAATGGGGAAGATGGTTTGTTACAATAGTGTGTTAGTTGAAGACACAGGGCAGTAGGATGTGTGTGTGTGTGTGAGAGAGAGAGAGAGACAGAGACAGAGACAGAGAGAGAGACAGAGAGAGAGACAGAGAGAGAAGAGAGAGACAAAGAGACACACACACACACACACAGAGAGGCTTCCATTCTTTCCAGATACTCAAAAGATGAGGTGAAGCCATCCATCCTTCACATACAAGGTAATTTGCTTTACTCATGGATTGAAACATTAATCTCATCCGAAAGTACCCTCACAGAAATATCCAGAGAAATGGTCTGGCTGCATGGTTCAGCCAAATTGAAATATAAAATTAGCCATCCCAAGCATCCAGTACTTCCTCAAACTACACCAAGATGTCACGACATGAATGACTACCCCATGCAGAAACGGGACGTACCTCGTTCCCATCTTCATTTGGAGGCCATTCTTACCCCAGGTAAAGAAAAACACATTTTCAAGGTATGCGAAAGCATCCTACTTTCTAAAAAGACATAAGGGATTTCTTGCAAGAGCATCATAGAACACAACAGTCACAGCACTGGTGTCCTTTGTGTCTGTATGGGAAGCAGAGCACCAGTGGTCATGCCTGTCAGCCTAGCTCCTCAGATCTGAGGGTTGGAGTTCAAAGTCAGCCTAGGCAGAGAAATTGCATTGTGTGTGCAAGTATGTGTATGCGGTATGTGTGATGTGTATGCCTGAGGTGTGCAAGTGTGTACATAATAGGTGTGGTGTGTGTAGTGTGTGTGTGTGTTAAAGAACAGCAGACTCCTATGTTGATCCTGTGTTCTTCCTGGACTTGGTTTCCTGGGAGCATCTGACACTGTTTGGGATCGGTAGGAAGGGTTAGATGGTAGGTCTCTGCTCTTAAAGGCCACACTTCCTCTCCTGTGAGCTGGAATGGTTTCTACAGCAACTCGAGAGAGAGGGCCTGGGATACAGAAAGAGAAACAAGATCTCCCCTGTGAGTCAGGCTGAGAGCAGCCAGCAACCCCGCGATGGAAGGCCTTTGCCTTCATGGAAGCCCTCCCTTGTTCTGGAAGATCAGAGCAGGCATGACCAGGGAGGAAGCTGGAGAGCCTGACCCGCAGAGCACCTCAGTAACAGGCCAGGGCTCTGGAAGCCACCCAGGGGCACAGGGAGGCTGGGCACATGTAACCAGAACTCCCAGAGAGGGCAGGTCCCACAGCAAGAGACACAAAACACAGCTGCCCGCTCCCCCACCCCATCTGTCCTCCCAACTTGTTCTTGAAACTCAGCAGCGATTAGAACCATGAACCTGAACCAAATGCTCTTTGTTTGGCTATGTGGGGTCTTGAACCCTGGCTCTCAACCCCCTCAGACTCCTCCATGCCTGGAAGAGAAGGGATAGTGGCATGCTGGAGGGGAGGGGCGGGGGCAAACGTGTTTCTTCTTAGCCTCACCACTGCAGGCAGCTCTGAATCTATGGGTCAGTCGGAAGAGTTCACACTGACGCTGAGTGTTGTAACATCCAAACTGAGCAGCTGCTGACTATTACTTTTCTTTTCTTTCCTTCTCTCTGGCTAATCCTCAGAGGTTGGCATGGGAGATCAGAGGATGCAGAGAGGTGAAAGAGATGGTCAGAGAAACCCACCTAGAAACCCCCAGAGTCAAGAGTGGAGCAGGGTTCAAACCTGCTCTCCTAGCTTACCAAAGCTACTTTACTCCACTACCTCATACAGATAGGGAGGTAAATCAAGTCATACTTTAACCGCTGGAAGTTTGCTGTGTAAAGAAATACGGAGAATCCTTTCACTTAGTAAGTAATAGTCTGTAAACTCAATGTAAATCCAGATGTTTCACACACACACACACACACACACACACACACACACACACACACACACTTTTGTTGTTGTTTGTTGGGCATGGGGCTTGAACTCTGGAACTAGGTTCTGTCCCTCAGCTCTTCAGCTCAAGACTAACACTCTACCACTAGAGCCACAGCGCCACTTCCGGTTTTCTGAGTGGTTTATTGGAGATAAGTGTCTCATGGACTTTTCCTGCCCCGGCTGGCTTTGAACTGTGATCCTCAGATCTCAGCCTCCTGAGTATCTAGGATTACAGGCATGAGCCACCAGTGCCCAGCCACACATATACGTCTGGGCATGCTAAGGGTGAGCTGCCATCTTCCTATTGGGGAAAGCAAAGGAGTTTTAAGGGGAATAGCAGAGGTCTGCCCATTTCTTTGTTAGATGCTTATTGGTATGCTTCTGTAGGGTGCTAAGGTGTTAGTGGCCCAGCCCCTCTCCCCTCCCTCACCCACCTCTTTCTCTCCCTGTCCCTCCCTTTCTCTCCTTGCCCTCATGGAACCCATAGCTTTTTTTCTACCCCTTAACATTCTCACTTAGTCAAACGGCCATGTCCATGTTGTTTGTGACAGCCAGCAGTCTAAAAACTCCGCTATAAGCTTCTTATCACTTATCACAGTAATGAAGCTCATTACAAAATGAAAAAAGAAACACTTTAAGAATATAATAAGTTGGGTGCTATTGGCTCATGCCTGTAATCCTAGCTATGCAGGAGACTGAGATCTGAGGATCACAGTTCAAAGACAGCCTGGGCAGGAAAGTCTGTGAGACTCTTATCTCCAATAAACCACTCAGAAAAGAGCTGGAAGTGGTGATATGGTTCCCTGAGTCCAAGCCCCAGGACTGCCATGTATATATATATATATATAGAGAGAGAGAGAGAGACAGAGAGACAGAGAGAGAGAGAGAGAGAATGGAATGTTAGTTTCAGGTGTTGACAGCCTCAAAGAAGCCATCACAATTACATTTGACAACTGGACACTTAAAAGTTTTCCTGGATAGGACAGGCCGGCTTCTGCCTTCCAGGACCTTGCTAAACTGGCAGCTCCTGACTGCAGGCTCAAAGAGACACAGCCCTGCCCACATGTCACAAAACTCTGGGTGCAGTGCGGAGAAAGGCTCCCCCCCCACCTCTTCTGTGCTAATTTATCTCCTTGAAAAAGCACCAAATTGGTTTAAAATTAGGATTGTTCTAGAAAATCCAGAGTAGATAGACAGCAGATGTATACAAGCAAGCACGATGCTTACAAAGCATCCTCCCCTCCCCCTTCCTTCCTCTCCCCTCCCCTCCCTTCCTTCTTCCCTCCCTCTCTCTGTTCTTTCTTCCACCTCTCTGTCTCTGAGTCTCTAATTAGATTCTATTTTGCTTTCCTTTTTTGCCAGTTGTATTCCTCCAACCAGGCCTCAGGCTCTTAGGCTGCCTGGAAAACCCCCACCAACATTGCCCTCAGGCTATGTTAGCAGTGTGTCTCCAGGCTAGCTCTCAGGAGCCCTTGGGAAAGGAGCACAAAGAGTGCCCTGGACAGACATCACTAAATTCTTTCCTTCCTTCCTTCCCTCCCTCCCTCTTTCTTTCTTTTTTGGGTCCAGTTGTGGGGCCTGAACTCTGGGCCTGGGCGCTGTCCCTCAGCTCTTCAACTCAAGGCTAGCGCTCTACCACTTGAGCTACAGCGCCACTTCCGGCTTTTTTCTTTTTGCTTATGTGGTGCTGAGGAATCGAACCCAGGGCCTCGAGCATGCAAGGCAAGCGCTCTACCATGGAGCCACCTTCCCAGCCCACTAAATACTTTCTGAAAATAGTCTGCTGCAAAAGGGTGGCAAAGATTTTATGGGGGTTACAAAGAAAGGCATGTAAGTTAATAAAGCCTTTTAACTGTGTGTTTTGTGTGTGTTCCAGTGTGCTTTACATCTATTAATTCACTTCATCTTCAAAACAACCCTATAAAGAAGTTACAGCTACAGCCCCAGCGAGGCAGACAGCTGAGGCATGGAGCTGAGCCGCTTTCCCAAGGCGAGAGAAGAACAGATGGGAGCCTGGGCTGCTCAGGCTCAGCTTCCAGGTGACAAACAACCTCACAGTAACCTCCTGGTGTCGGAGGAACTTGATGCTTCATTGCGCTGCAGATTCTTAAGTTGTGTGTCTTTTTTTTTTCCCCCTCCAAAGAGTTCAACAAAACAAATGGGAACTCTTCTGTACAACTACTTAAAGATAATAAAAAATAGGGCTAGGAAGGTAGCTCAATGGTAGAGTGCTTGCTGGGTTCAATTCCTTAGCACCACATAAGCAGAAAAAAAAAGCCGGAAGTGGTGCTGTGGCTCAAGTGGTAGAGCGCTAGCCTTGAGCTGAAGAGCTGTGGGAGAGCACCCAGGCTCAGAGTTCAGGCCCTACCACCGACCAAAAAAAAAAAAAAAGATAATAAAAATATATGTAAAAACAAGAATTCAGCCCGGTGCTATTGCCTGTAATCTAAGCTACACAGGAGGTTGAGATCTGAGGATTATGGTTCAGCCTGGATAGGCAAGTCCACGAGATTCTTATCTCCAATGAACCACTGGGGGGAAAAGGTTGGAAGTGGAGCCATGGCTCAAGTGGTAGAGCACTGAGCACAAAAGGTAAAGGACAGCACCTAGGTCCAGAGTTCAAATCCCATCACCAGCAAAAAATAAAAATAAAAATAAAACAAGCAAGCAGGTATCCTCCAGGATTGTCCTGAAGAGAAAATGTGTGTGTAGCATCTACTGGATTGACAAAACACTTGTGTCACACCAAGATGAGACAGCTCTGTGAGGCCGCTGACTCCCACAGACAAACCCCACAGTATCACGCACTGTCTCTTTGAGACAGCCCAATGCAAGCTAATGAAAGCCAATGAAAACCAATGGGAAGCCAGTTGTTCGGGTTTGCTCTGTCTTAGCACTTCAGTTCCCAGGTCAGGGGAGGCTAGATGGAAGAAAAGAGGCCTCTGTTTGTAGAAACCACAGAAGTCCTTGGAATCCCAGATCACCAACAAGCTCACCCTGTTCTTTGTGATGAAGTTGTGACAATTTCTTTACCCCCAGGCTAGCCTCAACCTGCAATCCTCCTGCCTCCCAAGTAGCTGGTAGACAAGAGCTACTGTACCTAGCCCTGTACTTCTTCCCTTTGCTATTGTACCACAAGGCAAGTATGACTTTAAATAAAGAAAATGATTTGAATGAAGTTAATTTTTTAAGTTGACTTAAAAAACGAAAGGCCAGAAGCATGAGAAGCACAATGACTAAAGTTTAACCTCAGCTTTACATTTGTTCTGGGTATCATTTAGTCATCGGTAGACAGTATCTTTTTGGCTCTCCTGATAGTGAGACTGTTATTTGAGATTTGTTACCTGAGATGCAGGAATTATTATAAGTGTGTTCTAACTGTGCATTCCTTAACAGCGTTGCATGACAATTTGCACGTTCATTGTTCATTTGTTCTTTCTTTTTTCTCTCCTTCCTTCCTTTCTTTCCTTCATTCCTTCTTTCTTTTTCTTTTTTGTTAGTTGTGGGGCTTGAACTCAGCCTGAGTGCTGTCCCTCAGCTCTTCAGCTCAAGGCTAGCACTCTACCACTTGAGCCACAGCGCCATTTTTGGTTTTCTGGTGGTTCATTAGAGATAAAATTCTCCTAGACTTACCTGCCCGGGCTGGCTTTGAACTGCAATCCTCAGATCTCAGCTTCCTGAGTAGCTAGGATTACAGGTGTGAGCCACCAGTGCCCAGCATGTTCTTTCTTTAGTGCTTCAGAAAAGAGGGAATGGAAAGCAGGCCTGGAAGTTCAGACAAACATCTGAGCTTTAGTGGTCAGAGAGTGTGTCATCTAGAACACGGCCATGGCTTTGGTCTTTCATCTTCACTCTCAACTCCAGATCTTCACATCTCAGTTATTACCTTCCCTTGCTGGGCCTCAGAGGAGAGGAAAGGATCGAACTGAATCTATGCTTCTTTTGCGCAGTCAGCATGTTTGTACTTTGGCCGAGTGCTGCTAAGATGGTTCTGTCTTTTTTTCCACCCCACAATGGTTTATTTGCTGTCTCAGACTGATATGCAAATAATCACCATCTGACCTTCTCTTTATGTCAGTCTGACCACTAAACCTATGTCATCACGTCGCCTAATTTATAACAGAACCCATGTTTGCTGTGTTGGCTCCTCTAGTTAAAATAGGTCTAGTAATTTACAGTCACCCACAAAGAAATTCACTAAGTAACACTAAATAATATCTAAGAGACTCCTGAGAGAAATAAAACAGTTCAAGGCAAATTTCTGTTGAAAAAAAAAAACAACCACTCTCATTTTCTGAAACAAATCAGCATTATTCTTTCTCTTCTCAGTTTTTTACCTTTTGTTGCTCTCAGAGTTTTAAGA
This sequence comes from Dipodomys ordii, assembly GCF_000151885.1. NCBI lineage: Eukaryota > Metazoa > Chordata > Mammalia > Rodentia > Heteromyidae > Dipodomys > Dipodomys ordii. The sequence goes on from NW_012267255.1 coordinate 13,224,791, forward strand.
ACACACACAGGCACACATATACACACATTCATAAATGAACATATATACAGCACACACCTATGCAGCATACATACACATGTGAGCATACATATAATATACAGCCATATCCAATGCACTTGTATATTCATGCTCATAGGCATACATACAAACATATAACAGTATACACACATGCCCACACATTTGCACACACATATGCACACAAATATACACAGGCATGTGTGCACACATACATATATGTATACACATGCATACACATTTCATTTTTTGGAGGAGAGGTATGATTGAATAGGAAAAGAAGGAAAAGAGATGTTTGTTTTCCAATAAATTTCAAGCCTCTGATTGAAAGAAAAGATGCTTTCTGGAAAATGCACAGATGTACATAATTCTTCACAACTGCATTTCCCTGGACTCCAGTTAAGAACCCCTGGCTTAAAAGTGTATGTGGGTGGGTATGGGTGTTAAAATGCTAAACATTTACTGACTAAAACTAGAGAGCTAATAGCTGGAAGTCAGACCTTTAGTATTCCAGAACCAATTCCTATCTACAACATAGCAAGTGGATGAAAACAAAATTTGTGAAATGTTTAGTAAAAGAACTCTGGGTTTCAGACCATCATACCTTCTCAAGAACTGTAGAGGAAAAAGCAAGGAAATCCTTTCATGGTATAACCGACACTGCCTGCACCACACACTGCAATACACTGCATTGTTCTTACCTCTGTACATTCAGCACCCACGAGAGCCAGTTTCGTGAGGGGCCCTCGGGATATGGCCAGGGTGTGGACACCCCTCTAAAATGCTCTTAGTAACAGAAAAAACGAGACTCCCATGAAACACTGACAAAACGAAATGAGAGTTGTTCGGCTGATTCTGAGTGAGCATGTGCACATAACCCATAGAAATCACCGATATGTGTAAGAATTTTAATGATGATTGGTCAATCTGGATCACTTCAGACAAGGCTGATAGGAGGGACGTGTGGGTCGCCCTGAAGGTGTGTGGCCACTTAGGTGTTGTTTTTAGGACAGAGTCACTTAGGACAGAACCATCCTTGTTCTTCATGAATCTTAATTCTCACTGATCTGCAGAGAAAAGCAATCTTCTTTGAAAGATGTTGTAGAAAACAGACAGGAGATGATAAGCGTGAGAAGACAGGGAGGGGGGATTGTGGAGGGGCTCAATGAAGCCCACCACTCTAAAAGATGAGGAGGCTGACACACTGCTTCTCAAACCAGCATCAGGAACAGAGCTTTTGTCTTTGAAGAAAGGCCACCTTGTTACTCAACGAATGTTCAGCAAAAGAGATGATTTCACATTAGAACCAAATCTTTCCTATCATACTGTTGGCTCTTTGTTACCGTGTTTTGGGTCCTAGACACACACGTGAGTGGGGAACTCATCTCACTGCTGCACCATTTTCTCCAGTGGGCTTCCGTCCTGTCCCCACCAGTATGGGGGGAGCTGGTACCAGGGAAAGCTACAGGAAATTGATGAAAGGAGAGGGGTGGAGAGTAACTGCCAAGGAATTGGGAGACCCACACCAAAGAGCATGTTCAAAAGGCCTCTGGAGAGGAGGAAAGACGGGCTCTTCTGCATTGCATTCCTCATTCCTTGGCTCTGTCTTCAGCTCACAGTGATTTCTCTTTCCAGGCACCACTCATTAAGTAAGTGTATATGTCTTTGTATTATCTTTTGATTCATAGGCCTCTGTTTCTTCAACTAATCACTTTATCACTCTGTGTGTGTGTGTGTGTGTGTGTGTGTGTGTGTGCTGGTACCTGGGCTTGAATTCAGGGCCTGGGTGTATTTGCATTCAAGGCTGGCACTGGATTGAGCCACAGCTCTACTTCTGGCTTTTTTTTGAGTGGTTAACTGAGATAAGAGTCTCACAGACTTTCCTGCTTGGGAGGGCTTTGAACCTTCTCAGATCTCAGCCTCCTGAGTAGCTTGGATTATAGGTGTGAGCCACCACACTCGGATTAATCTCCTTTTAATAGCAGAAGCTAAGTCAGCTCTACCTTGGCCTGCCATCTGTTTGCTGTTCCTCTCTCTTCTTTTGGCTTCTGTTGGTAATCTCTCCCCAACTCCACGGGCCATTGATATTGATGGGTAATAAATTACAAACCCTGATGCCAATACTGTAATTTGGCTCATGGGACAGAGAGAGAAAGAGAGAGAGAGGGAGAGAGAGAGAGAGAGAGGTTCTTGGAGTTGCTGAGTTGGGAGGATGCAAGTCTGGTGTAGTAACAAGATTTGCTTGTCAATATAGAGTCTGCACTTGCACACAGAATGAAGGACCCACCAGACCAAAACTGAATGATATAAACTCCTTCCTTTATAGGCATTTATATTATCTTAACCTTAGGAAGTCAGTAAGGGCAGGAAGTCTGTGAGACTCTTATCTCCAGTTAACCAGGAAAAAAAAGCCAGAAGTAGAGCTCTGGCTCAAGTGGTAGCCTTGAATGGAGAGGATTGGGGATAATGCCCAGGCCCTGAATTCAAGTCCCAGGACCAGTACAAAAAAAGGAATAAACTTTATGCTTTACTTACAGGCATCAATTTTAATATTTTATTTGAGACCTATTTAAACTTTATGTAGATGGTTTGTTAGATAGTGCTGATAACACACATTTTTTTTTTTTGGTCACTAAAAACTGTAGTAGCCAGGTGCTGGTCACTCATGAATATAATCCTAGCTTCTTGGGAGGCTGAGAATAGGAGGATTGTGTTTCAAGACCATTCTGGCAGAAAAGTTCACAAGACTCCATCTCAAGAGCTTGGCATGGTGACCTGTCATTTCAGCTACATGGGAAACTGAGATCAGTAGGATTATGTTTCTAGGTCAGCTTGGTCAGAAAAATCCTTGAGACTCCATCTCAGCAGAAGAAGCTGGGTGTGGTGGTGTGAGATTGCATCTCAGCAGAGGATCCTGGGCAGAAAGCAAGATCCTAGCTCAAAAACAAAGCAGCACAAAAATGGCTGGAGATATGGCTCAGCAGCAGAATGTCTGCTTAGTAAACATCAAGGCCTTAGTTCAAATCTGAAAAATGTACTTAATGTCATATTAAAGGTTATTTATTGGGGCTGGGAAGGTGGCTCAGTGGTAGAGCACTTGCCTTTCATGCATGAGGCCTTGGGTTCTATTCCTTAGCACCACATAAGCAAAAAGAAAAAAGCCGGAAGTGGTACTGTGGCTCAAGTGGTAGAGCGCTAGCCTTGAGCTGAAGAGCTGAGGGACAGAGCCCAAGCCCAGAGTTTAGGCTCCACGACTGGATCCCCCCCAAAAATTATTTATTGCAGTGTTGGGGATTGAACCCAGGGCCTTATACATGCTAGGCAGATGCTCTACTACTGAACTATATCACCAGCCCTTTACATTTTTTTTTGAGACATAGACTCCCAGTCTGACCTAGAACTTGTGATTTTCATGCTTTAGTCTTCCAAGCAGCTGGGATTATAGGTGTGACTTTTGTATTGTAGGAATTTTTTTATATCATTAAATGTTCTTGCCAGGTGCTGGTGACTCACACCTGCAATGTTAGCTACTCAGGAAGTTGAGATCTGAGGATTGCTGTTCCAAGCCAGCCCAAGCAAAAGAGTCCAAAAGACTCTTATCTCCAATAATTTACTCAGAGAAGTGGCTCTGTGGGTCAAGTGGTAGAGTGCTAGCCTTCAGCAAAAGAGCTCAGGGACAGTGTCCAAGCTCTGAGTTCAAGCACCATGACTCACACACACACATACACATGTACTTTTTCCTACTTTTTTTTACATAATTTTAGAATATATCGGTGGTAAAGAGGAGTTTCATTGTTGTATTTTCATACATGCATATGAAGTACTAGGTTGTATTCACTCCCTCTGTGAGATCCCTTATTAAAACAATTTCAACTGGGTTTCTATTTCCATGTAAACAAAGTACTCTGACCACATTCAAGGCCATTCATTCTTTCCTTTCAGCCCTCCCCTGATCCTGCTGGTAGCCCTTTCTAAACAGAACCCATTTTACACTCCTGCTGTTCATTTTTAAGGTTAGGAATGCACACTATTTGTCTGGTTTATTTTCCTTAACATAATGATCTCTAGTTCTATTCATTTTCATTCTTCTTTATGGATTAATAATACATACAAGGGAAAAGGAACTATATATATAAGTTTTCTTCTTTCACTGGGTCATGGGCACCCAGGCAATGCCATATTTGGCTATTGTGAAAAGTGCTGCTATAAACACGGATGCACAGGTCTCGACATCCTTCAGAGGTATGCCAAGGAGCAGAATCTCCACATGGACTTCCATAGAGGCTACATTAATTTATAGTTCATTTTCTCTCACATCTTCATCATTACTGTGGTTTGTTTCTTAAAGAGAACCATTCTGGCTTGGGTGAGACGCATTTAACCATTTTTTAAAAATTTAATTTTAAAAATTTAATTCTATTGTCAAGGTAAAGTAGAGGGTAAGGTAGTGAGTACATTTCTTGTCCAACTCCCTCATTTTCTCTTGCTTTCCCTCCCCCCAATCTTCCTCATGCAATCTTTTTTTTAAATTTTTTATTGTAAAGATACTATACAGAGGGTTACAGTTACATGAGCAAGGTAATGAGTACACTTCCTATTGAGCATTATTACCCCCTCCATTGTTTTCCCCCTACCATCCTTTCCCTCCCTACCTTCCCCAGGTTCTTTTTTTTTTTTAATTGTGATTGATTACATAATTTCCCAAATTTCACAGTATTGTGGAATAATGATGCTCATTTAAAGTCACAAGTTCATTCTAACTTTCCTGGAGCAAATTGTCTATCATAGTCTATAACATATAATGGTGTACACATATACACCATACATGTGATCAGCAGCATGGGGATATTTAGTAGTGGTTCGACCAGACCTCATGCAATCTTAATGATGATTTTTCAGTTCCTTAATGGCTGAGGATGCTGACTGTATCATCATCATCATCATCATCCTCATCATCATTATTTTGAGACATCGTGTTGATGTTTGCCTGGGCTGGTCTGAAACTCTTTTGCTCAAGTGGTCCTCCTTGCTGAGTCTCCAGAATAACTGGGATTACAAGTACATACCATAGCACCTGGCTACGAATATGATGTGTGTGTGTGTGTGTGTGTGTGCTGCTGGGGATTAAACTCAGGGCCTCACATATGCTAGGCAGTGTCATTGAACTATACTCTCCAGTCCCCCCAAACAGGATTTTTAATGGTTGCATGATTATATGGATATACAACAATTTATTAAATATCTGGCAATTTAGATTGTTTCCATTTCTTCTATTATAATGATTTGTAAAACACCTTTGTGTATAATCTTATTTTCAAGATTACTCTTCTTTATCTGTTTGTTCTTCTACAAGAATTATAATTATTATTCCTAAGAATAATAAGAAGAATTATTCTTAAGGGCATTTCCTAAGGGCATCATGAAGACTGAATTAATATTTATAAGATTAATATCTTATAATGAATGTGCATATCTATGAGACTTAGTGTTTTGGCACTAAATCATGTTGGCTGCTATTATTATTACTAACCTTAGTTATTAGTGGTTAGGATCCAAAACATAACTAAATTGACTACTTGGTATTAAGTACATCCAATTATGCCTTCTACAAATTTTATAATATTTTTGTAGCTTCCCCCCCCCCACAATTTGCTTTTTAAAAATTACCTGTACTTTTGCTGGGTGTTTCCTTTTGAATAGTAATTGAGTAGTTGAGACTATGTTTGTCTGGATTTTATTTGGGGCCTCAGGATGTGCTTGGAGTAAAGGCGGAGATCTTAGTATAGCAGAAGCAATTTCCTGGTTTTAAAGTTTAAAGGAAATAAACAAAGACGTACTGATTTGACTAGCCAAACACTTGTGCACCCAAGTTACAATCTAGTGAAGTGACCTTGCTAGTCTCTGGTTGGCCTAGCAGCGGTAGGTCAGAAGTTCAGAACAAGTGAAATCCCAGGATTAACTGTCCTTCTCTTTTGGATCAAATACTTTTCTGATGAATCAGCTTCCCATGGTAATTGTTTCTGGACCAGGATGCCATCACTGCTGTGGGCCACAATTTCCACTGGCACCAATAAGATCACACGGAATAGAAGAGCAACTGTTGATGGAAGACAGCTTTCCAGGATGCACTCAGGGACCTTCAGATTCTGCAGACTGTGTTGTGGGGGCCTAGGAAGGGTGGGTACGGGTACGGGACCATAAGAATGAGTCTCAGCTCTGGCTTAGCCACCAGCTGGCTGTGCCACCTGAGGCAAATCACATTCTTTTTCACTTGTGGCTTTTCCTTTGATGTCCACCTGGCTGCATCCTGCAGTCCCTAGATCCTCCCACGTCCTTCTTCACTGCCAAAAAAGTTTGGCTATCTTTCAGCCCCAGGCCTGACTCAGCTGAACCTGATGAGACAAAGAGACCCACTGAGGTAGGGAGAGTTCTGCAGTCCTGGTCTGCCAGAGTTTGGCCTAGAAAAAGGAGGGTGGCAGGGCTGGAGGCATGGCTCATGTGGTAGAGTATTTGCAGAGCAACTGTGAGGCCTTGAGTTCAAATCCCAGTGCCACCATAAAAACAAAGAAAGAAGAAAAGGGAGTTGCCACATCCATTCCACACCCCCTCCCCCAACCAGGGAAAGACTTGGTAAATGAGCATCTCCAGTGTGTAGGGCCTCAGTTGCCTGTCTAGGTCTATAGAGTACTCATGGTACCTGGTCTGCTGCTGGCTGTTAGTAAATGATGGAGACTGTCACTGTCACTGTGGTGGCAGTAGTTTCTGTCAACCAAAGGACTGCCAGGATAATCCTTTATGTTATGCAATGAGAAGATTAAAACACTAAAAAGTGAAAGCTCCACATGATTAAGCCCCGTTCATGCTTATAATTCCAGCACTTGGGAGGCATAAGCAGGAGGATTGAAATTTGAGGTGAGCCCGGGCAACACTGTAAAATTCTGTGCTAAAAATTCCAAGGATTGGCAGAGGAGTTCCATGGTGGAGCACATGCCTGGCATGCACAAGGCCCTAACCCCCTGCGTGAGGAGGCAGGGAATGGGGGGGAAGGAAGTTAACCATGATTAAACATATCCACAGGTGACAAAGCCAAGTAACTGCACACAGGACCCAGGGCTTCCCTTGCCCAGTGGCCTTACCCAGGCAGCCTGTCTTGCAGAAGAAGCCCATGGGCCAGCCTCATTTCTAATCTTCATGGCCAACAGAGGTGACCTGAGTTATCACAGTCTTTGGCTCAGGGTTAAGGGAGTGTGACCTTGGAGAAAGGGTGCCTTCAGAAGGAGTCAGAGACTTTGGGCCTCTGGTAAAGGTCTTCGCAAGGTGATGTGGGAACACAGCAAATATTTACTCAGCAATGAACAGCACTGCCCTCAGGCACAGAAAGCGTAAGGCAACTTTTCCTATGAGGTAGCAGTGTATTAAATGGCCTACAAATCAAGTTAGAAAAACAGATCCAGGTTCAGGAAATCGATTTGCAGACAATTTTTTTCTTTCCCATGGAAGACAAATAATTAAGTGGCATTTCTTGGTCTCATCTTAAAGCCCAGTTTTAGCTTAACTATCATGAATAAATCCATTCATGGGCTTTTGTTTTTGCGGTCCTAAGCCTTGAGCTCAGGGCCTGGGTGCCGTCCCTGAGCTTTTTGGGCTCAAGACTAGTGCTGTGCCATTTGAGCCACAGTTGTACTTCTAGCCGTTTTGGTGGTCATAATTGGAGATAAGAGTCTCAAAGACTTTCCTGCCTAGATCCTCAGATCTCATCTTGAGTATCAGCTAGGATTACAGGCATGAGCCACGGAGGCTCAGGTAATTGGTGGCTTTTTAAAGGAACTTATCATTATAGAAAGGCCTCACACATATACAAAAAGTAGAGATTCTGGAGGGTTTGTACAGTGACCATTCCTGGTGCACACACATGGCATCCAGGTGCCATGATGGCCAGGTCTGGTTAGTTCTGGTTTACCTGTGACTTCTTCCTCCCTCTCCTGGCAATGGATTTGTGAGCCTGTCATCCATAACTCCTTAGCTGGCTGCAAGATTTCCACGAGAACATCTCAGGGTCTCTCTCTGTCTGACTGTGTTAGATTCAGCTGATTTCTGCACCCTCCATGGACCACAGCACAGGCCCCTTTAGATGCCTCTCGCGGTTTTAGGTCTACATAATTCAGGGAACTGTTTGAAAATTGAACCTCTTTTAATTTGCCTGCCAGACTGGAACTGAATAAGGGAACGTTTTGGATAGTTTTCTTTATTCCTTGCTGAATTTCTGCCAGCTCTGAATATGGTATGTCCATAAAAGTCTTGTTTTTCTTTTGCCTTTTCTTTGAAGAATGAAACTTCTTTTTCCTTTTCTTCTTGGCGACAAGAGGCTGTCATTCCAGAATCTCCCCTCCCTCCTGCTGCGGCTTGACATTTCTTCAGTCTGGTTCTTGTACATTCTGAAATTTACACAATGGTCATCTATGTGGGAGCCCAGAAATGTGGACAGTGGCCTGACTCCAAGTCACAGAAAGATGACTGTTATTTCACTCACTAGAGCTAACCTGAAAATGTAACGTTCCCTTTATCGTCATTACATTTGAAATCATTCTTCCATGAAACCAGGAGGACTAGGAGGGAGTTTAAAAAAAAAAAAAAGGATGACAAGTTAAACAGAAAAAGGATTTGACACTTCCCTGCCAGAATCGTCGTAGTCCGTATTTTCAGAATGGCTGGGGATCTAAAGGCTTGTCTTCAGCCGTGATTGCCTGCTCCACATTCCTGCTGCAAATCGTCATCTGCATGACACATGACTTCTGGTTAAATGCTTAAGTTTATTAGAGTGGAAACCAATTCTCAGTTATACAGGAAAGGAAAAAAGATTAGGAAGCGAGTCCAACCATTTGCTTATTCATCTATATATGGTTAAAACACTTAAAGGAATCTACTAGTTCCTGTTTCCTTACTACATGCAGGCCAAGAAGCAAAAAGAAAAAGAAAAAAAAAACAAAAAACAACCCAAACCCCAAATGAAACAAACACTCTTCCTTATTCATGGTATGGAAATCTATCTTCCATTAGCTGTGGGGGTAAGAAATTGCTTCCTTTTCTAATAGCAAGCCAATATAACCAAACTTTGAAGAAACTGGCTTCCTTGGAAAGGTTCTTTTTCTAAGTATGCTCTGCAACCTAACTCCACGCTGGCAAGCAACTACCATTTAAGCATGCCTGTCAGTGGGCCCTGCAGATCAGCAGTGCATGGAGAGGGCTTTTCTTGGCTTGTGGCATCTATGCCTCTGTGGGAAGACTTAAAGGCTGGGAGTGACATGGTATCAGAGCTGGAATCATCTGAAGCCTTCTGCACTCATGCCTAGCAACTGAGGTGACTCAGCCCGTAGCAAGATGCGACCGAGCAATTATACATGGCTTTTCCAAGGTGGCTTGAGTTTCTCCTTGGGTGCTGCTGGGATTCTGAGACAGGCATACCTTCAGAGAACAAGTATGACAAGAAACAGTCAGAATGTCATGCTGGCTGTATTCCAGTGGACAGGCAAACTCAGATTCAGGCTGAGTTAGTTCTGATGGTAGGCAGAAGAATCAAGCTCCTCCTTGACATGGAGAAAGAGCCAGGCAGTGAGTGCAGAAGAGCATGTAGAGACCAACTGTAGAAAAAAAAAAAAAGTACAGTTCACCTCAGCTCTATTGGCTTAGAGAGGCGGGAGGGCCTTTGCCAGTGTGTGGCCCTTCTTCACTGAGGGAGTGCAGGGTTCTTTCATGCTCAGTGGTAATCTCTGATGCACGGGTGTTTGTCTTCAGAGGTGTTTAGAGAAGAGGCAGCTCAAACTAGGAAAGCTGGCGAGAAGAAGTAGCTGGACAAATATGTCAGGTAGCCCTCTTCAGTTCTCAGCTAAAAGGTTCTAGTTTCATAGACCTTCCCTGGAACCTCTGTCCAGAATACCCTGTACCCCCACTTCATCATGGCACCCACCTATTTCCTTTCTCACCTTTTACTTTAAAAACCTAATGGAGTTGTTAAGAGTAAGTAGAGCAGCAGCCAAGCCCCTAGCTCAATCCCCAGCGAAACACAAAGTGGGTGGAGAGGGAAAATCTGGCTAGGGCTAAATTATCTTGGGTTAGATCTTGGTTCTGTTAATTTCTAATTATATAACTTTAAACAATTTATTGTGATGGTGATGTACAGAGGGGTTACAGTTAGACAAGTTAGGTAAACAGTACATTTCTTTTTGGACAATGTCACTCCTTCCTTCCCTCCCTCTCTCCCAGTTTTTCCCTCCGGTCTTCACTCACAAGTTGTATAGGTCATTTTCAATATAGTGATTAACTTTTATTTTTGAGACATAATCTAGGTATGTAGCCCAGACTGGCCCCAAATTCTAGACCATCCTGCTGTAGCCTCTAAAGGACTGGAATTACATATGTGTAATTCCACCAAGCTGGGATATGTTTCTGTGCCTTAGTTCCTTTAACAAAATGTGCTACTGAAACAAGGAAATTTTGTTGAATCATGGTTAGGGATTTGGCAGAGTACTTGCCTACCATGCAACAAGATCATGGGTTCAATTCTCAACACTCAAGAAAAACAAATAAATCAGTTGTGACTACAGGACTAAAAAGGGTAAAAATGTAGATATCGACTGGGTCAATGGTAGAATCAACAGATGAATTAGGACAAGGGAGATAAACAGCAAAGGTAATCTCAAAGAGAAAAGAGGCAACAGAGGCAAGGGAAATTTCTGGTGACATGAAAAATGAAGCAGGGCTGGGAATGTGGCTTAGTGGTGGCCTAGCATGCATGAAGGCCTGGGTTCAATTCCTCAGTACCACATACACAGAAAAAGCCAGAAGTTGTGCTGTGGTTCAAGTGTTAAGAGTGCTAGCCTGGAGCAAAAAAAGCTTAGGGACAGTGAGTGCCCAGGCCCTGAGTTCAAACCCCAGGACTGGAAAAAAAAAGTCCCTAATGGTGTCTCTTTTAAGCTGCTTTCGTAAGTGGAAGCTGGGGTCATCAACTTTATAGCTGACACCTCTCACTGTGCAGTTGAAAACTGCACACACTCCTTGTGCTTGAGTGTCAGGTCACTCTTCGTTCCAGGCTAAGCTTCCTGCCATGCCTTGGGGCACCCTATTTGAAACAGTTGGCCCTGGGGACCCGACAAGCTGCTGAACCTTTGAAGACAGTGAGCTGCAGATTCAAGTCTTCCAGGGAAGCAGGTGTGGGCAGATGTGTGCTTGCTGCCTCTCATTTGTGGGCTGATTCAGCAAGTATTTCATAAAAATGATGCATTCCTAGTAAGAGACACTGGAAAAGATTACAAGTCAGCTATTGACCTTCCCTTTGAGTGGGCACTAGAGGGCTGGCTCCTGAATGATACAGAAGGTTTGACGCCAGACCAGGCAGGAAAGTCTGTGAGACCCTGCTCTCCATTAACCAGCAAAAAGGCCGAAGTCTGGGACATAATGAATTATACAGAAGTCTAGGCATTCACACATAGTGAGACTAAAGGAGGACACTCTTAGGGGAGGAAGACAAAGGCATATTGCCTCTGATCATATACAACAATATTTATTGAAATGAACTCTGGGAAATGGAAACAAGGTGGAAGTGAAGGAGTGACTCAAGTTGCAGAACACTATCCTTGCATAAGAGAAAAAAAAAGTCAAGTGAGAGGGCAAGGCTCTGAATTCAAGCACCAGTGCCAGCATACACATACACACGAATGAATGAATGTGTGAATAATTGATCCTGGAGAAACCAGGACCCTCCAACAATCTCAAAGCAGACCCCTCTGGTTCCATGACCTCCAGGACTTAGATCAGTGAGCATCAACACTGGCACTAGTGGGCAGAGCAGGAGTCCAGACAGAATCATGGGTGACCATGCCTCTTTTAAGTAAATCAAATCCCTTTATTAATCATTCCCCATTCTTATTCCATTTATATCACAGTTCTACAACAAAAGATTCAGAGGAATAATCCATAAATTGACATAAGCAAAGATCTCTCTCTCTCTCTCTTTCTCTCTCTCTGCTTAACGAACAAAGGAGCAGTGTAGAGATGCTTGTGCTGTAGTAGCCAGAACAAGCTACATAACTGGTTGAGGGGTTGAAGCATCAGTTCCTGCTCAAGAACTAAATTACTAAGAGGGCTGGGGGTAGAGTTCAGTGGCAGAGTGCTCATTTATCATGTGCAAGGATCTGGGTTCTAGGTCCGGCACTGTAGAACAACAACAACAAAAACTGACCAGCAATCAAAATTACCAAGAAATTCCAAAGGGACAGCCAAGTGTTAGTCAAGTTCAGAGGCGCACCTCAGTGTGTCACCCTTTGTGACCCACATCCCACTGTGACTGCCCCCTCTCCCGCCTCCCAAGCCAGACTATTGGACCTTAAATCTGGCTTTGAAAATGTGTTAAGTGGGGGCTGGGAAGGTGGCTCAGTGGTAGGGTGCTTGCCTTGCATGCATGAGGCCCTGGGTTTGATTCTTTAGCACCACATACGCAGAAAAAGCTGGCAGTGGCGCTGTGGTTCAAGTGGTAAAGCGTCAGCTTTGAGCTGAAGAGCTGAGGGACAGCACCCAGGCCCAGAGTTCAGGCCCCACAACCAAAAAACAAAAAAAGAAAAGAAAAGAAAAGAAAGTGTTAAGTCATGTGATTCTGGACAAGGCATCTACCTCATCAAGTTCTCTGGTTTGAAAAGTGTCTAGAATATCTGGCATAAAGCAAACATTAGATAAATGTATAGTAAATATATATACTACAGCAAGCCTAATAAGAATCTTAACCTACCAGAGATGACTATTGGTCAAGGCATCATGAGTTTATGAACATTTTTTTGATGTTTTAAAAAACCTGGGTTCCTGATAAATAGAATTATGTTTTTATTACAATGACAGTGGTCACCTATTGTGGGTCCTGGGGCTTGAACTCTGGGCCTGAGTGCTGTCCATGAGTTTCTTTTGCTCAAGGTGGTTGCTCTACCACTTGAGCCACAGGGTCGTGTCTGGCTTTTAGAGCAGTTTGCTGGAGATAAGAGTCTCAAGGAGTTTCTTGCCTGGGCTGGCAATCCTCAGATCTCAGCCTCCTGAGTAGCTAGGATTACAAGTGTGAGCCATCAGCACTGGGCCTTTAAATTTATTTTTAACAATTAAATGAGGTATTTTGAGAGATAGTCTGGCTTGAGGCCAACAAGTCATAAAGCAAGATTGCAGAATGAAAGAAGATACTCGTCCATGGTCAAGGGCTGGGAAGCCTGTGGAGTGCAAGCTGTCATGATGCCAGCTTCACACAACTGCTTCCTTCATGTAGAAGCGCTCAGCAGGGACATCACTGACTCCACACAGGAAATAAAGCTGTTGCATCAGAACAAAAAAGGAAGAAATAACCTTTCTTTTAATGATTCAGAATACTGTTTTAAAAAGCAAAAGACATAGGATAGGAAATGCTGCTTTTTATTTCATACACACACACACACACACACACACACACACACGAGCGTGCGCGCGCGCACACACACACACATTTTTCTATTTCATATAAACTTTCTATTAGGTTGAGAAAAAAGTACTAAATTTGTAAGAAAACCTGCAGGTAGTGTTGCATATTTTAACCTAGGAAGAAATTTGGTGTATGGAGGCATAAATATTTGATATGAACTATTTATTAATATTTTAATAATTCTATGAGAGGACTCCCTCCCTCTCTCTTTCCCTCCCTCTTCTTTCTTCCTTCCTTCCTTCCTTCTTTTCTCTCTCTCTCTCTTTCTTAAACAGGGATTTGTTACATAATACAGATTGTTCTAGAGCCTGCACTCTTCCTGCTTCAGCTGCCCTTGTGTTGGGATTACAGGTGTGTGCTATAACTCTGGCATCTCAGTTTCTCTGGCGAGATATTTGTACATTATTTAACTATGATCATCCATAATTCTTAAGACTTTCAGAAGTCTTGATCAGTGTTCTAAGTCAATATTGTTGACTGCAAAATTCTAAAGAAGTTAAATTGCCATTGGTCAAATAATTCGCCCAAGGTACACAGATTTGGGATACTTCTCCTTAAGAGCTGGCCACTGAACAATGAAGTAATCCGAGAGGTGGAACAGAATCTTTCCGGACAGAGATAATGTTTCCACTCGGCAGATGCTCTCAACGTAGACAATGATCACCTTCTTTATTCCAAGGATCCCAAGGAAGAAGGCAGATACACAGATAGGAACACATGTTCCTGGTCCGTTACACAACACCTTTAAAAAAAATTAAAGGTTAAATTACAATACAGAAGATTAATCAAAATGAGGCATCTTGCATTAAGACCTCCTGCACTTTAAGAGATTTGTGTATTAGTCCAGTAAGTCTTTCTTGGTGAAGAACCTGGATGTAGCAGGCAGAGCATGTGGAAGCCAATGCTCGTGGAAACCATGTGAGCATTTTGCCTTGGCTCTCCTGGTCACCAACTCTGGGACTGGGAACCAATTCTGAACTTCTAACATCTAGCCCAGAGCCTGGGCCTCACAGACACATGTGGTTCTTCTCTGTAAATCTTATCTGTCTCCAAATATACTGAAACAGACCATAGTAATTAAGATTCGTTCTGTTTTCTTTCTTCTACTAATGTACTTTTGAGGTAGGAGAAAATGTCCTGGATGGCTATCTTATAGGATATTTTTGTAAGATATGAAATAATTTTCAGGGTGACAACCACATGAATGAGATTTTTTTGGGGGGGTCCGGTTGTGGGGCCTGAACTCTGGGCCTGGGCACTGTCCCTCAGCTCTTCAGCTCAAGGCTAGTGCTCTACCACTTGAGCCACAGCGCCACTTCCAGCTTTTTTTCTTTTTGCTTATGTGGTGCTGAGGAATCAAACCCAGGGCCTCATGCATGCAAGGCAAGCGCTCTACCACTGAGCCACCTTCCCAGCCCAAGATTTTTCTCATTCTCATTAAACCCTCAAGAGGGGTTAATCTGTGCTTGAAAGCTAGCCAACTTTTAATGCTTTTGAAAGTGTGCTAATTTTTTTCCTTTGATTTTTTTTTATTGTGAAAATACTGTACAGAGGGGTTATAATTACATGGGCAAGATAATGAATACATTTCTTATCAAGCATTGTAGCTTCCTCCTTTGTTTCCCCTTCC
>NW_012267255.1:13240844-13266176 GCF_000151885.1 Dipodomys ordii
CTCTACCACTGAGCCACCTTCCCAGCCCCAAGTGTGCTAATTTTTATAGAAAGCTACTGATTAAAAACAATTTTATTGACTAACCTAACAAGAGAAACAAAAAATTCAATCCACAGAATGACTGCAAAGAATGTATGTCTGAAGAAAATGAGCAGATGCTTACTTTACAGAATTTGTTGATAATCTATTGTTTTTTTTTAGAGGAAAAAGAATCTTACCTAGTATCTTAATCACATGCTCACAGTGACCAAATTAATGATACCTAACAAAGCGTTTTACTCCTAAAACCTTAAAATTGAGGAGGTATCTGGGTCTATGCCAATTGACATGATCTACAATGTCACATGACCTTTCAAGGCCATGAGCACAAGACTCTAATAGTGGGATGCACCTCCCATTACACTGTTTAACCACTTCAGCAATGCAGGGAGTCCCCTAGACAGACAGACAGACACTCCTGCTTCCTCATGGCCTGTGGTCAGAGTTGCAAAGCTTTGCTAAAAGTGGTCTGGTTTGGACTGATTATGCCCCTCCTGAGGAATGACCATTTGGAAAGCTTTGGGAAGAGAGTGGGTAACATAATCTGTTGTTGTTGTTTGGGGGGGGGAGCAATCTTCTGTCCATTTTCCTGAAGCTCTTTTTTTTTTTTTTGGGTCCGGTTGTGGGGCCTGGGCGTTGTCCCTCAGCTCTTCAGGTCAAGGCTAGCGCTCTACCATTTGAGCCACAGCACCACTTCCGGCTTTTTTCTTTTTTGCTTATGTGGTACTGAGGAATGGAACCCGGGGCCTCAGGCATGCAAGGCAAGCACTCTACCACTGAGCCACTTTCCCAGTCCTTTCCTGAAGCTCTTTACCTAAAATTTAAATAATTTCTCTTGAGTGACCATCTGCTATACTGCTCTCCAGACTCTTAACTTGCTCCTTTATTTATTTTCTTTGGTGCCAGTACTGGAGCTTGTACTTAGGGCCTGGGCACTGTCACTTAGTTTTTTTCTGCTGAAAGCTGGTGCTCTAGCACTGGAGCCACACCTTCACTTGAGGCTTTTTGTTGGTTAATCTATAGATAAAGAGTCTCAATGACTTTTCCGCCTGGGATGATTTTGAACTGAAATCCTTAGACCTCAGACTCTTGAGTAGCTAGGATTACAGCTGTGATCACTGGTGCCTGGTTGCTGTTTTTTTGCTCATAGCCGGTACTCTCCCACTTAAGTCATACCCCTACTTCTGACGATTGGCTGGTTAACTAGAGATAAGAGTGTCTAGGATTTTTCTGCCCAGGCTGGCATCAAATCACTATGCTCGGAACTCAGCCTTTTGAATAGCTAGGATTACAGGCATGAGTCACTGGCGCCCAGGTTCTACGAGATACCTGCCTGTAATCCCTGCACTGCAGAGGCGAAGGGAGGAGGATTACAACTTTAAGACCAGCCTGAGCTACAGAGTGAGACCTTGTCTCAAAGCAAGCAAACAAACTCTCCAACCTGTCTAAATAGACCCCCAAGGCAATATAATAGAAAGAACAAGGGGCTAAGCAGCAGAGCTAAGAGCCTGTGGACTAGCTCTGTTATTCTGGGCAGCAGCAGTGACATTCACCACCTCAGCTCTCTCCATCATTACTAATAACTTGCCATAGCAAAGCACTGGGCTGAACATTTCACATATATCCTATTTTAATTAATTCTCATAGCAACCATTATTACATAGTTTTTTGTGTGTGGTACGAAATCAAGCCTATACTTGCCTAGCAAGCACTGTGAGCTATATCCCTTGTCTTTTTACTATTCGTTTTTCTCCTGCTAACTTTGCCCAAACACTGCCCTCCGATCATGATCCTCCTACCTCTGCTTCCCAAGTACTAGGGCCACAGGTCTGCACTAACCCTGGTTGGATTGCTTTTGAGATAGGGTCCCCCTATCTTTTGCCCAGTTTGGCCTGTTTTTATATTCTAAATTAATTATTATCACACTTAGCCTAAATTTTATTTCTTATTTGCAGATGAAGACAATGTGCCACAGAGACACTATGGTAGTTGTTCAGTCTTATTTAGTAGGTGAAAGAGTCATTTTGTTTCAGGTCACTTTTTCTTCTGTGGCTAAATTATCCTATCTAAAATCAGGGACACTGGACTAAAGGATATTCTAGGTCAGCCAGGATTCTATGATTCTGTGATCCTGTGACTTGAATTTGCCTCATATTACAAACTTGTCTCAGGATTTAGCTTTTTTTTTTTTTTGGTTGTGGGGCTTGAACTCTGGACCTGAGCGCTGTCCCTCAGCTCTTCAGCTCAAGGCTAGCACTCTACCACTTGAGCTACAGCGCCACTTCCAGTTTTCTGGTGGTTTATTGGAGATAAGCATTTCACAGACTTTCCTGCCAGGGCTGGCTTTGAACTGCAATCCTCAGATTTCAGCTTCCTGAGTAGCTAGGATTATAGGTGTGAGCCACTGGTGCCCGGCTAGGACTTAGAATTCTAGAACCGCTAAGAATGTATGGCACTGCTGACGTGTTGGACTGTGGTTGTGGAAATGTATTTAAGCTGTGGGCCAGTCCTATGCAACCCATGCATTGACATGATTCTGTGCATTGATTGACATGTGTGTCTAGCTGACAAGCACTGTATTTAGTACTTCTTAAGCCCTGGACTATTTGTGTTGCTTTTCACAATCTTCTTTTCAATTATACAGGACAAAATGCAATTATAGCTAAAAGAAGGTAAGGAGGTCTTGCTGGACCTTGAATGTCACAAAATGATTTTCACATTTCGTTGCTCATTTCAACATCTGGTGGACCCTCTATAGACAAATTATTTATATATTTTTCTTTCGGTGTTTTGAGGCAAGGTCTCCTTAGGTACCCTAGGTTAGCTTGGAACTTACTATGAAGTTCAGCCTGGCCTCAAACTTGTGATTCTCATGCCCCAGCCTGCTCAATGTTGAGATTACAGGGGTGTGTCACATACCTGGCTCTAAATTATTTCTACATTATAAAGATGACTGCCTATGATTGGGTATTGGTAGGAGATGCACTAAAAACCTGACACAGATTAGAAATAGAGTTTAACTTAAAGGAATTTTGTTTGTATATTTGTTGCATATATTTATGTTTTGAGGTACCTTAATACAAAAGTCCAAGGTACAAGAAAATCATAAAATCATAAGTGGAAACAGATAGGTACCAGTGGCTCACACCTGTAATCCTGAGATGGGAAGGATTGTAGTTCAAGGCCAGCCTAGGCAGACCGGCAAGCAGCCTGGGCAGATACCCAATAGGTGGGGGCCATGGTATACACTTAGCTACATGGGAGACTGGTCAAACACAAAAGGACCAGGAGATGACCATTTCAATAAAAGAAGATGGGTGTGGTGGCATACACCTGGTATCCCAACTACAATGGAGGCGTAAAATAGGGGCAACATGGGCTTAGGAAAAAGCAAGACCCTATTTCAAAGTGGAGAGAGCAAAAGAGAATGGAAGATATGGTGAAGGGTCAACCTAGCAAGTATGTGTCCTGATTTCAAACTCCAGCACTGCCCTAACAGGCCTCGGCAACCCTCAGCACCAGGGAGGAAAAAGACTTAGAAAAAGAAAAGGCAAACAAATCTCAAGAAAAATCACTTAATTAAGCACAGTTTTATTTCTAGCAGCCTAGACATTTTCTTTAGTGTGGATTATGGATATTTCATTATTCAAAGCATACCAAAAAGATTTATTCCAAGGACTGAACAACAACAATAAAAAAATACCCACTGAGACAGCCTGCATAAAGTAGATGTTAAGTAATATAATGGTTAGAGCTGTCTTTTTACAAAAAAAAGTCTATATTTCTATAGTGAATGTGGGGTCATGCCAACTCTCCTCCTCACTACTGGAAGCTCTTTGTGGGCAGAGGCCACTCCTAGGCTGATCTATACTCTTCATGTGGAACAGAGCAGGCTGCAAGGAAAGGATGGAGCAAGAAGATAAGGCAAGAGTCTTCCTTGTTTAGCCTGTGTGGAACCAAATGCTTCTATTGGACAGATTGGCCATTTGTAACTCTATTATATACACATCGTTGTTTTTTCCTCTTCATCAAACCATGATCCTCAGATCTAGCCTCCTGACTAGTTAGGATTATGGGCATGAACCACCAGTGTCTGACTCTTGACTCTTTCTTCTCTCTCTCTTTTTGCTAGTCCTTGGGCTTGAACTCAGGACCTGGGCTCTGTCCTTGAGCCTCTTTGTGTTCAAGACTAGTGCTCTACCACTTAAAACACAGTGTCACTTCGGCTTTTTCTGTGTAGTTTATTGGAGATAAGAGTCTCACCAAGTTTCCTGCCTGGGTAGCTTCAAACTGGGATCCTCAGATCTCAGCCTCCTGAATAGCAGGATTACAGGCTTGAGCCACTGGCACCCCAACTTTCTCCTTCTTTTTAAAAACTATCCCACATCTGTTCACCTTTTTCTCAGGGAAACCACTGCACCCCTTGCTTTCAATTTAAGTAGAGCTGACTCCACATCTGGCTATAAGAAGACTTACGACTGAGCAGTCTGAGCAATCAGAGCATGGAATTCCCGTGGTGAAAAGCACTGGCTTAGAGAAGAGTACATAATTCAGGCAGAAACCACAAGTTTTAGTGGGCTGTCTGCTGGAGCTGCTGAGAGAATGGTGCCTCTCCTACTGTTCTGGAAGCCTTAAGATGCATGGACCCGGCACTGCCGACATCTACTTTACTACCAAGTGGAGAGCTTGAGAACAAAGCCATTGTAGAACACAGCAGAGCAAAACAGGGCAATAAGGACACCAGGTTCTAAAGTAGCACGGAAGTTCCAGCTTCGCCTGAAAAAAAACCAGATCTCTTCCTAGCCGTGCCAGGTACATGAGAAAATGAACATATTTTATTTTTGTGTAAGCCAGTTTGAAATAGGATTTCTGTCATTGGCAATAAAAGGCACACTAAATGACACAATCCTTTATTGTGCCTAACTCCTCAACCAGCCGCAGACAATCTGAAGCGTCCACCAGCAGGTGTTCAATATGTCTGCTGGATGCATGGCCAAATCAATAAATAAAGTTCTCCAAGAGCAGAAAGCCCATGAAATGGACTAAAAATATGTAAGTTATGGGTCTAGAAACTGGAAAGGGGCCAGGGCTACTTTAAGTATGAAGTCATGGGGTTAGATGAGGCATATCAGGAATCAAGAACAATTCGAACATGTTTATTGTTCTGTAGATTTGGGTCATTGCAGGTCAAGTCCCACTGGCTGAAATAACACTGGTATGTATGAAAAGATGTGTTTATCTTCTGTAGTCTGAACTTAACTGCTAACCCAGTAGGAGCACCTCCCCTCCTCCTCAAAGAACTTGGGGTCTCAGATTGGTTGTAGGGCAGAGATCATGTAGTTGGGGGTGATCTAAGACAGAACATGTGGCTGTGAGCCATGTGGAGTCCAGCTAAGGCTTCAGTCTTGGGGCTAGAAAGAAGCAGAGTCCAATGAAAAATCAGTCTCCTGCTATTGGATGTGGAGGCTACAAGGAGTCCAGAAAGCACAGAACAGAGCTTCAGGGAAGTTTTATCATGTTCTATGAGCCATGAGCCATAGATAAAGAGCCAGAGAACTAGAATCCATGGTCAAAAATTTGAGCTGACCCAAACAAGCAGGCTAGACAAAGGTCACAGGTGTTCAGATTTAATGGTTCTGCTCAGGATTCTGGCTATACCATGCAGAAAGGCTAAGGGGGAATTAGAAGGGGAATGAACAGTGTAAAAAGAAGCAAAACTAAACAAAGCACTTTAAGAATGGCTCAAGAAATAAGAGGAAAGCCACAAAGTCCCTTGTCTAGCTTCTAAAGTGTGAAAAAACAAAAAAGATGAGTGTGCATCTTGCAGCCAGCAAAGCTACCAAGATAGAGAAAGAGAAGAGATCTTTAGATTTGGCCTCTGATCTGAGGATTCCATTACTTTCAGTAATGGCTACTTGTGTGTCATGAGGTTAAAATACAGGGCAGGGAAGAAGAAGCTGAGGTGGACTTACAGAAAGGAGCCAATGGGCAATATGTGAATATGAAGATGAGTGGAAACAAAGTGAGGCAGAGAGAAGAACTGACCATAGCTGCTAAAATCTCCATCTGCTTCAGTCCATCAGAAAGGATGATGAAGGCTAATAAGAATGAAGATGATGAGGGCAACAAAGGAGAGTCAGGGAAGAACAGATCCCGTTAGAGCAGCGGCAGGATTTCCTTAGGCAGGGCCTTCAAACGCTGGGCTGTGAGCACAGGAAGAGTCAGGGTGAAACATGGGTCAGAATTACTGGCAGAACAAATCTGGTGATCATTCCAGGGTATGGAAAAAATAGGCAATACAGGTCACATCCAAAACAAGAGGAAGGCAAGAGCAGTGGGCCAAAAGCCTCCAAAAACTGAACTGAACAGAGAAGCATCTGACAGTCATCAGGGGGTGAAGAAGAAAATGCAGTTGCAGGGCAGGTGTCTCTGCTGTGCAGGGGACAGGAATCTGGGCTGAGGCTGAGGAAGGGCGGGACTCCCTGTCAGCAATCAGTGGAGGTGGACAGCAGGAAGGAAAAGGATGTGTGGCAGATGGCGTGACGCACGTGTTTGGCTTAGGTTATGGTACGCTTCATTTCTTCCTTTTTGTGTAGATGTAATCATCTGAGTAGTGATAAACAGAAACATCTAACTATCAAGACCAACATGGGTCAAATAAATCCTAAGCAACCGAATCACTCCTTACGAACTTCAAAGTCTCCTATGATCCCACTGCTAGGAGAATTTTCTGAGTCTGTCATCACTGGGTACACAGCATTCTGAGGTCTGCTTTCCCACTTATCACACAGATTCTGTCCTGCGTTTTTGTGACGGAGTGAGCTCATGCCACAGCCTAGCTAGACACTTTTATTTTTATGTTGGAAATCATATTTACTGATTTCTACCAAACTGACTTCAAAAATGGCATGAAGCTGACAGCAAGAAAGGGAGGTGGAGGTGATAGTTTTAGGTTAACATTAACCAACCAGAGAACACATACCACCTCTCAACAACTTTTCTATTTCTCTTTATCTAGACGCACGCCTTTCATCTTCTAAGCCATTTTAAAAGGTAAGAAAGTTACAAACTGGGTTGTGGGGTTTTTGTTTTGTTTTTTGATGCCAGTACTAGGTTTTGAACTCAGGGCCTTGCGGTCTTGCTTAGCTTTTTTGCTCCAGGCTGGCTGGTGCTCTATCACTATGAGCTATACCTCTACTTCTAGCTTTTTGTTGGTTAATTGGAGATAAAGAGTCTTTCAGGCCGGCTTCAAACCACGATCCTCAGATATCAGCTTTCTGAGTAACTGGGATTACAGAGGTGAGCCACCAGTGCCAAGCTCAAAGTAGTTTTTGTCTAGACTAATACACTAATTGTTTTAAGAATAATGAATTTATTGTTGGCTCCCCAAATAGAAGTTACTTGAGTTTTCCTTGTACACAACTTAAACAAAAATGTTCACAACTTAAAAAGAAATCCTCCTCAATTAGTTCTCTGAAGAGATTCCATGTCGATGGCCCCATTCCTCTGAGGTCATGCATGCACGCAGTCTACGGAGAAGCTGCATAAGAGCCAGAGGAGAGGAGGAGATCCTGCCATTTGTGGCACTGTAGATAGAACTGGAGAGTGTCAGGTTAAGTGAGTTAAGTCAGGCACAGAAAGACAAACACCTTCTGTTCTCACCTGTGTGTAGAAGCTAAATAAAGTTGATGACATAAAAGCAGAGAGCAGAACAGAGGCCCTTAGAGGCTTCTGCAAGGGGAGAGGGAGAGGCTGGGTAATGAGCACCAAAACACAGTGGAGGGAAGAAGCAGATCTAATGGTACACAGCACAGAAGAACTACAGGCTACAATAATTATGTATTTCAAAATAACTTGAGCAGGAGTGTGAAGGCTCCCAGTACTGAGAAATGATAATAATTTCACATTTTAAATGTGTTTTGAATTACCTTATACTCCACAAATGAATAAAAAATGTTAACTGATTTTTTTAAATTTATTTTTTTAAAGAAGATGAACAGCATGGTGTTTAGGGAGCAGGGCTTTGCAATCATGCTGACCAGGGTTGGCTGCTCTATGGCAAATGACCCAGCAAAACTAATTTATCTATCCATGCTTCAGTTTCTCCAATCATGGATCCATTCTTTCAAGAAACAATTTATTGAGCACGGACAATGTGCCAGGCACTGTTCTTGGGATCGGGGATGTATAGCTTAATGAAGTTTACACTCCAGTAGGTCAACAATAAAACAAAGCAAAAGACAGGCATATGAATATACAATACACAGCAAGACAAGTGGACTGAGTTACTGAGGGCCAATAAAAGGGTTTGGGTTGGGGCTGGAAAGGAGAGAGCTGGAGATATGATATTATCAAGCAGAGATGCTGAACTGTATCTCGGAGCTTTGAGCTTCTTGTAGTAATAATGTTAACAAAGATGCAGACTTAAGACAAAGATGGGATTGGCTCTATGGTTTTTAGGAGGGATGTGGTCAATTTGAACCTATTTTCATCTTGAGTCTGTAATAGTAAAGGCAAGGAATGTCAGAATGGAAATAGCAATCCAGTCAGAACCAAATATAACAATCCAGTCAGAACCAAACATATAAGATTGGATCTGCTACACAGTGCTGTTGTATAGATTAAGTAAAGTAGGTAAAGTATTTAACACAGTGCCTGGCCCATGACAAAATGTCAGTAGTGGCCATTGCAGGTGGCTTACACCAGTAATTCTAGTTTCTCAAGAGGCTAAGGGCTGAGGATCACAGTTTGAAGTTAGCTGGAGCAGGAAAAGTCTGTGATACTCCTATCTCCAATTAACCCCCAGAAAACCAGAAGTGGTGCTGTGGCTCAGAGTGGTAGAGGGCTAGCCTTGATCAAAAAGAGCTCAGGAGAAAATGAGGGAAGGAGTGAAAATGTTCAAAATAAATGTACTCAATACCTGATTTATGTAACTGTAATCCCTCTGTACATCATCTTTATAATTATTATTTTTTAAGGCTCAGTGACAGTGCCCAGGTCCTGAGTTCAAGCCCCAGGACCAACAAACTAAATACAAAAGTGGCTATAATACTCTACCACAAAGTACAATAGTATATAGTGGAATTGAGTGTTGTGTGGAATAAAGGCTGGAGGCAGAACATAAAGAGAGATTAAATGCACTGTACTGATCTTCTCCTCAAGGTCTGTCAACTCTGTTGCAGGCACAGCTTTGATCTGGCATGATTTATCCCTACCTTCCAAGGATACCTAATTAGAGTAATCTAACTATCTCTTTCAGTCAATTTATCATCCAGCCTACTCTAAGTGACATTCATATTTTAAAAAATGATAAAAAGCACCTGATTGCTAGCAAGGCACTTTCTGGATTTCTACAGTTGGTAAATTACTGCAGGATTTCAGAGCTTTTCCTCTGAATCTGCAGTGCTCTTGTAATGTATTTCTTAGTTTATAGCCAAATGGCCTTGAAAATTCATGGCCAGAATATGGTGAGCAAGCCAGATGACATGATAAGCAAGCCTGATCTTGCTCATTTCAAAATAAGAATTGGCAATATTTGCTCTTGCATAGGGAATGAGACTTCCCAATGTATTTGTGACCATCCTAACTTGAGGGTTTGGATCAGGGTAAAGGGGTAGGAGGAAACAGGTGCCAGATATTATCTGGTTCTAATGTCTCTTCCACAATGCAGGGATAGTTAACTTGTGGGGTGTTGTTTGTTTGTTTTTGTTTTTAAACAGGGTCTCTTTGTTAGCTCAGACTGGCCTCAAATTCATGATCTTCCTGCCTCTGCTATCCAAAGTGTTGAAATAACAACCATGTACCACTATGCTTGGCTTCAGCTGTGGTTTTGGTACATACTGGAGACACACACCAGACCTAAGACTGTACAGTTTCAATATGCTAGTGACTGTTTCCACAACTGTAGTACAGAGTAGGCCACAGTGCTCAGTTATCAGTGCTTATATGAAGCTGGTGTTTCATGTTCCTACCATCATTAAAAAAAAGTACACACTGGCTGGGAAGGTGGCTCAGTGGTAGAGTGCCCAGACCCAGAGTTCAGGCCCCATGACACACATAAAGTAAAAACTTTAAAAATCTGTTTGTCAGAATGGCCAGGCTGAGCCTGCTTAGCAGTGTCACTAAAAGCCATCACTAAGCTGAGTCATTGTTTTTTCAACCTTTCTAGTTGCTTCTACTTTCATTTGAGGAAAGTCAATCTTTTAGTTTTCCTGTTTCCTGGAGCAAATGGTCAAGGTGACTGTTTTGTGCCCACTGGTGTTCTTTTTGGTTTTCTTTGTATTTTCATTGTTTTCACCAAGGTCTCTGAAGCTTAGGAATGTGGTATTTTTTCCCTTTTGTTTTCCCATGCCTGTACCCTGTATCGTGCATAGCTCTCTGAAGCATGGATAGCTAAAGTCAGAAGTGACCTAGAGCAATCAGTCAGTTCAATCTCCTTTCAGATTGATACTTGATACTTAGATCTCAGCCTCCTGAGTAGCTAGGATTACAGGCATGAGCCACAGGTGTCTGATTGGCAACTATTTTATAGCATAAAAAAGTTTAAGAATTTTTTATAGAGAAATTATCTAATTTCTTAATTCTGCACCAAAAGGATATGGAAGAAGAATATTTGTCTGTGAGATTCTGGGGTGTGTGTGCGTGTGTGAGTGTGTGTGTGTGAGAGAGAGAGAGAGAGAGACAGACAGACAGACAGACAGAGATAGAGACAGAGAGACAGAGAGAGACAGAGACACAGAGAGAGACAGAGACACAGACAGAGACACAGACAGACAGAGACAGAGAGATAATGCTTATAATACTTACAGAGGTAAGAAGACAAGACAGAATCTCACAAACTTGGATGCACTAAGCCACTGTACTCTTGGTAAGGTTAAAGAACACAGCACTTGGGCTGGGAAGATGGCTCAGCGGTAGAGTGCTTGCCTTGGCATGAGGCCCTGGGTTTGATTCCTCAGCACCACATAAGCAGAAAAAAAAAGCCGGAAGTGGTGCTGTGGCTCAAGTGGTAGAGTGCTAGCCTTGAGCTGAAGAGCTGAGGGACAGCGCCCAGGCCCAGAGTTCAGGCCCCACAACCGGACCCAAAAAAACAAAAAACAAACCCAAAAAACAAAAAAAAAGAACACAGCACTTTGGAGCCATGAATAGCACTGAGGGCTTAGAAGAACATGTGCTTTACTCTACACATTCAAGGTCTCAAAGATTATGTTCTTTTGATTGTCCACATGTTTTCCAACACTAAGAGGGAGGTGGCAGGAAACACTCAAGGTCACCTTCTATGGGATCCCATCCTGTGTCATCTCTACTAAAAAGCATGTGGGAATAGTTTACTGCTCATACAACCTGAGAGTTGGGGAGGTGACAGGTGCATAAGCAAGAGCTCAGTTCTGGGGTTCAGTCTGTCAGCAGCATGAGAGTAAAGCCTCTGCCTGAGCAGTCTTAAGGGCAGGGGCAGCAGATTTTAAACCAGCAAGTAATCTGGGAAGCATCTGGCCTCATCAAAAGCTAAAATGTGTTCAGGAAGCCATTGGTAGGCACTGTGGTAAGAATACTAAAATGGTAGCTTTCCTAATTCAAATGTATGTCCATCCTGCTCCACCTCCATTTCTTGAAATAAGAGTGTCTGCTGGATTGCAAGCAACAGGGAGTATGTGAGGTACAGCAAGTTCAAGGAAGACGTTGGTGGGAGTGTGTACTTAGGAGCTGCGCTGCCTAGGAGTGAGGACTGGCTCCCTCACTTCCTACCTGTGCGACCTTGGGCTCGTTAGCTCACCTGTCCATGTCTCTGATCATCTGTAAAAGGAGGATCAGAGTGGCAGCTCTCTCGTGGTGAGGACTAAGGGAAAGTCTGCAAAGCCCTTAGATCAGAGCATGTCCTTGCTGCTGTTACTCCCAGTCTCTGGGCTTAGGGCAGCTTCACAAATACCAAAAGATAGATCTGAGAGCTGAGGGGGAAGAGACTCTTTGTGGCATATGTATAGCTGATGTTCTTTCAAGCTCCACAGTGGCTCTTTGATTGAATTCGCTTCCTCCCCCTAGGCCCCCACCCCAGCCCGCTGAGGGCACTGCTGGGCTACGGTCCAGGGCAGTGGGTTCTCAGGTTCTCTTTTAAGAGCCTTTTAATGGAAAAAGAGATGGGAAGGAAAAAAAAAATAAACCCCTACTTTGTGTGGCCCAGCTAATAGGGCAAATAATGGACACCAAGTTATTTACCAGTAGAACTTCTCAGGGTGAGATTTAGAATAAGATTCCATTAAAGACTGTAGGCAGTCCATTCTGGGGTATAAAAAGGAATTTTCTTCGCCAAGATGAAATGGCACTTCCTGAGTCTGACAGCACGTTTCCAGGGAGAGTTAAGTGGCACCCAGCTCCATGCTACTGTTCCATTGTTGCCAGGGACTCTGCCTCCACTGGCTGTCCCGCCTTTGGCCTGTCCTGCTGGCCCACCACCGTGTGGAGCTGCGAAACAGAGCTGCTGGGACTGGAAACAAAGCCAGGCCCGCTTTGATGGAGGGAAATATTGGCACTGGGCAGCCTGAAAGGGGACGGGGACAAGGGACTCACAAGTGCCACCGACCAAACTTCAAATTCCATGCTAATTAGAAGCAAGTGTGGTAAAAATAAAAAAACCCAGGCTGTAATTCTAATAACTAGTGCCAGCCCATCTCTTTGAGTTGTCTCATCTCCAGGTCTCCTCTGAGAAATTTCATGCAGGAATTCAGTGGCCACCTCTCCAGGGGAAGGGCACTGGGGCTGGGTGCTACATCTCAGAGATGGGGGTTTGGTTCCTATCTTGTCCAATGAGTCATCAAACTATGGGCCAAGTCAATTTTCTTTCTTATGCTCCAGTTGTATTTTTCAAAGTGGCGATAAAAATGGCAGGTAACTACCTCACAGAGTTGCTGTGAGGAGGGAGGGAGTTAATATTCACAAGGGCCTCGCATTTTTCTCAGCTGGAGAAGACATGCTGACAGGGCATTTCACGTGCTTTGCACCATACAGGTGCACACAAGTTTCAAGGGGGAACCTTAAGAAACTTAGATGTCTAAAGGTGCTGGCCAATTTAGTATCATAATACCTCAGAAAACAGTTACATGCAAGTTTTTAAAAAAACAATAGTTTATAGCTGGGAATGTGGCTCAGTGGTAGAGTGCATGAAGCCCTGGGCTTGCTTCCTCAGTACCACATACACAGAAAAAACCAGAAGTGGTGCTGTGGTTCAGGTAGTAGAGTGCTAGCCATGAGCAAAAGAAGCTCAGGAACAGTGCCCAGGCTCTGAATTCAAGCCCCAGGATTGGCAAAAAAACAAAAACAAAAACAGTTTTAGGCTGGGAGTTGTAATCCTATCTACTCAGGAGGCTGAGATTTGAGAGATTATGCTCCAAAGCCAGCCCAGGCAATAATCTGTGAGACTCTTTTCTCCAATTAACTGCCAAAAAGCCCAAAATTGAGGTATGGCTCAAGTGGAAGAGTACTAGCCTTGAGAAAAAAAAAAATCAGGGGCAACACCCAGGCCCCGAATGCAAGTCTCAGGATTAACAAAAAATAAAATGAAACAAAAAAGTTTTATTCTCTATTCTCTAGCTACCACCACTACCCCCTCCTCCTCCTCCCCCTCCCTCTCCCCCTCCTCCTCCTCTTCCTTTCCCTCCCCCTCCTCCTACCTCTCTTCTCACCTGGCTCCCCAATCTTCCTCCAGCTTTCCCAGCTTTATTCCCTTCTGCTTCCTTCTTCCCAGCTTTACCTCGCCACACAACTTTCCCACAAATGAAATCTTGTCTCCACCAATCTTTCTGCAGCTTCTTTCTGCCTACACAGAAGGCCCAAGCACCCTGTGCTACAAGTCTTTCCTAAACTCATTCCTATCCTTTTGCTTCTTATTGTAGTTTCAAGGCTCACCCAAGTTATGTCCTGTGCGATGGTGGCATTGTGTACCCCTTATTCCAGTTCCTTTAACAACAATACATGTGTGGAATCAAGAAAGATATTCTCAGATAGTAATATATGTGGGAGGCCATGTATTATTGTCCCTTGCTGACCATTCAGGTACAGCCAGTTTTGTAGTTCTAAAGTAGACTTAATTGTTCCAAATGCTTTCTTTGTGCAAATTAATGAGTTTTGGCACATGTAAGCCAGGATTAGCAAAGATTTGGCCAGTTTGAATTAATTCAACCCATGCTTACTGGAAATCAAAAGCTCTAGGAGCAGTATTCCCATATCAAAACAAAACAAAACAAAACAAGATGAAACAAGTCAAAATGAAACAAAGCAAAGCAGGAGTGAGGCAGGAGGGAAGTAAAGGAACTGGGGTTAGAAAGAGAAGAAAAAAAGACGACAAAGATGTGCCAGGCCTACAGAAGGGCGATCCTAGGCCAGGCCGGTCCTAATCAAAGAGAGAAGTGCAAACTCAGGGGTTTTGGAAAGCGCCTTGTTTCAGGGAGTCTTGGCCATGTTACAAGGTAGCTATGAATGGCACATATTTTCTCTCATAGGTGGAAGCTAGATCTAAAATATAACTGGACAAAGTAACCTATGAAGGACTCTGGGCATTCACATACACGGAGACTAAAAAGGATACGCATAGAGGAGGAACCCAAAGGTGTAACTTCTCTGAACATTTAAAACATTATTCCTTGAAACAAACTCCAGGAAATGGGATTTTTGTTGGTGTTGGTGGTCATTTTTGCTTTTTGGGGGGGGATCACAGAAAGGGAGGGAGGAAGGGTGAACAAATACAATCATGTTATTCTATTCAGAATTACACTATGTGGAAAGTGAACTGTGTAACTTGTGGGCAGGGGGAACCTGGGGGAAAGGAAAGCAAAGCAAAAAAAGAAATGTAGTCATTACTCGACTTATGAAATGGTAACCTCTCTACACTACACTTTAATAATAAAACTTATATTTAAAAAACAGCTCGCTGTCATTATCTGTATTTTATGGCTGACAGAATACACAAGTAATATTTACTTTGCTTACTATGGTAAAGTATAACACAGAGGAGGGAATGTCCAGACCCCAAAGGGAAAAAGAAGGGTCGCTCCGCCTTTTCATTGTCTTTCCCCAGGGAAGAGGGGCTAGACTGACAGCGAGTTTCGAACAGAGGATGCTCGGCCAGCAGCCTCTAGGAGCTTCTTCACTTTGTGCAATTCAGCTTGCTACACCCTGTGACTGCATACAGACAGCCCCCGATCTCACTGAGGACAGAAGCTCATAAACCTATGGGGCTGTGCGTGCAAGCCACATCCTCCAGTTCCACATTTTTCAATTGATAAAACTAGTAACCTAATTCTGGCATCTTCCTTCCTTCCTTCCTTCCTTCTTCCCTCCCTCCCTCTGTCCCTCCTTCTATGCCTCTTTTATCTCTCTCTTTACCACCCCTTCTCTACCTTTTGCAGTGCCAAGGATAGAAGCAATGACTTTGGTTCATGCTAAGAAAGCTCTCTACCTCTGAGCTAAAAGTCCAGCCCAGTATCTTACTTCTGAATTCCTTGTGAATGTAAGAGGGGAAAACAGAAGAATTCAATCTTGGTCAATTATACAAAAAGCTAAAAATTAAACAGATGTTAATTATTCAGTTAGTTGAATAATTAACATCTGTTAAGCAGCCAGGTATGGTAGCTCAGGCCTGTAATCCTAATTGATTCCAAAGGTAGAGACAGGGAGGATTGTAGTTCAAGGCAAGCCAAAGCAAAAATTTATGGATAGTCCATCCTAACCAATAAGCCAGGCATAGTGCTTCACACTTGTAATTACCACATACTGAGAGGCAAACATAGGAAGATTGTAGTCCAAGGTTGGCCTGGAACAAAAATATAAGAAAAACTAACTAAAACCAAAAAGGACCAGAGATGTAGTTCAAGCGATAAGAGTGCTGTTTTTTTTTTAAAAAAAGGTAATAAAAATGAATCTGTTAATTTCAAATTTGCTAATTTGTCCAAGGTTACACAGCTAGTAAGTAACACAGTAAGGACTTTAACGGCGCTGTGAAGGAAAGCTTGTGGTTTTCTAAAATTCTATTCCAGGGCTTAGAATGCTGTTCAATTTCTAGACTTCAATTCAGCAGCCAGGAGATGGGACAAAGAACAAGAGGGAATAATTACTTGCTGTGCATGGGTGGTTCACGCCTGTAATCTCAGCACTCTGAAGGCTGAGGCAGGAGGACTGTGAATTTGAGACTAGCCCAGGCTAAATAGTGAGACCTCAAGTAAATCAAACCAAACAATAACCACAAAAGATGCAAGGCGAGAGCTGGGCCTGTATCAACGCAGCCTGCAGAAACTAAAAAGATACCCCCGATGCAAACAGTTTGGGGAGTTAGATGACTAGAGTCCTCCAGAGTAATGACAGTGTCTACCCTTCTTCCCCCATCGTGTCATAGAATGGGGGGGAGATGCGGGGGGGGGGGCGGGAAGCTCAGAGGCAGCCAGCCCTAACTGAGCTAGTGGAGTTGCTTTTAAAGGAGATCTGGCAGAACTCAGGCTTGGTTGTCCACAAGTACCACATAAAAGCTGGGTTGTCTGCCATGCCCGTGTTTAAAGGCCGGGCTTATTCTTTTTCCCCCCTCTGTGGAGAGGCACACAAAGAATTCTCTGACCCATTGCACCCACTGAAAATGAGTGAACACCACAACAATGCTTGCTGGAGTGACATTCATAGCTGAAAATGGTGAAATCAGAGCAAATCTCCCAGTACAGGAAGATTACATGTCAGGCTTTACACATTTAGCAGAGAACTAACTATGGAAGTTTCAAAAATTTAGGACTCAGTTTTGTATTTCAAATAGCACTTAAGACAAACAAAAGAAAGGCTACTTTTAAGCAGGGAAACAATTGAGACAGGCTGGGTAAGAGTACATATTTTCAGCCAAAAGCTACTGCAGTGTTCGTGCAACATATCAGCGGTGCTCGTGATGGTCCCAGCCCCCGGTGGAGTGGGAAGGCCACATTTCCCCCACGCTGCACACTTTAGAAGGTATAAATCGAGATCCCAAGCACAGATCCTTCCAGGCACAGGATTTCCCACAATGAGCATGGACTTTAAAGGCCCAAGGGTTTTATTTTACATTATTGTTTTAGATGAATGCCTTTAAAAGGACCAAATAAATTATAGGAGAAAGTAGATCACTTCCCCGTCCCTCCCCCCAACCCCCACCTTTGAAGCATGTTTTCCATGGATTAATTTACTTCTGTTAAATGTTTGACAAAACTGGCTAGGCTTTCCAATGATAACATCCATTATTATGATTAGATATAAAATCCCTGAATTACACAGTATTGGCAGGCCTTGTACCGTCCCAATTAATGTTTAATGTGATAGGCTGGACAGATACAAAAAGCTAATGATGCTGCTTAACATTGCAAGCTTTGCTTTAAATACCATAGAAGTGTTGTATTTAATCCTTAATATCGTGTGTGTGTGTGTGTGTGTGTGTGTGTGTGTGTGTGTGTGTATACACACTTGTGAATGTGCCAATCCTGGAGCTTGGACTCAGGGCCTGGGTGCTTTCCCTGAGCTTCATATCGTGTGTGTGTGTGTGTGTGTGTGTGTGTGTACACTTGTGAATGTGCCAATCCTGGAGCTTGGACTCAGGGCCTGGGTGCTTTCCCTGAGCTTCTTTTGCTCAAGGCCAGGCCTCTACCAATTAAGCCACAGCTTCACTTCTGGCTCTTTGGGCAGTTTTTGTTTTTTTGTTTTAATGGGGTTATGAGTCTCAGGGACTTTCCTGCACGGGTTGGTTTGGAATTGAGATCCTCAGATCTCAGCCTCCTAAGTGGCTAGGATTACAGGCATGAACCACCAGTGCCTGGCAATCTTCAATATCTTTATGGGGTGGTTCTACTACCTCCATTTTACAGATAAGAAAACTGGGATTCAAGGGGTTAAGGACTTTGCCCAAGATCATACAACTACTAAATTAGGTGAGATTTAAACTCTGGTCATTGACTCCTAAAGACTTGAGTATTTAACTCTGTGTGTATTAGAGACCATAGGCCTACAAAGAAATAAAGATGATTGAAAGAAATGCCACAAAACAAATAAGAGATACACTGAGCCTAGTCTAGGAAGATGTCACAGAAGAAGAGACACTGAGAGTCAAGTCTGGAAGCATGCAGCAGTATTTTTAGGTAAAAAGGTAAAAGTTACTAAAGTTTTCAGGGCTTGCCATGTCCATTCCATTTTCAGAGGCTGGTATGAGCTTTGAAGGAAGAAGTTTGGAAGCAGGGAAATAGGACAATTAGGACAGCCCAGGTGAAGATGGAAAGAGAGGAGAAAGCAGGAAAATGGAGGAGGCAGCATCAGGGAAGATTTATTTCTGAGCCAGAAGCAAAATGGACTGGTGACCTACTGGATGTACGTGGTGAGGAAGATGGACCCAGGTGTGGTGGCTTTTTACATCACTGTCCAGTTTAAGACTGGGAATTATGGAGGCAAGCACACTGAGAGCAGGGATAGGAAATAGGAAGATACCTTGGTTCACTTTTGGAGAACTCTGTGAATTATATAAGGGATATCTGGACAATGCTTCCTACCGTACTTCTCTGCTTATACCCAGTCTTCTACCAAGTGCTGAGGCAATTAAAAGAGGAACAAACCTGGGTCCCTCCTTCCTGGCAATCATATATCAATACTCGGGACTGCCTAACCCTATGAAGCACTGTTACATCCCTCTTGACTTTCAAGTGTCCACTGGGTATCCACGGGGTGATAATCACTGCAAAACTGTCTGAATCTAAAACTCAATTCTGTTTCACACAGAACGACAAATATTTTGGGGGAGGCATGTCTTAAACATACATTGAATTGTCCTCAGTAGCGCCTCCACAGAAAATGGGAAAGATTATGCTTTGTTTTCTTTGAGACTTCATCAAGAGCTGTCTACTGTTTGATATATTCATGGGCAGCAAACATACTCAGTTTTTTGAGTTATCAAACACAATGAACTTAGATCAACCTGAACTATAGTTGTGTTACTCATGGTGATTCTATATTCAGAATCTACTTATTTGATTATGTCTTTCTGTGTTGTCCTTCTTAGGCATTTATAGACTATCAAAGAAAGTATAATTTGAGCCATGTGCCAGTGGCTCACACCTATAATTCTAGCTTCTGAGCTGAGATCTGGAAATCACAGTTGCAGGCTAGCCCAGAGAGATAAATCCAGGAGATTCTTATCTCCAAATAACCAGCAAAATGTTGAAAGTAGAGGTGGAACTCAATGGTATAGCACCATCCACTGTGAGCAAAAAGGCCAGCAAGAGTGTCAGGTCCTGAGTTCAACCCCTAATACAAGTTTTAAACACACACACACACACACACACACACACACACACACACATACACACTATATCTCCTCTGTACATTACCTTTA
Organism: Dipodomys ordii; assembly: GCF_000151885.1. Lineage (NCBI taxonomy): Eukaryota > Metazoa > Chordata > Mammalia > Rodentia > Heteromyidae > Dipodomys > Dipodomys ordii. Next base: position 13,260,256 of record NW_012267255.1, read on the forward strand.
TAATAACAATAAAAAGGATAAAAACACCCCTTTATACACACATATATGTATATACTTTGATTACAATTCATTTTGCTTTTGTCTTTTCCTCTATTACAATTAAAGTATTATGCTGAATTCCTGGAATTGTGTACCGAGGCAGGCTACATAAGCTATGAATTTCATCCATGATGGGAAATTGTGTTGTAAAAGGGATATATTAGGTTGCAAAGGGTTTGAGAGACAGAAGTAAATACAAAGGAACTAAAGGAACTAAATGCAAAGCAACCCAATGAAAGAACTTTAGAAAGGTTAAAGAGTACAAAGGGGGGTTATGAAGCTTCACAAGGTTATTAACAAGGAAGAAAGGTTACTCACCAAGGGAAATCATGAAAGATCCCTAAAGGAAGTATGATGTGAACACAGGCTGGCTGATACCCCTCTTACATACTTCCAGAAATGCAACTCATTATCTACCTCCAAGGGTGCCTAGAGTACTGAGTTCTTGTAGATGCTCTTGTTGCATTTCCCCACAAAGGCCTTCTTTTAGGATGCTCCACTGGGAAGAGCATGATGTGTCTCTAAACTTTGGGGGTACCTCTTCCAGATTCTGAACACTGTGGCTCTGAAATACCTTCTGGTTAATATTCTCTCTCTGTCTCTGTCTCTCTCTCTGGCTAAATCTCCCTAGTTCCTCCAACTGTTTCTCATATAGCATGGTTTCATATTCCCTTGCCATCTGGGTCTTTTTCCTCTGAACATGCTCCAATTTGTCAATGGCCTTTAAAAGTGTGGTGTCCAGAACCAAATGTGGTTTCCAGAGTAGAAATATTCCTAATAATCTCCCCTTAGACAGATCACTATGGAGGAAGTGCCAGGTGGGAATCTAACTTAATAATCATTGTACCTCAATACCAAAAAATTTCCTTCCTTGTTGAAGCAAATTCTATTTTAATTTTCAATGCAATGAAACTGCTGATCTCAACAAGTATTTTTTCTCTTTTTTTTGTTGTGAGAGTTAAATGAAAAGAAAAAAATGTGGGTCTGGCTAACAAATACTAACAATTATTTTTATTTGCCAATAGCATCTGTCTGCCAGCCTCCTACTGTCATTTCCTGTTTGAGACATTTTTCTCTTCATAGACTCCGGGCCTGCCCATTTCCCAAGTCAATCTAACTAAGTTAGTCAGTCACCGCCCTTCCCAGGGGCTTGGTCTATAAAACACAATGGGTATCTCACACTTAAGCTGGGATTTGGTATGTGTGTGGAAAGCCCCTATGTTCCTGTGTATCTAGTGAACCTCAGGTTTGGCTCCAAAAGGCATAATAATTTCATAAACGCTCACCTCATGTCCTTGCAGTTCAGGAGGAGAAAATGGATTAACAGACTCCCTCACAATAACTGTATCCTACCAAGAAGTAAGAACAAATCTCTTTACTTGGTTATACAGTTACCATCTCTGTATGTAAAATAATCGATTAATACTCTTCAAAAGTAAAAGAGGTATGAAAGATACATAAAGATGACAGAACTGTGGAGATTTAAAGAGATTAGGGAGACCCGATAATAAAATGCAATGAAACTGCCACTGGAACAGAAAAAAGGACCATGGTAATGAAACTGGTAAAACCTGCATAAAGTCTATAATTTAGTCAATAGTATTGTCAACATTGATAGCTTTGGTAAAGCAAGAGCATGGTTATATAAGGTGTTAACCAGAGTAGAAGCCAGGTGTAAGGTGTACAGGAATCCTCTACTATTTGCAAATTCTGTGTACATTTAAAATGGTTTCAAAATGAAATTATTAAGCCAAATAATTAGAAATATTCATAGTAAGTTTGAATTTATTAAACTTGAATTTGACAAATTTATGCGTGTGAGTCTTGAATGAGCCTCTAGTATACACAGATGAGAAAACTTTTGTTTTCTAACTAATGGGCTACTAGTACTTCTAATAACCGATTGTCTCCTCTATTCCCACTGTCATACTGGAGGTATATTTCTCCTCTCTGCATGTATTCTTCTGGTGCTTCCAACTTCACCTTCTAGAACTAACTTTACATAGAAAGGGTCTTCCTAACATTTACATCTTCTTGAATAATTGTCCTCTTCAAATGTTGCCATATTAATGTTTCTAGTTCAGATTGCTCTCTGAGTTCTGACAGTACATCCAGTGGCCTACTGGATATCCCTATTTCCGAAATCAGCCAAAGCCTGATTCACCTATCCAAGTGAGAAACACAGGATCTCTTAGCCTTAAATTCAACAATCTTTACTCTTAGTTCCCAAACAGTATCTTGGTCTACACTGAAGTACTGAATGCAATATATCTATGCACTAGGTATAAAGTTGCAATTAGATTATCTTCATCATCAATAGTCACAAAACTATTATCTCTTAATGAGTAAAAAAAAAATCTCCTTTCAGCCTAAAGAGTTACAAAATGGTTATAGAAATTGTTTATAGGTTAATATGGGATTTTTGATGGTACAAATGCTCTTTTTGACTTAAAAGAGAATGAATCTGTTATATACTGAATTTCTGTTAACTATGTGACTACTCATTTGTGTATTATGGATTTAGAAAACACCACAAAAATGGGTTTGTTCTTCTTCCACTCTTGAATTCTACAAAGAAAAGGGAGTTCTTCTACACTGGAAGGGGAAAAAATATCAGAATATCATCCCATATTTAGTAAAAAGTTTTACAAGATAAAATTCCAAGTCTAACAGGGCCTAGCAAGAAGGAAAAACAAGCAGATTTCTTCCATATGTAAACAAAGATGTTGATAAAAGTCTGAGGGACTGTTTTGACCCTATATTTAGAATACTGTGTGCTGATTGAGTCATAGGATGATCAGAGAGTCAATTCAGAAAGAATGAGCTGGAGATCAAGAGAGTCACATCAACACCGTAAAGAAACCTGAAGATTATTATGACTTCTTGCTGGAGTCTGAATATTTGTGGTGTTCAGTGGCCCGCCTTCTGTGGCAAGGACAAAGCCCTATTACTGAGGATTAATATGGAGACTGAGAATTTTGAGCCTAGGGCTGAAGGCCTGCTCTGCCACAGAACTGCTTCTCTGCCATGTGGTTTGCTGTGGGCTAAGCGTGAGAGTCCGACGCCAGCTCTGCGAATTGTTAGATTTCTGCAGCTTCCTCTCTCCTACGGGGCGTGGTTTACTGTAGGACAGGGTCTAAAGGTGATGAGATCAGCAGGCAGAGAGTGCCAGGTTCCCTCGGTGATCCCTTGCAGTGCCCAGCTCAGTGTTGTTTGCTTCCCCCACTCCCTGATGGGTTGGAGGTTGACCACTCCTGGGTGCAACAGATTACAGGGCTCTGGGGTGAGTTAGGGCATTCAAAATAAAGACCATCCATGATAAGCCTAAACTAAGCATGGCCACTAAACCAGCGCTGCAAATATGCAAAGAAGAGACGCTTCTAAAGTGAGGGCAGCCATGACACTGCCAACACACCCCTGACCTGCCCAGCTTGCAGCCTGCAAACAGCAGCAGTGGGAACAAGCTCCCTCTCTGCGGCAGATTAAAATATTACAGACCCAGAGAGAAGCCTCAATTATTTGTCTTTTTTTTTGGGGGGGGGTCAGTCCTGGGACTTGAACTCTGGGCCTGAGCAGTGTCCCTCAGCTCTTCAGCTCAAGGCTAGCGCTCTACCACTTGAGCCAAGGTGCCACTTCCAGTTTTCTAGTGTTTATTGGAGATAAGAGTCTCATGGACTTTTCCTGCCCGGGCTGGCTTTGAACTGCGATCCTCAGATCTCAGCCTCCTGAGTAGCTAGGATTACAGGCATGAGCCACCAGTGCCCAGCTTTGTCATTTTGAACTTTAAATTTATTACACTTTTTAAATATATTTTAATATTGTTTATTTTATTTAATTTCTAATGTCTTTTATTTTTCTTTCAGAGCTGGGGCTGACCTCTTGGCCTGGACAAGGTCAAAGCTAGCACTCTATCACATGAGTCACAGTGCCACTTCCATCTTTTACTGTGATTAATTGGAGATAAGTGCCTCATAGGCTTCCTGCCAGGGCTGGCTTCAAATAGTGATCCTCTGATCTCAGCCTCCTGAGTAGCTAGGATTACAGGTGTGAGGCACCAGCACCCAACTTCTAATGTCATTTTTATTTATTTTTTAGGTCTGGTCGTGGGGCCTGAACTCTGGGCCTGGGCACTGTCCCTCAGCTCTTCAGCTCAAGACTAGCGCTCTACCACTTGAGCCACAGTGCCACTTCCGGCTTTTTTCTTTTTTGCTTATGTGGTGCTGAAGAATCGAACACAGGGCCTTAGGCATGCAAGGCTAAAGCTTTACCACTGAGCCACCTTCCCAGCCCCCTAATGTCATTTTTATTCCTCTTATTACCTTTATTTAATTTCATTTATGTATTTTATTTTGCAATTTGATTTTTTTCTCTTCTTGTTTGCTTCTTCCTCACATTGTTCTCCTTTAAAAATTTAACTTGCCTCTTTCTTTTTCCATTCCTCTGCTTCTTTTATTTCATTCAGTGTCATTTTTATCTTTAATTAGCTTATTCTATATTATTCCTCTTTCTTCCTCTCCCTTTTTTCATTCTGGAGAGGTCTGAATTCAGGGCTTTGTGCTTGCTAAGCTGTCACTCTACCACTGGAGTCATGCTTCTAGCCAAGCTTTTTGGCTGGTTACTTTGGAGATGAAACCTAGCAAACTACACCTCAGCTGGCTTTGAACTGCTATCTTTTAGATCTCAATCGCCTGAACAGCTAGAATTACAGGTATAAGCTACCAGTGCCTGACTTTTTACAGATTTTTTCCCCCTAAGGTAACTGGTGATTTAATGGTTGGCTTTTATTGGTTTTAATTGTTTTTATACATTTGGTTGGCTCTGTCTGGTATTGTTGCCATTATGGTCATCTGTTTTCCCCACTGGAGACTGAACTCTCAAGAGAAAGCTGCTTAGTAAGAAGATTCATGGCTGGGCACCGGTGGCTCATGCCTGTAATCCTAGCTACTCAGGAGGCTGAGAACTGAGGATCTCAGTTCAAAGCCAGACCCGGCAGAAAAGTCCGTGAGACTCTTATCTCTAATAAACCACTCGAAAACTGAAAGTGGCGCTGTGGCTCAAGTGGTAGAGCACTCGCCTTGAGCTGAAGAGTGCAGGGATAGCGCCCAGGCCCACAGTTCAAGCCCCACGACTGACAAAAAAAAGAAGATTCATTGAATAAGTTTAACAGAATAAAATGTAGAAACACAATATAAAAAAGCAAGACCATATGAGTCCTCCAAAAGTTCACAACCCAACGATAACTGAATCTAAAGATGCTGAAATGATTGGAATGTCAAGAATTAGAAAGTCTTATTTTAAAAAAATAAAAAATGAAATAAAGAAGTCACCCCCCTACCCCTGGATCAAAAAGTCAATTTAAGAGCTTGTTGACAAAGTGAATAACTTCAATGAGAATTCAGTAAAGTGAGTGACAGAGATTCTGGAAAAATAAACCAACAAACCCACACCAAAACCCAAATGGAAATCTTGAAAATGAAAAAAAAAAAAAAAAACAACAAAACCTCACTGGAGAAGCATTGCCAACAGATAGACCATCAGGAAGAAGAAAGGGTATTAGGGATAAATACAAAGTTGAGAATTAGTACATGCAAGTAGCAGTGGAAGTAAAAAAATGACTAAAACACCTAAGAACTCTGAGATAGAATTAAGAGACCAAATCTCAAACCTATAAATCTATCATATAGAAAAGGGAACCAAGATACAGACAAAGTATACATACATACATACATACAAGTATGAGTCCTTTAGAACCTCAAATAGACATGATCAGAAAATAACCTCTCCATATCATATTGCAGTTGAAATGCCAAGAGAATAAAACAACAATAAAGATAGGAAGGAAGGAAGGAAGGAAGGAAGGAAGGAAGGAAGGAAGGAAGGAA
>NW_012267255.1:13267401-13294146 GCF_000151885.1 Dipodomys ordii
TCAGCACCACATAAGCAAAAAGAAAAAAGCCAGAAGTGGTGCTGTGGCTCAAGTGGTAGAGCGCTAGCCTTGAGCTGAAGAGCTGAGGGACAGCGACCAGGCCCAGAGTTCAGGCCCCACGACTGGACCCAAAAAAAAAAATCAAAAAAAGAACAGGGGAGACAGTGAGAAGGGGGTAACTAAAGTGATCCACCAGGCAGCCCAAGGGGCTCCTAAACTCCGCTCACCTCTCAGTGGGATCAACATTTAATTCAGAGACAAGGGGGTGCAGTGCTGTGGCATGAAAGGGAGGCTGGGACCAGGCACTGCTTAACTCTGTGTGTCCTAGTTCTGTATGATTCCATTACTAGTCGAAGACCTTTCTAGACACCCAACACATTGCTAAGCTCCTTAAGGGATGAAAATAAGCCCAGAAGACTTGGTTAGGAGGCCTTCACTCTGAGGAGAGAAAAAGTTAAAATTCTATGTTAAAATGTAAAAAAAAATAATTTTTTATTTTTTAATTTAAAATTTTAACTGTAAATTAATTGTAATTCTCTCTCCTCAGAGGGAAAAAAATAACAATTCAAATGATGGGAGAACAATTAATTGTGAAACTCGAAGTTCAAAGAGAGTTCATAGGAAAGGTTGGGATGGCATAATGTCTCAGAGGAAACCTCAAGAAATCAAGGAACTCAACTGTGGAACGAGCACTGTGAATCAGGCCCAAGCTGACAAGCCCTTCAAGAGGAGGAAGTTCAGAGGATGCCCCTGAAAGATGGTCCAGTAGGAGAGAGGTGGGATTCATGACATATGGCTTTTGGAAGGGCCAAAGTCTGTGAGGAAAACATAACAAGAGGGCCCCAAAAGAAAAACAGAGAAGCAAATAATCCTTGGTTGTTTTCACGCCCGAAGCAGCTCACTGTGGCATGAAAATCAGTGTGAAAACAGCCAGACACAACCAAACTGGGCACTGTAGGAACATTCCTCCGTCCAAGTCAAAATGTTTATTAACTCCTTGATAGCCTCTTCATTTTCATGGGTGGTGGGGTAGGGAGGAGACCCAGGAACCCACCAAGACAGCTCCTTCTCAGCACATGTTCACACACTACTCTTATGATTTCTGTGCTATACATGAGGAAAGGGAAGTTTGTGGAGATTAGATAGTTTACCTGAGTTTATCTAAATATCAATATGGCAGACCTACCTAATTTCAAACCATAGTGCAATGACTCATTTGTAGCGTGGTCTAGATCTGAGCCTGGAGCTGTGAATGAGGACAATTAAGTTTTTGTCCCTTCTTTGCTATTGGATCTAGGTCTCTGAACAAGCTACTCCCCTTCTCTTAGTTCTATTATTTAAACTTTAAAAACAGGATAGGGTATTAAATTATAGCAAAGATATCATATGAATATGTGTGGGATACAAATGAATTCCCCATCAGGAAATGGCTTATTATAACTACTTCAATAAGAACAGAAGAGCAATATAAAGCTATGTACTGATTTTTATGTGTAGAAATCCACCAAGATACAAATAATCAGACAAAGACTAACTATTATGCCACAGCTACTGTGGCAGCTCCAGGGTTTTATGGAAGAGGGGCTCCATGATAGCAGGTCTGTGTTCCAATTATACAATAAACCGACTGCCTTCATTTACATGTAATATAGCATAACATCTATGAGGCCTCAGAGAAAGGACTGAAGCTGGACCAAACCCTGGCTCAGGAAGGGAATGAAATAAGCAGAAATAAAAGATAAGGAAAGAAGACAGAGCAAATGGGGGGTGGGGTGGGGCGGGGGTCAGAATCTCAGATAGAGCAGTTACTGTTAGCTTTCACTGAAATCTGTCCTCAAGTCACCAGCCCTTCTAATTTTGCAAAAGGAGCCAGGGATATGGATTATTGTTTAATGTGAAATAACTTACCAACCAGATAAAACATGCCTAAGGATCATCAGTTCGTTTCAGAGAGATGGTTGATTAAAAAAAGATGGAGGGAGGCTGGTTCAGTGCTAGACTTAGAAATTAAAAAAAAAAAAAAGAAAGTTCACTCAAGGAAACAAGGAAAGGCACAGAGGAAGCGTGTCCATTTCCCATTTGAATAAAGTTCACTCATATCCCAAAAGCTCTTGTACATCTAACTCCTATGACACTTACGGTTTTTTAAATTATCTAGCATGCTGCTTATAGTCAAACAGCAAGAAAACCCTTAAAAATACCCAGTTATGCCCCCTGGTGAATTGAGGAGCCCAGTAAGGAGAAAAACAATAGCAATTAAACAAAACAAAACAAGACAATAGCAGCAACAAATCTTGAAAAAAACCAAACCAGAAACAGAGTTATAGTGTGCCAGCAAGAACAAAAGCAGGAGAACTGGTGATTAAAATTAAGTTTATGTTCCGGAATCCTAAGACACAAAGAAATCTCATAACAGAGGCAGCTGGAAAGGGGTCCTAGTGCAAGGCCACAACCCATGACTGTTGGGAAGAAAGGAAGCACCGTGAGAGGAGAAACGCAGGTATTTCAATGGGAGGACAGAGGTGCAAGTGGGGAGAGGAAGAAACACAAAGCACAGTGCAAATAGGAAAAGAGGGGACCACTAAGCGTGGGGCAGGATGGGGAGACACCCAAATCACCTGAGGAGGTGTGTGAGAGAAGTGCTTCTTAGTAAACCAGGAGGAACCCAGAATGACTGGAAGAGCACCCTAGCAAACGTTTTTCAAAAATGTGTAGTATCTAAGAAATGGGAGACAAAGGGCAAAGGGGGAATGTATGCAACAGTGACACTCATAAGACAATATGTTGGAAATGATCTATACAACTCTGGGAGGGGGACTGAGGGAGGGAGGGAAAGAGGGAGAAAATGAGGGAAGGGGTAATAAGTTAGACGAGAAATCACTGCCTTACTTATGTAACTTTAATCCCTCCGTACATCACCTTGGCAGTAAAATTTTTAAAAATAAGTAGATAAAAGAAAATAACGTGAAAAAAGTGTATAGTATCTAAGGTATGATGATGAACAAGGAGCTTGTCATTTTGGCAGGAAGGAAATGCCAGTTATTGGTTCTGAATGGCTTGCAGGGATGACCTTCCTAGAAAAGGATGTGCCCCTTCTTCTGTACCTACTTTATGCCCTTTTGTTAAGGAGAGGCCATGCTCAGAGAGGAGAACAAACTAGTTTCAAGCCACCAGCCCTAGTTATTGACAGAGCCATGAACAATTGCCAATTCTCCTGATTCTGTACCACAACTAAGTGTAATGGATACAAACCAGAGGAAGACATAGATTGGGAAATATAAGAAAAAGGTGAGACAGATTCTAAGGTATTCTCGATAAAACATATATAAGGAATAGCCTTCTAGGACCTGAAGACTGGAACTTTGTTTTACATAAGCTTCACATGACTCACACAAAGAGGAAGGAAATTTACCCTTTCCTGCTCTCAGTCCTAAACTGCCCCTAGCCCTTCCCCATCCCAATTCTGTTCTCCTATTGGATGATCCACAAAGACCTTCTTGCTTCCCGTGTACACTGAAGAACATGGCTCCTTGGGAAAGTGAAAGCTGGCTTGAGAATAATAAATCAACAACAGACCAGGCACAGCCTCTCCCAGCAAGACTTTTCTATACAACACTGTATTGTGTAAGCAAATCTTTTGAAAATAGCATCTGGAGCTTTTAAAGATGTGGACACAACTGATTTGAGTACGAGGCACCTGTCTTTAGAGAAAAGTGATTATTTAGCCCACAAAAGCAAACTGAGCCCTGTTTGCACAAACTGTCATCTGTAAACATTTGGAAGAAAAACTGCTTGGGTCAAAGATTTGTGTAAAGGGCTTAACTGTGAATTCAGGAAGATCAAGAATGCAAAGCAGCATTTTGTTAATAAGTGGAATTTGCTGCCCTTTGCAATTCTACAGCTGATTCCACTGCAGGATTTCATTCCTCACAGCAGAATACGGAAATTTTGACATCATAACCAAGAAACTTATAAATCTCCTATTCACATATCTGAAAGGAATGACCAGTCACAACCTGTTCTTTCTGTAATTCAAACATCTTATCACTGGGGAGCTTGTTGCTATTTTTAAGAGTGTGTAATATCAGTTCAGGCTTCCTAATCTGTTTCTAATCTGACCTTTTATGGCCTTCTGAACAATAATGTGAACATATCATTTTCTATAAACCGCAACAATGTTTGAAATGTGTAAAGTGTTTACAGAGTTCTCAGTAAGTTTGTGGTAAATGCAGCTTCCTTATCCCTGAGTGTACGATCTATTTGAAGACTATTTCTATAATCATTTACCATGCATCTTAGAGAAAATAAGTTTTGCTTTGAACTCGAGGCCTTGTTCTCACCAGGCAGGTACTCTACCATTTGAGCTGCACCTGCAGCCTTAGTCTATCCTTTTGACTATGTGGAAAAGGCACCATGGAAAGTGAGAAACAGCGTGGCCTACATATGCTACAAAATGCTGTGCTGGTATAAGTGGAATGTCAAACTGCATCCTAACTGGCAGAGCAATCAGTTTTCTAGAGCTGATTTAACGTCACATGTTTTATGCTGGGAATAAATGCTTTACTTTGCCAGCAAAAGTAAATGCTAACCTTAAGGGGAAAAAAAGGATACATTTACCCAGTGACTTGGGGGTAAACATGGCAAGAAAACAAAGAATTAGGAAGAAAACCAGGCAATGGGTGCTCATGCCTGTAATCCAAGTTGCTCAAGGGACAGAAATCTGGAGGAGAGCAAAGGAAAGTCTGAGAGATTTTATCTTCAATTAACCAGCAAAAATCAGACTGGAGGAGTGGTCCAGTACCCAGCTATGAGCAGAAAAAGTCAAAAGAGGACTCAAGGCCCTGAGTCAAACCCTAGAGCATGTACATGCACAAATAAGTTTCAGGTCTTACATTAAGGTCTTTGGTCTATTCTAATTGATTTTTTTTTTACAAGGTAATAGATCAGGAACTTGTTTCAGTGTTCTATGTGTGGATATTCTGTTCTCCTAGCACCATTTGAAGAGGCTGTCTTTTCTGCAATGCATGTTTTAGCATCTTCACTGAGAGTCAGGTGCTTGTAGCTATGTGAGTCTATTTCTGGGTCCTTTATTTTATTCCTTGGTCTAAGTGTCTGTTTTGGTGCCTGCTGGTTTTGTAACTATTTGCCATTACCTTTTGATTATTCAGACCAAGAGAATGCTTAACATTTCCCAAATGTGTTATTCATGAAAAGCCTTAGTTGAATTCCAGGGATAAATTCAGAGGAAGCAAACGTCAATCAAGAACCAGTTATACAATTTCGATTTCTTCTACCCCACCTTAGGCTGTAACCAGATCTCAAATTTTGAAGGCACTGCTGACTTCTCCCCTCCCGTTCCCCTCTCACCCAACTTTTCTCTCAATACCAGAGGACCGCAGACACGCTTGCACAGGTGCCAGGGTGGCCACAAGGAGCCATACAACTGGCCATTCCTGAAGGGGTTCACTCCCTATATTCAAACTTACAACATCTCCAAACAATTGGCCACTTCCAAACAATTCTACTTACAAAGTCTCCAGACCTTTAACCATCCTACTCAGCTTGGGCTGTAGTCTTCTCCCTAAGCTCTTCCAGTTCCATAGGCAACTGTTTCCACTTTTTGTGTCTTGTCTTTTGTCAGATTAAAAGAGGACTTGAAAAAGCAAAAGCATCCGTTCATTGATTTTTCAGATGCTATACAAAGATGGCTTCTGGGCGGGGTGGGGGGGAGGGGGAGTTGGAAAGCATGGTTCAAATGGTAAAACAATTGTCTAGCAAGCTAAAGACCCTAAGTTCAAACCCCAGTACCACCAAAGCTTTTCTTTTTTAAATTTTTAATTAAAATCCAAAATTTTAATTAATTGAATTAATTTCTAACTTTTAATTTTAAAACAGACTATAAATAGGCATTGAAAGTATACAAAGCTGGACTGGCTCTAGGAACTACTTATGCTTCCAAGGTCACTGTGAAGATTTCCTTCCTCTTTATTCCACCCTGTGTTTCCAGGAAGCCCCAGCACCTCCGGGCACCCTGTCCACAAGGCCAGGTCTCTCCACATCTATGGTCTCTGTGGCTGCACATCAGCCCTTTCTTTGCAGATAGCTCTGCCTCCTCCCATGCCACCCCTTCCTAACGTTCTCTTCACTGCGTTCCTTTTCCTTCCACTTTCATTTCTGTTTTTCTGCTGTAGCTACACTACTGACCCTTGGAGAACACACCTGCTTTCACCTTGAAAGAAGAGGCCACACCAGGCCCACACCTGACGTGCCTGGTGGTCTGGATCAGGAACAGCTGAGCCAGTGATGCAAGCAAAGCTCAACAAGAGAGCAAAAATGGTAGGCGAAGCCACACTGGCTTCTGCAGGGAGGGAAAAATGTGTAATGTTTGTCAAGTGGAAAAAGGAATCAATGTAGGAAAAGAAAATCTTCCTTCAGGCTTCTGAGAGTCCCTTAACAGAGAACATGATCAAAACAGTTCAAGGACATTTCTGATAATACATCATCTGATTTTGGCACTGATTTTGTTCTCTCAATGTGATTTTTCTCTCTCAATGGGAAACAGAAGCCATAACAGTTAGAGTAAATACCTCATCTGTGGGCACAAGTAGCCACAGGTTGTTGCCCACCCAGCATCGCAGTGGCATAGCTGGTAGTTTGTCCATGGAGTTGAGAAAAGCAGTATGTCAGTCACAAGAAACCTGATAGTGGACAGGCTTTTCACATCAAATCACTTCTTACTCTGACCATTGTTAGACTGGCTAAGTGCATGTAAAGTTAGAAGCTGGTACTTCTGTATCTGGCAATTGCTTATCTTATAAAGCATAGGTGAGGGCTGGGAAGGTGGCTCAGTGGTAGAGCGCTTGCCTTGCATGCCTGAGGCCCTGAGTTCGATTCCTCAGCACCACATAAGCAAAAAGAAAAAAGCCGGAAGTGGCGCTGTGGCTCAAGTGGTAGAGTGCAAGCCTTGAGCTGAAGAGCTGAGGGACAGTGCCCAGGCCCAGAGTTCAGGCCCCACGACTGGACCAAAAAAAAAAAAAAAAAAAGCATAGGTGAAAAGAATCAGGCTGGGAAAGAGAAATGTGGGCAGTATCTTAATGTTTTACAGTGGACTGAGCAACACAGAAACTGTGGCTCCCAAGTATGATTTCATTCATCTTGGAAAGCATGCAGCAGTTACACACGGTGTGGTCTAATTGTTTCTCACTGGGCTTGGCTTGAAATCTTATTCTCACTGAACTTCATTTCTAGATAGGCATCTTGAGATAGCAGATTGTTTCTTTGTCTAGCTAAATTTCCTTTGAACTATATTATAAAAGTTTTCTTAATCACCCCCAAATATAATACCAGATGAAGGTTGTGTTACAAATAGAATCAAATCAACAAAGGAAAAAACAAAGTTTCTCTTAAGTGTTCTGGCACATGGACAAAAAGTTAATCAACGCTTTATAATGTGTCAAACACATGTTAATTAGTAAGTCAATCAAAATTTTATATGCTATTCAAACAGATAATCTTGGTGCTACCTAGTTTGTGGTTCACCACAGAAAAGATTCCATTAGAAAAAGTTACACTATCCTATTAAGAACAATAACCTGCTATCTAATGTTGTCAACTCACTTACTGCTATGAACTTAGACATTTCTTGCTCAAGCTGGGTATGGAATGGGAAAAAATGTGCAAGTAAAACAAGGGCCTTCTTTCATATGAAGTATGAGTAGAGATGTTAAAAGTACATCTAAATTTGCCATGGTGAACCAAATCAGCCTCAGGCAAAGAGGCAGCCTATTAGACAGGAAAGGCCTATTTATTTCCAATTTGTTACATATTGGATATCTAAAATTTATTTTTTTACTCAATTAGATACTAAATTAGGTTTCTCTTTTTTCTTTCTATTTTTTTTTAAATTCAGGGCTCTTTCTTTAAATGTTTCATTTAACAACAGCCAAGTTGGAATGAAGCCAGTGATAAAACTCTTGAAAACTTTGGAAACAGCTCCTGGGTTTTCAGATTCTTAAGAAAAGCTCAAGGAGAGTACCAATTTAGGGAGTGGGTGTTTTTGTTTGTGTCATGACTCACATCATCCAGCATTCATTCATTTCTTTTTAAGTCATTCTACAAATATGTGGAAACACTTTTCTAGGAAAGGACCATGGGAAACCCCCAAATACTTGGACCTTACCCTCAAGAAGTTTACAGATTTCCCCTCCCTGTGTGGGAGACACAGGCAGACCTCTTCACCTGGCAAATTGAACTTTCTCATCTTGTCCCTACAACAAACTAATTTCTCTTCCAGGAGGTGTTTCTCAGAGAATGAGATTATCAGGCTAACTTAAACACTCCTACTCAAGGCAGGCGCCTGTGTAATCCCAGCTATTCAGGAGGCAAAGAACTAAGGATTGAGGTTCAAAGTCTGTCAGGGGAGACAAATCCACAAGACTCTTATCTCCAATTAACCAGCAAAAAGAGGAGTGGCTCAAGTGATAGAGCATCAGCCAAGAGCAAAAAAGCTGGCCAAGTGTTACGTGCTTATGACATTCTGCCTGCTGCATACCATACTTGATAAGAGTCTTAGGCTGACGGTGTGGCTCAGATGGTAGAGTGCCTGTCCACTGAGCATAATGTCTGAATTCAAGTCCTAGTGCTGCCTGTGCCCCTGAAAACATCTTGATAAAACTGCAAAGCCTACCGGAAACAAGTAAAGGAATGATGATTCTCTGGCTGACCACAGGTGAATAGGCATATAAGTGGGCTAAAGACACCGCTCTGTTGGTTTATCAACATAGAACAAAGAAGAGAAAGGGGGAAGTTTTGAGTTCAAGTGAATGGCTAGAAAAGAAGGCCAACTTCTCAGCTCTTCAGCAACATGCTCTTAAAATGATAGATTTTAACGTACCTTTCGAAAAGCTTAGTACATTACCTGGTACACTATTAAGTGATAACTGCTTAATGAAATAATAAATCTTATCATTACTGAAAGGCCCAAAGGAGAGTTGGCCTCCCTTTCCTTGGAGATGGTCTTACATACCAAATCTGGCTTTATCCGGAAAACCGTGGGAAAGGAGAACCAAATGGCCCACGTGGTGGTGAGCACTGTGGACAGCCAGGACTGCTGGACCTCACGGCTTCTTGGAATTTGGTGGATGTGGTATTCGGTGTACTGGAAGGAGACAAGAGACAACTGGGTCATCAGTACTGAAGTTAAACGTGGATGACATTTGTAGAAATTACTTTTGTAGGAAATGCTTTCTTCTTCTTTTTATTTTCCTGCTAATCACTTAAGAGTTGTGAAGCCTATTTCATGCTTTATCATTGGGTGATGACATCATGACAGGAAAGTTTCTAAATGCAATGTTTAAAAAGAGTTATGTTTGACCCTAAGGAGAAATTTTCTACGCACTCTGTTATAGGTAAAGAGCTGAACACAATGATACAATAAAAAGAGGGCTTGCTGGATACTGGTGGCTCACACCTATAATCCTAGCTCCTCAGGAAGCTGAGATCTGAGGATCACAGTTTGAAGCTATTCCTGGCTGGAAAGTCTAATGCCAGAAGTGGCTCAAGTGGTAGAGTGTTAGCCTTGAGCAAAAAGATGCTCAAGAACAGCTCCCAGGCTCTGAGTTCAAGCCTCAGGACTGGCACATACACATGCACCCAAAGAGTTCTTGCAAACTGATATATAAGACAACCTGGTATCAAGACAGGCAAAGACAGAAGGTAATTTCAAGCACAAGAGCAACAAGTGACCTGCAAACACTTGAAATTATGGCTAACAATGAAGCACTAAAGAAAACCACTGCACCTGCCTGACTGACAGTGACAGTGCATACCCGGTGCTATTCAAGGGGCAACATATAGATCACCTAGATCTTTAGATGACCTGAGCAAATGCATTAGTCCAAAGTTTGAGGACGGCAATTTGGAAGTACTTGTCAGAATTTGTTTTACTTTATTTGTTTGCTTTTTATTTTATTTTCTGGTGTGGGAGATCTAATCCAGAGCCCCATGACCCTAGCCCACCTATCACAATGTTAGATGTACCCACTTTTGATCCAGTATTTCTCTTTCTGAAAATATATGCTGCAGGTTTGCCCACATGCTCATTCACTGTCTCTCTGTTTATATGTGCGGAAACTAAAGCAGCAAATCTCCAGTAGGAGATTTACAATAAAATATAAATATGTTGATAAAATATAAATATGTTGATGACTCTATCTATCTATCTATGTGAACTTCTATAGAATATACCACATTGAGTGAATCCTACAAGTTGTCAGTATGTTTAATATGATCTAGTGCCTTTTAACAAAACAGTCATACAATTTACACGCATATTTGTATACACATACATTCATTAGTATTTTACGTGGAGAAAAAATAGAACTATATTCTATACATTATCAAGATTATGTTATAGGAAATTTCCATTTTTCCAGGTCATATATATCTGTCTGAAATTCAAAAATGTCTTATTACTTTTATAATCAGCTAAAGCAACATATTTTCCTTGAATCAAAGATCCAAGGATATTGATTATATACTGCTGTGTAACAGCCCCCTAACTTAGCAGCTTAAAACTGATTCCAGGAATCTAGGAGTGGCTTGGCTGGGTTAATTTGGCTTGGGGTATCTCATGAACTTGAAACCAAGTTGTTGTCTGGGGCTGCAAGCCACTGAAGGTTTAAGCAGTGAGGAGAATATACTTCCAAGGTGACTTAGAATGTCGGTCAATTTTGTGCTTGTTATTGGCTGGCTGTCAGCTGCTAGCCACATGAAACTTTCTACAAGACTGTTTGAGTGTTCTCATGATACCACAGTTAGCTTCCAAAATGTATGTTCTAAGGGAGGGCAAGGCAGAAACCAAAGTGTCTTTTATGTCCAAACCTCAGAAGTCACACACTTTGCCACTTCAGAAAAAATCAGAAAAAACCCTATTGCGTACACAGGTTAACCTTATTCTAAATGGAAGGGAGCACACAGAAGCATGAATAGCAGGAGGAGAGAATCATTGAGGGTTTTCTTAGAGCCTGGCTACCACACAGTTAGGTCAGACGGTGAACAACTTAAGTCCTTCTCCTTTGGCATTGAGGAACAATTATACGCTCCTTGTAAAAAGAATAGAAATCCCCTTTCTCAGCTATGTATTCAGTTTGTATTCAGAACAAGGTGTTTGCAGGCATCTCTTAACACTGGAAGAGGGCCTGAGCGCCATTCTTAGACAGTTAGAACTGGAGGCAGAGGGACTGCATGCAACCACTGTCTCCCCAGAGAATGACACGACACACAGTGGAGAATGCGAGTTTGGGGCTCAGTGTGTTTTCACTTTTATCAGTCATCTATGAAGTAAAATTATTTTCCCTTGGCTGGGAAGGCGGCTCAGTGGTAGAGTGCTTGCCTAGCATGCAGGAAGCCCTGGGTTTGATTTGTCAGTACCACATTAACAGAAAAGCTGAAGTGGCACTGTGGCTCAAGTGGTAGGGTGCTAGCCTTGAGCAAAAGCAGCTCAGGGACAGTGCCCAGGCCCTGAGTACAAGCCCTAGGATTGAAAAGGGAAAAAAAGAAAGAAAGAAAGAAAAGACAAGACAAGGGGCTGGGAAGGTGGCTCAGTGGTAGAGCACTTGCCTTGCATATGCATGAGGCCTTGAGTTTGATTCCTCAGCACCACATAAGCAGAAAAAGCCAGAAGTGGTGCTGTGGCTCAAGTGGTAGAGTGCTAGCCTTGAGCTGAAGAGCTGAAGGACAGCACCCAGGCCCAGAGTTTAAGCCCCACGACTGACCAAAAAAAAAAAGAAAAGAAAAGAAAAAAGATAATCTTTTAAAAAAAAGTATTTTTCCTTTCAAAGGCTTGAGGTATTAAACATTAACTACAAACTGATATTAGTTTTTAAACTATAGCTCACACATGGAGAAATAACCAATCAGAGGTAAACTTGTGTGTTTGCTTATTACTGGAGTAACTAACTGAAAACCAAGTCACATGCCAAGTAGTACTACCGAACCGCATATTACTGTCAGAAGTGTGTGGTAAACATATGTCATAGATTATAGGGTATCCTCCTCTGGAGTTTGGAGAAGTAATCAAATATATGAATACTTCTGCCGTGAAATATGAATAGTCACAGGAAGTGAGATTAAAAAGAGACTATAAGCATCAAACATGTTCATAGTAGCTTTGGGTATTATGTATGTTTATGAAAACGGAGGTTTTTGGTCCTCTAGTATTTCACATAAGGGACTGTGGATTCATATTACAAAACATTTCAATCCAATAAGTTATCATGTCACTGTGATTAGTATGATTTTTTAAATTACCTCATAGGAGGCCGGGCACCAGTGGCCTGTAATCCTAGCTATGCAGGATCTGAGCATTGCAGTTTGAAGCCAGCCCACGCAAGAAAGTCCATGAGACTCTTATCTCCGATAAACTACTCAGAAAAAAAATCAGAAGGGTTGGCCTCTACTTGGCTCAAGTAGTTGAGTGCTAGTCTTGAGCAAAGAAGCTCAGGGAAAGTGCACAGTCCCAGAGTTCAAGCCCCAGGAATGGACAAAACAAACTAACAAATACCCAATAAGGTATGATTATAAAATGTTGATGGTGTTACTTTCAACACCCAAAACTTTGTAGCCACTAACCTTCATGGCCTGATCTCAGTATCTTTAAAAGCAAAAGAAGCTGTCATGTTGTTTTAATTTTTTTAAAGCTGTGCGCATGTAATTAAAAAAAAAAAGCAGCAAACAATGTTTCTGTATTACATAGGAACAGGACCCTAAGAGAATGAAGGAGAGTCAGTTTCACTCTTGTTACTCTTCTTACTTCCCCCAAGGAAGAAAATGTCCATACTTGTTACTAAGACTGGAGCAGAGGCAGCACTCCTACACTGAATTCTGTTATCGTTTAGTCTGTAATGGAATCACCAAAGCCATCTTTTCCTAAAGTAGATGCACTCATTTTCCTGCTTAAAACTTTACAACTGGTATGAGGTCTAAATTGCTTACAATTGCTCCCACGTTCTCATTTGATTTGATGCTGGTTTAATTCTCTATGTTCTCCTTGCTCAATTAATGGAGTCACACTTCTCTTGTTTAAATGTGTCAAACGCATTCCTTCCGGGGGTCTTTTCAGTTCATCCTAACTAGCTTCAGTCTCACAGCTTTTTTCTTCCTAAAATTAGCCTCATTTGAATATTATATTCTCAGAGATGGTTCTTCCCTTCATACATGGACACCCTTTACACTTTGTAATTTATTGTCTTTTTTTCTCTCTCTCTTCTCATGGGGCTTGAACTCAGGGTCTGGGCACTATCCCTGAGCTCTTTTGCTCAAGGCTAGTGCTCTACCACTTTAAGTCACAGCAAGAGTCTCATGGGGACTTTTCTGCCCAGGCTGGCTTTGAACTGCAGTCCTTAGATCTCAGTCTCTGGAGCAGCTAGGATTACAGGCATGAGCTATCAGCATAATTTATTGTCTTGGTGGTAATTATGGGCACTTCAAACTAACGTGTTCATTTATGTGTGTATTTGATTTTCTGCCGCTTTCCCTAAAATGCAGCTTCATGAGACAGGAAGATTTTGTTTTGCTTACTATTAAAGAACATTAGTGATGATGGCACTTCCTACATCGTGAGTATGTAGTAAATGTTTACCATAGAGATAAATGTTTATTGTTACAGTTTCTAGAATTCCAAACTGTGATATCTTTGCTTGGGATGTTGATAGACACAATGCTGGTTTTGAAAATGTCCTCATATTATTTTTTTATATTTAATTTAATTTTATTTGTGAACATACTGTACAGAGGGGTTACAATTACATGGGCAGGATAATGCGTACATTTCTTACGTCATATTATTGTGAGGCTTTATGAGACCAACTGACCCAATCTCCTTGTTTCACCCGTAAGGAATGTGGGCTTTTGTCAGGTGACAGACAGTGCCAGGACCTGGGCCAGGTCCCCCACATGTCCTAAAATATAATGACTCACCCTTCTGGGGTTTCTGTGCCTCACTGCTGAGACACAGATCTTCCCTAATACCCACAGAGTTCTACTAGCTTCTATGGCATCTACTCTTGCCTCTTATTTTTCCAACACACAGCCAACCACTGATCCTGACACATTTCCTTTTCTCATTTTGTTTTTAAACTCATCTCCTTTATATACTTCTAACCTCAAACCCACAAAGCTTGCTGTGAGTTACCCTGGCTCTGTCTCCTCCTGTCTCTCCGTCCTGCACTGTAATTCTGGCTTACCATCCATTGCTGATACCATGAAGTTTCCCCACTGCCCCTCACTCTTCTTTTGTGAACACAGGACCAGCCTGGCACCAGTGGCTCACACCTATAATCCTAGCTACTCAGGAGGCTGAGATCTGAGGATCCACACTGGGCAGGAAAGTCTGTGAGACTCTCATCTCCAACTAATGACCAGAAAACAAGGAGTGGTGCTGTGACTCAAAGTGGTAGAGCACTAGCCTTGAGCAAAAAAAGCTCAAGGACAGAGCCTAGGCCCTAAGTTCAAGCCCTATGACTGACCAAAAAAAAAAGAGGACTTTGGGAAAGTTCTGCTATTTTGGTTTTGCTCTTGCTTGGGTTACATACTCCTAGAAAGGATAAATTTAGTTGAGACCTTTCTTTCTGTGAACTTTAATGTGTTTATGATGAATATGTATATGTCACATGACCTTCTTTTTTCACAATTAGCCAAAGAAGTAAGACTCCTCTCTCTCCATCATATAGAAAAACAACCTAATAAACCTTTCTATCTAGCTAGTGAGTTTTCTAATTAAGGAGAGGAAGTGCCCACATCTTAGTCTGTGTACCTGTACCTCCCAATGGCTCCCGTACCTACTTGACTGATGTACAACCAAATATTCAGTGGCAAGAAAAGTAGAATGCTGAAGAGTAAAAAAATAAAGTGCAGAATGTTCCCCCCCTCCAAGCTTCTAGTTTGTTTGAAATTACATGAAACATTGAGTTAAATACTGATAGAACAGGACAACCTAGACCTTTCAAAGAAGTTCCAGAATTACATCATGGCTAAAAACCACAAACATATCTGGCTTCAGATTGGGGAAAACTAAATAGAAGTTTATAGTGATTTAGAGGGAAATAATTCCACCAAAGAATCCAGATGGCATCATAAACCACAACAGAGCAGATGAAGTGGCCTGTGAAGTCATTTTTTGCTCTTGCCACATACTGAAACATACAAAACACTTATTATTTAGTGAATGTCACACTATTACAGAATCTTGGAAAGAAGACAAAAGCTAAAATGGTAAGATTTCAGTCCTCCAAATATGGTTTCAGCTTTCTTTGAGAACATTTAAAAATAATGCTCTGTGTATGTACATAATGGTTTAACCAGTCATTCTGAAACTTAGATGACCACAATGTGCAACACACACACACACACACACACACACACTTCTACACACAGTTCCTTCAAATACTTGGTAGAAGCTTTGTGTAGTGGCAGAAGTGTAGCCAATGAGGTCTATCTGAGGCGCGATTATTGCTAATTGAAAACTTTTCTCAAACACTTGGTAGATTTTCTTGAGTTCATGGGAAATGAGGAGGAAGTAATGTGGAGGCTTCATCTCTCAATCCCGCAAGCCGTCAGAGCCTCACACGTCTGAGAGTGGGAGCTATGCTCCAGACAGAGTCCTGCTGGCCACCTGCTGGCTGTCACCTTTAGTAGGCCCATCTCCGCGGACCTCTGTCTCCCACTGCGAAGCAAGCAGGCATGGATCTGATCAGGGACCCTCAACGGGCTACCAGGACCCCACAGCTGTCCCTCAAGGATGAACTGTCGAAAGCCAACAAGGCTGCGGCTGCAGTGCTCCCCTTTGGCTTGAAAGCCACTCCCCACTTCATCTTGAGAGGTCTCTTCTTGCCTGCTGGAAGGCTTTAAGAAATGAATGCGTAGTTTGCTGGGGAAATAATGAAGAGATTCTGGCATGAAGAATTTTAAGCTCTCTTTATGGATATTTGTTGTCTTCTTTGTTGATCTTTTTTTTTTTTTTTGCCAGCCCTGGGGCTTGGACTCAGGGCCTAGGCATTGTCCCTGAGGTTTTTTTGTTCCAGGCTAGCACTCTACCACTTGAGCTTGAGCTACAGCACCACTCCTGACAAGGGACTGGCCCTCTGCACTCAGTTTCCCTTTTACTTTTACTTGTCATCCTCAGTGCCTCAGTCAATCCTGACTAAAACAGGAAGTACATTGCTAGGCCCAGCCTTGCCACTTATGGGACATGACTTCTCTCTGACTGTCTCCACGGGGCTCAGTTGGACTGGCTTTCTTCTAAACTATATGTATCTTTACTTTTAACTACAATCAAATATAGTTCAGGCTCATTAGAATGAGGAAAAATGTGTGTGGGGTGTGGGAGTGTGTGTATGTGTGTAATACACTCTTACAAGAGAAATATATTAAGCCAGGAGTTGTAACATAGTTTACAAATTGAAATCCTTACGATCACAGTTGTGTATTTTACAACGATTTCTTTTAGAATCGTTTGAGAACTGCTGGATACCATATGCATGAAATTTAGAAGTCTCTGGAAGTTGAGTTCAGGCCTGGTCCACTGAATGCAGTAGCACCCCACCTTGTGGAAGGGGCAGGCAATGATAAGTGGGAGCAGGGTGGGGCATTTTAGAGGTGCTAGTGATAAACTATGACTGCTTCAGATACAAACCAAACATGCCAAATCAAAAACCAACAACAACAGCAACAAAATCTCTGCCCTATTGAAATAACTAAAATTCCTCTGCTTCCAAGGCACAAGCACAAAGTACAAAATACAAGCCTTGAAACATTGATGCTTTTGGTAGGTACTCAGGTTACTTTTGTAGTAAATAATTCATATCAGTAAATAATTACCCCTATTAGGGTTTCCTTGTTCTAAGTGCCACCTTCCCACTGTGACACATTTTCTTACACTTTCTAGAAGTGTGAGTTATCTTCTTTCTACAGTTAGCTTTGAAATTGTAGTTGACTTGTCTTGCTGTGGTTACAGTTTAACTGAGCTGAGGGTTGTTCTTTTCATTTAAAGGCCATGTTCTTGTTCTGGGACATGTTTTTCCTGGGATATGAGTTGGTTTTGTTTAGAACTTCCTTTTATTCTCTTGCTCTTTATGGATGGTAGGATTTAATATTCAGTCTGATTGTCTAACTTTGTTTTCTCTGTTTTTCTTCTTTATTCTTATGCTTTATAGCAGAGATCTTTAATAGCCTTCTAATTATTCATACTTTTTTTAAATTTCCACAATCAAAATTTTAATCGCTCACTCTGATACTGAGTTGTTGTTGTTTTTTAAAATCTCATTCTTAGGGGTATAATATCCTTTCATGCTCTTAACAAACTGTATTCTTTTTCAAGCTTCTGCCTAGCCTCTGATTTCTTTTCTCACAGTTCCTTTCACTGATGAATAGTGTTAGTTTCATTTATGTCACTGGCATTCCTCTCTGCTGGTTCAAACCAGTGATTTTCAAGAAGAAGAGGAGGAAAAGACTCCTCCCACTCCACTTAGCCAGGCCTGCAGATACTTCAGGTTGCCATGACGGGTAAGGCGGTGGGCTCCTGCGATGGCATCTGATGGGTGCAAGCCAGGGCTGTTGCTAAGCATCCTACAATACACAGAACATTCCCCCAAACCAAGATCTCCATGAGCCAAATGTCAATCCGACTTGAGAATGAGAGATCTGGTTCGTATTAAGGAATGATGCATTTGGGTCATGTTAGGAGGCCCGTGTGCTGCATCGGGCTTACTGAAGAGTTAAAGAGAGAAAAAAAAATTTACAGTTAGTTCTGTTCTCTTAGGCAAATCAATTTCGTCAAATGTAACCTTCAGTTTTTAGTGTGGAGGACAGAAATGTAGCATTCTGGGAAGGATCCAGAAAGGGGAGCTGGGTGGAAAGTACTGGCCCTCTGAGGAAGCCTTCCCCCTTGTTCTCGCATACTACTCACAAAAGCCCAAAACTACTCAGTTCAACTTTCATGGGTTTACAGAGCTGTGTCAGATAGAGTGTGGGTGTTTAACGGCTCTACAGGCAGATGGGCCCAGCTCTCCTTGCTGTCCAGGCTTCTGGGAGCCTAACACCTTCATTATCGGTTACTCACTGCTACTGCCCACTGGTGCCTTTTATTCACCCCAAGGTCTCCAGGATTCATGGCCTTTCCTCTCCAATTGCATCCAAAACTTCCTTTCCTCACTCCTGTTCTTCATTTAAAAAGTGCAGTTTTGCATACAGAAGTGCTCTATCACTATCCACTTTTGAAGGAAGATTTTTACTTTTGGGGTGGCAAAGCATCCCACCCAAGGAGCATCTTTTAAGTAAACAGACCAGCATGCAACCTACCTGGTGAAGAAAAGTCTTTATTTCAGTTTAATCCTTAAGGTGGTGGGACTCAAACCCAGGGCTTGTGTCTGATAGGCTGGCACTCTACCACTGAGTTGTATCCCCAGACCTTAAAGGAAGGTTTCCAGCGAAAACTTTCTCCACATAAAATACAACTGCAAAGTCATAGAAAACTTATTCTAATTTGAGAGAGCGAAATCATCCCTAACAATCATACAAAAAAAAAAGAGGGCAAAGCCTCTGCACATCTGCCTCCGTCTCCAGGTTCATCCGTAACGTGCAATTCCTCCTTAAACTCAGCCCCTCTACACCCTTCACCGTGGAGGAGTGTGGCTCAATGTTACGAGCTGTGCTGCCACCTGGTGGTCCGATGGGGGAATAACATCAACAGGGACTGGGAGAGTACAGAGGGAAAGTGTGGTAATAAAAGCTCTTCAACACATCGAGGGATTTCACAGGGCCAGGTTTGAGGTCTGAAAGAGCTCTGGAGAGGGCAAGTGAGAAGAAGAAGAAGACGAAAGGGGAGAACGAAGAGGGAGAAGAAGAGAGAAAGGATGGGATCAAGTATACAGGACTTAAAGAATTGTCGATCAGTGCAAGGAACCTTGGGAAGCCCCCGACCCTGGCAGAGATTGCCGACCAGTCTGAATTAGGACGAAACACTCCGAAGATGCAGACAAGATTCTGGCTTACATACTTCTCCAGTCAGTAGAGATACAGCAATTCCTTGTTTGAAATTGCCCAGACCAAATACTTTGGCTCTTCTCTTCAAATCCCATAGCCAGTCTGCAAAAACTTTGTTAACTCTACTTAAAAATATCCAGCTAGGTATGTGTGGTAACAATTCATGCCTATAATTCTAGCTACTCAAGACGCTGAGATCTGAGAATCACAGTTCAAAACCAACCCAGGCAGGAAAGTCTGTCAGACTCTTATTTCCACATCCCCAGCAAGAAGCCAGTACTAGATGTGTGACTTAATGAGTGCTAGCTATAAGCTAAAAAAGATGAACGAAAGCACAAGGTCCTCAGTTCACACACCAGTACCAACACACACACACACACACACACAAACACACGTGTCCATAATCCAATTGTTTCCTCTACTCCTTCCTTTACAGGTACAAGCCACACTTATTTCTACTTGGGTTGCTGCCAAAAATTTGGGAAAGTTGTTAGTCCTTAAGTTTTTAAGTATCAAGAATATACATGTGTATACACTGCATTCTATTTAATGACTCTTGTAAAAAAAAAAATCTCACCATTACTCACATTCCTTTCCAGCATTTTTTTAGGTGTCTTTTTTTTTTCATCACTATTTTCTGCTAGTTACTGCTAGCATAGAAGAAAGCTACTGTTTTGTATATTCAGCTTGGACCTAACACATTTCTAAACTTCTATTATTTGTTAACCCCTTTTTCTAGATATGATGACTCATTTCTTCCTTTTTAATATTAATATCTCTTATTTCACCTTAGGTGAATGGTCAAAGCAAAAAAAAAAAAAAGCCTAATGGCAGAGGCTTTTATTTTGGTTCTGATTTGGGAGATAAAGAATGCTTCTAGGACTGGGAATGTGGCTTAGTGGTAGAGTGCTTGCCTTGCATGCATGAAGCCCTGGGTTCAATTCCTCAGTACCACACACACACAAAAAAGCCAGGAGTGGTGCTGTGGCTCACATGGTAGCCTTGAGCAAAAGCAGCTCAGGGATTTTGCCCAGGTGCAGAGTTCAAGCCCCAGGACTGGCAAAAAAAAAAAAAAAAAGGAATGCTTCTAATGGATACTGGCTTCTGGTTCTAAATATACTTTTCCACATCAAGCAAAATGTGGGCAGCTCTGGTTCTGCAGGTGGTATAGAGCTTCAGGGGCTGTGTAAGATCTCCATACAATGGGATTTCCCATATGGCAGTTTAAGCAAATTACTAAAACAATATGAACAGAGGGCATGGGTTTCATTTAGAGGGTCAAACTACATGAATGTGGAGACCTGTGACTGGTTTCTAACACATATATTTATACTCTTGCATAAATATGTACAAGAAACACAGAAATTCAATTAATAATCTGCCAGAATGCTAAAGGAGGAAAAAGTTAATGTTAGCAGGTCATTTAGCTTGGATTTCTTTGTTGTTCTTTTTTCCCCCTATCAAAGGAACATCCGCATGCTTATTGTAGAAAACTTGGAATAGTTGAAGAATGTATATGCATACAAAAATATTTACTGCCTGCCAGTCATTGGTGGCTCATGCCTGTGATCCTAGCTACTCAGGAGGCTGAGATCTGAGGATCAGATTAGACATGTGAAGCCAGCCTGGGCAGGAAAAAATGTAAGACTACCAAAAAGCTGGAAATGGAACTATGGTTCAAGTGGTAGAGTGCTAGCCTCCATTACAAAAGCTCAAAGACAGTGTCTAGGCCCTGAGTTCAAGCCCCAGGATCAGCGTGGTGGCGCACACACACACACACACATACACACGCACACACACACACACACAAGTGAAACAAAAATTAAGGGCAATCATTTCCAAGTACAAGGAGAGTTGCTGGAACTCCAGCTGGTACCAGGGTTGCCTCTAGAGTAGGTTACGGCCCAACTTTTTACTTCCTATCCTTCTTTATCACCCAATGCTTTCATCTAAGAAACAAACAAAGGAATAAAATTCAGAAGGAAAAACATTCCAGAGTTACTTCTGACTGAAATATCCACTGAGTGGATACTCTGTACAGGCTCAACATTCAACATATTTTTAATGACCAGACAACTTTTCCTGAGAAAACACTAAAAAGCGATTTGTAGAGTAGTGGAAAATCCAATAATCATCTGACCTGAAAGTAAAGAAGGTTGGCTATAATTTTTGGCCTTTCAAATTCGTTTTGGGGAACTTCTACTATTGTTTTATACATGAAAAGAGTTCAATCTATAATCTTCACATGCAGTTTAAAACATGTAAATCTAGAGTTACTGAGTTTTGATTCGTCAGCCACGTGATACAAAGAGTCGCCTGACAGCCTGACAGAAGGCACAGGGGTAATACTGGTGTGCAGGGAGGCAGTGGAAACAAGGCTCTAATTCAGAAGCAAAACAAAGGGAGGAACCAAAGCTCACTGTGAAATGCTCCTTCCAGGGACGGATGAGCTCCACTGATACCTACGCCAAGAGGACCAACCTCCTCAAGAAAGCTGCTTTGAGTCACCGCTTGCTACCTTTCACCCCGCCCTAGTAATTGGCTCTACTTGGAAAGGTTACCATCCAATTTTGGCTGGAAAATATTACTTTTCGCCACTCCTGATGTTGGAACTAATCTCAGCGGAAGCTGCATTTTACTTTAGGAGGATTTTTCAAGGTATATATTTTCATATAAGCAATTTCACAGTCAAACGCCCTTCACTTTTTTAATCTCGATTGTCATTAGTCAAGGGAAGCCAGTTTTTCATGAAAAGATAGTTCAATTACTCAGAGGAGCATAGATGGAATAGAAGAGTTTTAAAAATATATACCAGGAATAATCACTGATGTTTAAATTTTCAAATATATAATTTCCATATGTATGTATACAGAAGAATAATATAATCCACAAATGTATAATAAAATATAATATATATTTATATAATGCAATATATTATAATGTAATATATATTCATATATCCTATTAATACATATAATACAATTATATTATATATAATTATATATTATACAATGTATTACGTAGATATTTTATATATTCCTCTATACCAAAGGGGTAAATTGACATATTTTGTAAAAACTAGCAAACATTTAGATATCTATTACGTAATTTCGTTCTAGGTCATAGTGAGTTGTTGGAGGCAAATGAGAGAAAATTCTTGTTGCTTGGGTGACTGAGTGGCAGACAGTGGTGATGTGCCTCTCCTAGTTTCAGGGAAGTCTTCATGCTCCTGGAAGGGCAGCCTGGGTCAGCTGGCTTCACCAGCACCTGTGAACCCATTCACTGCTGTTCCTTAGTGCCTGCAGTGAGATGGATGAGACTGGCAGAGTGCTAACGCTTTACGATGGTGCACATTTTCTGGTTCACTTAAGAAGCCTAGAAAGGGCTGGGACATAGCTCAGGGGCAAAGTGCTTGCCTAGCAAGTGCAACGTTGTGGGTTCAATCCCCAGTATCATAAGAGAGAAGAAGGAGGAGGAGGAGGAGCAGCAGGAGGAGCAGGAGGAGGAGGGGGGAAGGAGGAGGAGGAGGAGGAGGAGGAGGAGGAAGAAGAAGAAGAGTGCAACGTTGTGGGTTCAATCCCCAGTACCATAAGAGAGAAGAAGGAGGAAGAGGAGGAGGAAGAAGAAGCCTGAAAAAGTTCATCTATAAAGAGATAGTTCAAGGCCTGTAGCTATAGGAGTATTTCTGAAAGCATCACTGGTGTCACCTCCAAAGGAAGAAAAAAAGTGAGGAAACTTTGAGTAGGCAGGAGTGGTACAGAACAGACACACAGACTGTACCTCAAAACTCTGATTTTAATTAGAACTCAAATTTGACTCTGCTTCTGATATAATGGCAATAGATGCTAACTAAAAATTTTCCTTCTATAAACCAATTATGGTGCTGTAAGAAACAGCAAAATATTATTTTCTCTGCACAGAGAAAGGGAAATGCCTTCTTGCCAGAAAGAAGAAAGTGCGAAGGGAGCAGAGGCCTGTGACAATGAGGTTTGTGGAAGGAGGGTGAGTTACGCCAGAGGCCTAGGGCTGCTGCAGTGCCTCCCAAGGGGCCTTATAAAGGAGACACAAACTTTCCCCAGTGCCAGCTCCCATGTATCTGGATGTGACAGCACCCAGCAGCCTCGTTCTTGGTTTTCTGCTTGCTCCTGGGAAATTGAATTCTGTTTCTTGTTTTAAGGAAAATCATCTATACACAGGATGATTCCAAAATTTATATTCCAGACTGGACCCCTTTCCTGAATTTCAGACTCAGGAGGCTGAGATCCGAGGATCATCGTTTGAAGCCAGCCTGGGCAGGAAAGTCCGTGAGACTCTTATCCCCAATAACCCACCCCAAAAGCCAGAATTGGAGCTATGTCTCAACTAGTAGAGTGCTAGTTTTGACCAAAAAAGCTCAGGGACAGTGCCCAGGCCCTGAGTTCAAGCCCCAGGACTGAAACAAAACCGAAAACAACAACAACAAAAGAAATCTCAATTAAGCAAACAAAAGACAACAAAAGAGGGGGGACAACTCAGAGAAAAAAAAGTATAGTGAGTAGAAAGGTTGAAATTAATATATTAGCAATCAGAACAAATGGACATGTGTCAAATAAAGCAGTTAAAAGACATTTGTTTTCTGTTTTTAAAATTATGCTACATACCATTTATAAAAGACATACTATGACACATACAAGGTAAAAAATAAACAAACAGAAAAAGATATACCATGCAAACATGAGTCAGAAAGAAGGTGGCATTTTGCCAATATCAGACAAAACAGTTTTAGGTATTTATATACTCTCAGTAATTAATAGATCAAGCAATCAAATAATTAATAAGAACATAAAAGATGATTTGTTTATGAGCATCAAACAATCGTTACCATGAAGACAGGAGGATTGTGGTTTAAGGCTACCTTAGGCAAAGTTTATAAGATCTTATCTCAAAAGAAAAGAAAAAGCTGGACATGGTGGTTGATGCCTATAATCCTAGCTATTTGGGAGGTAAAGATAGAATTGTGGTCAGAGACCAGCAAGGGCAAAAGCTTAAAATTCTATCAAAAATAAACTACAGCATAAAAGGGCAGGGACTGCTAGGTGCTGGTGGCTCTCATACCTCTAATCCTAGCTACTCAGGAGACTGAGATCTGAAGATCACAGTTTGAAGCCAGCCTGGGCAGGAAAGTTTGTGAGACTCTTATCTCCAATAAACTATGCAAAAAAAAAAAAAAGTCAGAAGTGGCACTGTGGCTCAAATGGTAAAGTGCTTGCCTTGAGCAAGCCCTTTGTCCCAGAGCACTTTCCCTGAGCAGGAACAGTGCCCAGGCCCAGAGTTCAAGCCCCAGGATCAAAAAAAAAAAAAAAAAGGTACGTGGGGGAGGGGAGAGAGGTATGGATCAAGTGGTTGAGTGCTTGCTTAGTAAGCATGAAGCCCCGAGTTCTATCCCCAATACTTCTCATCCCCCCGATAAAATAATTTTGTATTAAACAGTAGAAAATAACTTCCTTTTTGAACACATAAGATTTACCTCAAACAAGGGCTGGGAAGGTGGCTCAGTGGTAGAGTGCTTGCCTTGCATGCATGAGGCCCTGGGTTCGATTCCTCAGCACCACATAAGCAGAAAAAAGCTGGAAGTGGCGCTGTGGCTCAAGTGGTAGAGCACTAGCCTTGAGCTGAAGAGCTGAGGGACAGTGCTCAGGCCCAGAGTTCGGGCCCCACGACTGGCAAAAAAAAAAAAAAAAAAAGATTTACCTCAAACAAATTATATCCCAGGTCACAGAAAAGCCTTAGTGTTATATAGTACAAACAAACTTCTCCTGTCATAAGAACACATTCTCTGCCCATAAAATGAGATTCAAATTTGACAAAAAAAAAAAATTTGATTACATGTTACTTATGAAAGACACATCAGAGAGAAAAATATAGCCACCTGAAAGGAATAAGAACAAAAAGTTATGAGTAAGAAAAGCCAAGCTAAAAAGCCAAATACTATGTGTTTGTAGATGGTAGACCTAAAGAATATATATATATGTGTATATATATACATTGTATATTTGCCATATACATATACAAACGTATACATATACATATACATACAACATGTTTCTAACTATGGGACTTTTAGGGGGATAAAAAGGAAAGAAGAGGAAAAAAGAGTGATGAAGGGTGAATAATTTTGAAATACCTGGTAACTATACATGGAGATGACATGCGGAATCTCACTGAAAGCTGCGGATCAATAGGGCATGGGGAAATGAGGACACAGAGAACAATAGAGGAGGGTATGCATGGTAAAATCTCTGGGCACAATTAAGACACAATTTTAAAAAAGAGTGACAGGAATGTAAAACAGGCTCTGCTGCAGGAAGGGTGACTGAAGGGTAAATGAGGAGTAATGAGGCTAAAGTGCTTTAAAATTGCAAATATGAAAACAGAAAGATGAAACCTGTTGAAATTGTTTTAGAAGGGAGAAGAGAGGAAGGCAGGGAGACAGAGCGAATGAGTTTGGGTACATTGTATGCAGGTATGGAAATGCTACATGAAACCCATTCCTGTATAACTGATACGTTAATACACAGCTTTTTCTTAAAAAAAAAAGAAAAGATACACATATTAATACAGAAAAATATAGTTTAAGAAAAAGTATTTTTTTTTGGGGGGGTCCGGTCATGGGGCCTGAACTCTGGGCCTGGGTGCTGTCCCTCAGCTCTTTAGCTCAAGGCTAGCACTCTACCACTTGAGCCACAGCACCACTTCCGGCTTTTTTCTTTCTGCTTATGTGGTGCTGAGTAATCGAACCCAGGACCTCATGCGTGCAAGGCAAGCGCTCTACCACTGAGCCACCTTCCCAGCCCAAGAAAAAGTATTTTAAGGACAAATATGAAATACTGTAATAACAAAAAGTTCAATTGGCCAGTAGGCTATAACAATTCTAGAGTTGAATATATCTAATAAAAGTCTTAGTCTACATAAATAATAAAATAAGCACAGAAAAAAATTACACATCTCACTACAGAGGGAAATTTCAACATATTTCTTTTCCTTTTTTTTTCTGTTGGTCATGGGTCTGGGCCTGGGTGCTGCCCCTGAGCTCTTCAGCTCCAGGCTAGCGTTCAACCACTTGAGCCACAGCACCACTTTGTTTTTCTAGTGGTTTATGAGAGATTAGAGTTTCACAGATGTTCCTGATTGGGCTGGCTTTGAGCTGCGATCCTCAGATCTCAGCCCCCTGAGTAGCTAGGATTACAGGCATGAACCACCAGTACTTGGCATCAACATTACTTCTTGTAGTAACAGATATGTTAAGCACATGAGAACACTAGTAAGGTCACAAAGATTTGAACGCTATCAGTAGTAAGCGTCATCTGATCATCATGGTTAATGAATTCAATAATTGGAAAATACATCTTTTTCTTAAGGACACAAGAAACAATTGGGCATGAGCAATACAATAAGCAAATTTCAAAGCCATGAAGATTTCAACAAGTTTGGGTTCTGGTTTTGGTTTTTCCTGTGTCAGTGCTAGTTCCACCTACAGTATGGTGGGTGGCTGTCATGGCAGGGCCAAGCTTCCAGGATGTCATGCAGACAAAGGCCAGTAGGTGGACCCTCCTCTTCAGCACGGCTCTGTGGGGATGGCAAAGTATCTACCTGCTTCCTTCTCTTTCATTATCACACACACACACACACACACACACACACACACACACACACACACACACACACACA
>NW_012267255.1:13294196-13318017 GCF_000151885.1 Dipodomys ordii
CACACACACACACACACACACACACACACACACACACACACACACACACACACACACACAGAGTGGTAAACAATCCTGTCCAAGACAAAGGGATGTAGAACATGTTTACACTAACATCCTCAACAGCTCTCTCTTGCATCTCTGTCCCTATCAGATTCATATGTAGGGACTCTCTCAAGAATGGTGCAGTTTGTCTTTCTCTAAAAGTGGTTTCATTACCCTCAGAGGAGATTAACTGACAGGGAAGGATTTCAAGCCAGATGCCAAGGCCACGCTGATTGTGGCACCACTTTTGTGATTAAAAAATATAATGGGGGGCTGGGAAGGTGGCTCAGTGGTACAGTGCTTTTGCCTTGCATGCATGAGGCCCTGGGTTCAATTCCTCAGCACCACATAAGCAGAAAAAGCTGGAAGTGGTGCTGTGGCTCAAGTGGTAGTGCACTAGCCTTGAATTGAAGAGCCAAGGGACAGCGTCCAGGCCCCATGACCAACAAAATAAAATAAGTATATATATATTTATATATATATATATATATATAATGGCACTGGAAAAATCCAAAATTGTTAGCTTTCTTTTCAATGTGAATGAAAACCTAATAGATTCTAAAATGTAATCCACAGCATATGACTTTTTTTTTTTTTTTAAAAGGGTGTTAGTGACTCATGCTTGTAATCCTAGCTACATAGGAGGCTGAGATTTGAGGATTGGAGGTAGGAAAGTCTGTGAGATTCTTTTCTGCAATTAATTATTAGAAAGCTGGAAGTGGAGCTATGACTCAAAGTGGTAAAGCATAAAAAAAGGTCAGGGACAGCACCCAAACCCAGAGATTAAGCCCATAACCACCACCCATGACAACAACAACAACAACAACATCAACAAATCTTTCAAGTATTGCATTAAACAATGAGTCAGCAAATTCTATGCACATGCTAAATTAAAGCTACCTCCAAACTGAATGTAACTTCAGAAAGAATAAATGAGTAAAACCAAACATACCTATTCCTTAGGTTGAAAGTAACAGTAAGAACTTTGTAATTATTTTAACCTTTATGTGTTTTATTTATTTATTTTGTGCCGGTCTTAGGGCTTGAAGTGAGGGCCTAGATGCTGTCTCTGGGCTTTTGTGCTCAAGTCTAATGCTCTATATTTGAGCCACAACTCCACTTTCAGCTTTTTGGTGCTTAATTGAAGATACAAGAGTCACAGACTTTCCTTCTCAGGCTGGTTTCAAACCTCACAACCCTCAGACTTTAGCCTCTTGAATAGCTAGGATTACAAGCATGAGCCACTGGTGCCAGACTATGTGGATTTCTTTTATAAAACAAAACAAAAGGGACTTTTGTTAAATATTTTGTCAAATATTTGTTAAATATTTGGGTGTTTCATCAGGTTCAGCACTTTATGGATTTTCAAGTAGCCTATACCACTGGTAAATTATAATACTTTTACATTCTTCTTATGGGAGTAAAATCATCAGTTTTCTCCAAATTCTCAGGTATACTCTAAAATAAGACTTGAAATACTTATCAAAATGAATTCTAGGAAATGGAAAAGCAAACAAATATAAAATAAGATGGACATGTATAGTCCCCAATGTTGTGGATGAAAATTACCAGGGCATTCGTTTTTCACTGAGGTTTTTGAATTGGAAAAGAAATAAATGAGGCAGAGTGATTAGGCAGGAGAAGCAGAGGATTTGCATAAACCCAGGCAGAGTACACATTTTTGACAGGATCCTGAAGTTATTTGCATGTGTGAGCCTCAATTTTCTTATTTGTGAAGGGAGGATACTATTATTGGTCTCACAATGGCTGAAACAGATAATGATTACCAAACTCATAAGCCTAGTCTCCTTTCAAGTTTGTGGTTATGTGTCAATGTAGACTTTTCTGAAACAGGCCTGTGAACTTTCTTGCATTGGGTTGAACAGTGTCCTTTCAAAATTTACATCTATCTATCTATCTATCTAGAAAATATGAATAGGACATCATTTGGAAATAGGGTCTTTTTTGGGGGGGAGGTCTGGTCATGGGGCCTGAACTCTGGGCCTGGGTGCTGTCCCTCAGCTCTTCAGCTCAAGGCTAATGCTCTACCACTTGAGCCACAGTACCACTTCTGGCTTTTTTCTTTTTGCTTATGTGGTGCTGAGGAATCGAACCCAGGGCCTTATGCATGCAAGGCAAGCGCTCTACCACTGAGTCACCTTCCCAGCCCCGGAAATAGGGTCTTTATACAATCTAATAAAGTTAAAAGGAGGTCATTATGGATACCCAAGGGCCCTAAACTTAATACTGGAGTCCTCGTAAGAAAAGCACATGAAGTCAGACAAGAAAGGTCATGTGGTGATGGAGGCAGAAAATAGAGTGACACAGCTACAGGTTAGGAATGCCAAGACTGCTGACAATCACCAGAAGCCAAGAGGAGGCAAGGAAAGATGGTTCCATGGAGCCTCCAGAGGAAGCTGAGTCTATGACACTCTGACTCAGCCTTCTGGCCCCCAGAACAGTGGAGGAATACATTTCTATTATTTTAAGCTACCCAGGTTGTGTTACAGCAGCTTTGAGAAATTAATATAGTATTGATCATGAAAACATTCTGATCTATTACATAGAAAAGTATATATGTATATATATTTTGCTACTTTTTTTTTTTTTTTGTCCCGTCATGGGGCCTGAACTCTGAGCCTGGGCGCTGTCCCTCAGCTCTTCAGCTCAAGGCTAGAGCTCTACCACTTGAGCCACAGCGCCACTTCCAGCTTTTTTCTTTTTGCTTATATGGTGCTGAGGAATCAAACCCAGGGCCTCATGCATGCAAGGCAAGCGCTCTACCACTGAGCCACCTTCCCAGCCCATGTATATATATTTTAAGGGCTGATAATAGCATGTAGATTTATGTTCCACTCTCGTTGGATATGTCTTTTTTAAAAACACATTTTAGTAGTATGTTAGTTAGAGATTATGGTTACAAATAATTAAGATTCGAACAGGTGTTTTAAGAAATGTGTCTGGAGGGTGGCCATGGGGAAATGAAGGAATGGAGAAAGAGATCCATTAGAAGATCTCAATATCTAAACAAGAGAAGACAGACCAAGCCAGGATCAAGCCAGATGAGCAGAGCATTCAGAGCCACTGAAGGCAGCTCTACCATCTGGCTTGTCTTTTTCTTCCTATGTGTCATCTTCATACCTCTATCTAGAGCCCACCTCTACTTATCAGGAGAAAATATGACTGTCAATACTACCCCAAATTTATCTTTTACAGAGCTTATTTCTGAAGAAAGACCAACTCCATTTTCTGGGTCTCAAGAGCAAACAGCCCAGTGGTAGACTCTGATGGACCTAGTCTACCGTAGATGTCCACTCCTGAACTACCTCTAACAGCCCTGTGGCCAGATAGTTGCCAGAAGAAGAGATAGAAGGTGACAGTATATAGAATGAACAGGTCTAATGTCCCTATTCAACAAAGAAGTGGTTTCACTTTAAAAAAAAAAAAAAAACACAAAACTACAAATTCTGAATAAAAAACTAAAATGAAGTGTATGAAGGGGTAGAGAATTACAAATAAAGAAGTTATAGATAAATCAAATATAAATACATTGATAAAGAACTTCTGAAGAACCAAAAAGTATATCATTTTATCTATATGACTATAAATAAAAATTGAGTGACAAAGTGTTTTCTCTACCAGAAGAAAAGTTATTGTAAACAAAAGATTAAGCAGCCATTTTTAATTTGGAGATTTACTCTGAAGAAAACTCTTTGGCAGTAAAGAAATATAATTCATTACTAGTAAACATTTGATTGCCTGACATGGGGAGGGCACTGAAGTGCCATGACATTATTTTCAGAGACAATTAAGTCAACATAAAACTTGTATCAAGGAAATAATCACTTACCATGGTACTAGGTTCTCTTTCAGCACGATCAGATTCAAAAGACTTAATTTTACTGGCACTCATTTTATCAGTATCAGCAATGATATAATGTCTAGGCGAGTAAGCATTGGACAAGCTTCCAACTAGCCTCAGGATCTCCATGGTATGCCCACCTGAAAATGAAAGTAAGGCTAAGATTAAGAAACCCACAATGGACATTATCTATTTGGTCATGCTATACCAATGTCATATTCTGGGTGGGAGCACTGCTGTAACAGCATATTTCTCAAAATATACAAGAATGTTTGGAAAACAATAATCTATGCCCTTGTATAAATATATTTTATATGAGAGAAATCATGAATGAATAAAAATAAAATTGGCACTAACAGTGGGCACTGGGGAAGGAACACAGAAGTATAAGACACACTTCTTGCAATCAGGAAGACTGTGGGAAAGGACAACATACTTATAAATATAAAGAGAATGCAAGTCAGCAAGAAAACCAAAACGGGGACACAAGCAAATGACTGTGAAAAAAAAGAATGCCCCTGTAAAGGCTAAAATCACTTGGAAAGTGAAGATAATGGACAGATAGGCAGAAGGCCAGGGGACAGGGGCAAAGATCCTTATAACATGAAATGGCTAGATCTGAGATATGCTTGTAGGGCAATGAGAATGCTGGACAGAAGGGTAAAGGTGAAGTGAAGCCGGGGAAGTAGGATAAAGACAGTCACCAATGCTTCTGTATAGAGAAGTAAGGTAAGGAAGGCATGCTCACTGACTCATGAGACTTGGCTGTTCCTAGGGACAGTTGCTCATCACTGTGGTAATCTTAACAAACCACAGGTGCTTAAATATTTACCAATTTCACTAATCAAGTACAACCTCTTATTTATTTATTTGTTTCTTCACTCATTTATTTTTAGTGAGGGCTAGTACTAGCTTAATCAGGCCTTGAGTTCTCACTTGGCTTTTTCATGCATAGCTGCTGCTCTAACACTTGAACCCTGCCTCCATTTCCAGCTGTAATTAGAAATGAGAGTCTCCCAGATTTGGCTGCCCAAGTTCACTCTGAACTTGGATCAGATCTCAGCCTGCAGCTAGGATTATAGGTGTATACTACTGGTGGCTGACCAATCTCTAAAGTTTTAATACTTTAATTTCAAAATCAACTAATCACTTCCCCAGTATTTAAAGGGCATTGCATCCAAGAACCCTAAGGAAATAAAAATCTGAGAGACTCTACTTATCCAGGAGGCTGAGATCCCAAAGACAAGTGGGTTGAAGTCAGACCAGGCAGAAAAGCCCTTAGACTCTATCTCTTAAATAACTAGCAAAAAGCAGAACTTGACGTGTGATTCAAATGGTACAAAGCAAACAAAAGCTAAAAGCCAATAATGTAATTTTACAGTCATTTTCAGGGAAACCAAGCTCATAGAGACAACGACATGTGTTTTCTCTCATATGCAGAAGTTAGATCTAAAAATACAACAGGACACAGTAAATTATATAGGACTCTTCCTATACATTTTAAATCATCTCTAGATGACTCAAGACATCTAGTACAATGTAAATGTTATTATGCTGTATTGTTCAGGGAATAATCACAAGAAATAAGGTCTGCATATGTTTAATATAGATGCAAGTTTTCTTCAAGTATTTTGGATCTGTGGTTGGCACAAGGAAGAGAGGGCCAAGTGTAAATTCATGGGGTTTCTTTCACCCAAACACCACCAACAAGAAAAGAATATTTACCACAAAACATTCATTTCACTTTATGAAATGCTCTGTGCTTCAGCCAGGTAGGTGTCTTCAACATTCTCTCCATTATCTTATTGTTACATCCTCCACATCTTTGGTTAGGCTGTTTATCTACTTAGAAAAGCTCCCTTTCACCTAACTGCTTTTGTTCTAAGAATGGGCTTTTAGGCAGATAAACAAGCTATGTACTTCCCTCAATACCTTTTTTTAAAAATAGTGGAACAGAGAAAATTTCTTTCTAGCTTGGGCTGGGAAGGTGGCTCAGTGGTAGAGTGGTAGAGTGCTTGCCTCACATGTATGAGGCACTGGGTTCGATTCCTTAGCACCACATAAACAAAAAAGGCCGGAAGTGGCACCGTGGCTCAAGTGATAGAGCATTAGCCTTGAGCTGAAGAGCTCAGGGATAGTGACCAGGCCTAGAGTTCAAGCCCCATGCCTAAAAAAAAAATCTTTCTAGATTCTAGAGGGAATTACAAATAGAAAGAAATGTGACACCAGGCTAAGGGTATATAATTCAGTGGTACAGTGATTGCCTACCAAGCATGAAGCCTTGGATTCAATTCCCACCTAGTACCAGAGGGGAAAAATACAGGCAAGAAATAATAGGCACATTTTGTGATACAATTAACTAATAAAAAGGAAAGAAATATATCATAGATTTAGTATATTTCAGGAATCTGAATCACACATTCACTTCATGACTTTCACCCATCTTGACTGGGACATGAAATTTACACATTTGATCTTACTCATTTCAGAATCTTTATTTTTAGCCTTGAAAAAGTGGTGTGGTTTGTTAAGGAGGTACTTGTTTTCACAGCTAGAATAATTAACGATAAAACTTAAAAGCCACCTTTTCCAGTGCAATGGAAACTTCATTATTCCTGCTTCAATAGCCTTTAGTCTTTCTTTTTTTTAAAAAAATGAAACCCTCACTGAATACATTCATTGAAAATTTAACTTGTTACGAAATGAAGTCTTAAAATCATGGACTCTTTTACTACTGAGTTTATTTTGCTCCTTCCCCCCCCCCCCGCCCTAAACAGTACTGGGCTTGAACCCAGGGCTTTGCTTTTTATTTAGTTTTTCATGCAAAGCTGATGATCTACCACTTGAGCCACCCCTCCACTTCCAGCTAACAGCTGGAAGATAACTGGAGATAAAAGTCTCCAGGACTTACTGCTTTGAATGGAGATCTTCCAATCTCTGTATGAGCCACCACTGCCTGGCCTATTTTGCTCTTTTAAAAGATACTTTTGGGGGGGGGGGAGCAGGGGAGTGGATAAAATCCTCTAGGTTGTACTTTAAAACACAGCCAGTATCCAAGCCCTTCTTAGCTATCGACCTGCTCCAAACCACTATCCCCTCTTCCATATAATATGAACATAGGTTCTGGATGTTAATTCCCTATCCCTACCTCTCCTTCAGTCTATGCTCAACAAATCATCCACTGTGATTGTATTTTAAAAAGCTGTCAAATTACCCGCCTCTGTTTAAAACTCTTAAACGGCTTTGCAAATCATATGGAATAAAAGGTATCTTGCTGGGTGCTCAATGCCTACCATCCTAGGTACTCAAGAGGCTGAGATCAGCTGGGTGCTGGTGGCTCACACCTGTAATCCTACCTACTCAGGAGGCTGAGATCTGAGGATCACAGCTCAAAGCCACTCAGGGGAAGGAAAGTCTGTGAGACTCTTATCTCTAATAAGCCACTCAGAAAACCGGAGTGGCACTGTGGCTCAAGTGGCAGAGAGCTAGCCTTGAGCCCAGGGACAGTGCTTAGGGCCAGAGTTCAAGCCCCACAACCAACAAAAAAAAAGGGGGTGGGGGAAGGCTGAGATCTGAGGATTACAGTTCAAAGCCAACCCAGGCAGAAAAGCCCATGAGACATCTCCAATTAACTACTAAAAAAAAGCTGGAAGTGGAGCTGTGGCTTAAGTGGTAGAGTACTACTAGTTTTGAGCAAAAAAGCTCAGACAGTGAGTTCAAGCCCCAGGACCCACACACAAAAGGTTTCTTATTACCTGTTTACTTCTTGGACCTCACCTCCTGCTTTCCCCTTACTCATTCTTCCCATCACTCTGCTTTCTTGCTGTTGATAATCTGCCCTATCCTAGGAAGCTTTGTCTGGTACTTCTTTTAAAATGTAATCCTTAAACCAGGTGCCAGTAGGAGGCTCAGATGTGAGGCTCTTGAATTGATTCCAGCCTGCACAGGCAAGTCCAGAAAAAAGCTGGAAGTGGAGCTGTTGCTCCAGTGGTAAGAAGCTAACCTTGAGCTAAAAAAGCTCAGGGGCAGAGCTTAGACCCTGAGTTCAAGCCCCAGGATCAACCCAATAAATAAATAAATAAAATGTAATACTCCCCATGTGATAGTAGTTATCAATATAGAACTTGCAATGTGCTCTATTTATTTTATTTTTTATATTCCCCTAATCCTTACCCACTTGAGATGGAAGGCACCATCAGGGATTTTGTTAATTTTGTTACTACTGTAATCTCAGGGCCTAGAAAACAGGAGCCCCATCTTGTGTTTAGTGAATGAGAGTTAGATATCAAATACAAAATTTACCTAAGGAACACATATTGTGTATCACAGAAAAATAATTTTGAAAATTATCTTTGAATATAGTGATCAACTAATAATCTTTTATGGTACCTAAAGATTAAGTATTTTAGTTCTAAGATAAACATTGAAAAAGCCTTCTTCCACCTCTACAATT
Organism: Dipodomys ordii; assembly: GCF_000151885.1. Taxonomy (NCBI): domain Eukaryota; kingdom Metazoa; phylum Chordata; class Mammalia; order Rodentia; family Heteromyidae; genus Dipodomys; species Dipodomys ordii. The sequence continues at coordinate 13,302,557 of NW_012267255.1, forward strand.
GTGAGTATAGGCTTTTTTGAGTACAGACTATTTTTTAGAAGTGTTTATTTAATTATAGGTCATTTTATGACTTGAGTGACTCCTTAATGGCCTTGACCCTAAATGATCTTAATGAGGGAGAGCATGCTTGAATTCTCTATCTTAATTTTGGTTTCTACTTCACCAAATCTAGTATTATCAAGTGAACAGCTATTGTTCAAGTAAAAACCACGGATATCAACTGTTAGCTTTTCCATAGGGAAAGTTCAGATAAATGGTGATTTTTCTGAAGAATGCATAGCCATAGTACAGATATGTTTCTTACACGATGTAAGATTTAGGTCATTTCTCACAGTGGCAAGTACCCATTTTGTTTGGTCTTCCTGTTAGGTTTTCTATATTTTCTGTTTCACTCACTGCTATATCTTTGAACCTTTTATGGTGCTGGGTACAGAGTGGGCTCTTCATACCAAGTAGTACTATTCAGTTTTGTTACTTAGAGGGCTTCCTTAGGTGCCTGATAGCTGCTCCAGATTAAAGTATGTCAGGCAATAGTGGATTATATTTGAAGATAAATTTGTCACACTCGGTTACAGTAGAAATATTATTCTACCTGGATAAAATCACCTGGCATTTCCAAATGAACACACTGTGTGTATGCGTGTAGTCATTTGCTGCATAATGATGCTTCCTCCCATCAGTAATGAATGGCATGTATGGCAGTGACCCCATGAAATTACAGGGACATAACTATTCATACTAGCCAGTGACATCACAGACATCATAACATAGCAGCACAAGGCAATGCTCGCAAGTGTGTGGCGATTCTAGTATACACAAACTGGCTGTGCTGTCCACTACATATATAAATGTACAGCACATACAATTATGTCCAGTTCACCTGGTGAACGATAATAAGCAAGTGTACAGCTGGTGTATCTATTTATGATACTATACCTGTTATTTTAGAATGTACTCCTACTTAAAAAAACAAAACCAGCTTACTATAAAACATGCCCTGCTGTGGAGGCGGCAGCCTTGTATGTCTTGTGTTTCTGTGTCTCTAGACTGCATCATTTTCTGCTGTGCTTGATTTAATCTTGTGTTGATGGTTCACCTGACCCTACACTAAGCGTACCTGTCACATGGCCTGGTGATACTATGTATAGGACACAGGTTAGGCTCAGGTAAGGACACCGACGTTACAACAAGGACTCCTTTCCCCCAAAGAAGCTAGTGCACCTGTCAAGACGATCAAAACCCTAACACCTAAGTGCTTTCAGAGTGGGTGGATTTAGATGGCTGACTTGGAGGCTTGGCTCATACCCGGGCCCCAAGTATGTAGTGGTCTAAGGCCTGTGGATTCCGCCCTCGTCCTCGCCCGTTTCACGTAGGAGTCGGTGCACAGTCCACGTGGCCTCCTCTACCCAGCGGTCTCGGTGTCTCCCCAAACTTCTAGTTTAGGAAAACGCCTCGATTAGTAATGCACGGCGGCCATGATGGGGCAGCGGCATACTAGCATGAAAAGGCGTCGGAACGCTCTCGGCTCGCTAATTATCTGTTGTGAAGTTACACGCTGCCGAGAAGCTTAATTACAGACAAGAGTGAATCATTCAAGCCGTCACCGTAGCGTCAGCACGCCGCCATCTTCCCAGGGTGGGCCCACCACTTCCGGTGACGGGGAGAAACTACAAGTCCCAGCGTGCCGCGCGGCGCGAAGCGCTGAGAGGAACCAAGAAAAGAGTCGCGGTGGATTGTGGAGCTTGTAGTGACCGGCCCCAACTCCACGTCGCCGCCTTGAGACTTACCAGACCCAGCCACTACCAAGAGACTGAAACACTCCCGGGGAATAACCTCCTTGGTCCGAAGCACTATCCATAGTCGCAGGCCGAGGACGACCGCCACAGCGCCTATCGCGACGGCGAGAATAAGCATACCATGCGAAGAAAGGGCGCATGCGCACTGCTCCTGGCGCCGGCAAAGTGCGAGACTTACGGGAGCCGGGGGGACTCAAACGCCGAGCGCGGCGCTTCCAGGTGGGCGGGGCTTACCAGAGATGGGCGGGGTTGAGGGCGGGAGAGGAAAAGGCGGGCTTTGCCGGCAGTCGGGCCTTCTTCCCTACCGGATTTTAAGGCGCTTGTCGCCTGGAACCTAAGCCGAGACATCCTAGACGTCTGCTGATGAGGTCAGGCCGTCTGTGGGTCCGAAAGGCTCTGAAGTTATCTCGTTAGGAGTTCCAGCTCTACTGACTTTTGGCTGAGGCTAACAGATTACGTCAGTCCTTCCTTCTGTCCAAACGGATCATCTGAAATTCTCCCTCCCTTCCTTTCCACCTTCCCTTCTTCCTTCCTATTCCTCCTAGTCCTCTCTTCCTCTCTTCTTCCCTCAGATCTTCTTCCCCTTCCTTCTCTCTCTCTCTCTCCCTCCCAGCCTTCTTTCCCATCCCATTCTTTCTGTCCCATTCCTTTTCCTTCACTTCTCTCAAAGGACATGTTGCTTTTGCTTAACAGACACAACTGAAGGTTTTGCCAGTCACATTTCATACCTACTCTTTCTGAACACTTTTGTTTTTTAGTTTTCTAGGTAATTTCACAGATCTCAAGCAGGTGATCACCTGGAGTTATACCACATTCCCTAGAGAAATGGAAGTTCCCCGAAACAGAGTAGCTACTCAGTTAATTTTACCCCAAAACATTCTCACTTTGTTCCCCATGTCCTCAGCCAAAGTCACCACCCCCTCCAGTCCTAGTGATACTTGTGTTGTGGTGAGTGTGTGTGTGTGTGTGTTGCCAGTCACAGGGCTTGAACTCAAGGCCTGGGCACTGTCCCTGAACTTCTTTTGCTCAAGGCTACCAAACTCTACCACTTGAGCTACAGCACCACTTCCAGCCTTCTCTGTTTATATGGAATCAAACCGGGGCTTCATGCATGCTAGGCAAGCACTCTACCACTGAACCACATTCCCAGCCTATACTTGTTTTTATGTCTACTTTCATACTGCGGTTAAAGAAGCCCCTTGACTCCAAATGTGATTTTCCTTTGAATTTCCATATACTTGTAGGTTACACAGTACAGGTTAATAGGTGAGTAGGCTAATTTTCCAAAGTGGAATAGTGTCTGATCTAGAAATAGAAACCAGTAGTCCTAACCCCTGCACTGTAAGAGCACCACATCATGCACCCCTTAGCTAAACTCAGCTTGTTTGATGGTCATCTTTGTGCAGACTCTCAGAATGGAAAAACTGATTGTATAAGCTGATCTCAGGGGCTACCCTTGAAATTCTGATTCAGAAGCTGTCTGGTACACTCTGAAAGGAGGGATAGAGGGGGGGGTAAGTTTGACTGAGGAAATTGTATATATGAATGGGAATTCACAAAACCCTACTTGTACAGCATTCTATCTATCTATATATATAATATGCTAGAAAAATATTTAAACTGTCTACTGGGTGAGCTGAATCCTGGGCTATATCAAAATGTGCAGATAATCAAGGGATCAGGAGGTTAAAGTGAATTAATCAAGAATGTTAAGTCTGAGCCAGAAGAAGCAACAACTGAAATTTCTTAGAAAGTGCACACACTGACAGCACAGATAACAGATTCTACAAGAAAGAAGTTGGCAACCATATGAGTGTGGTTCAAATTAATCATGAACAAAGCTTGCCCAGGAGGTGATTATTTTTAATCTATTTCCTAAAATTTCTATGGTAAACATCTATTTTTTCATTCATATTGTTAAATTTTCTTTGTGTGTTTGGGGGGAGTAGGTACTGGTTAGATGGTGTCATTTGCTACAAATAAATGGGACTAGAGGAGAAAGAAACCTTTGTGGGTAGGGAAGAGGGAGGAGAAGAGGATGAAAATGAAATGTTCTGTTTTGCAGTTTGGTTGGAATAACCTGTTAAACATGCAAGTTGTTATATCAAATAAGCAGTTATATGTAGAGATCTGAAGCTTAGGTCATATTTAGAGGTACAAATTTAGAATTCATTAGCATATGGATGGTATTAAAAGCCCAGGGTTGGGTAAGATCTTCTAAGGTGGTAGGTCATTCCTGTCCAATAGAACTTTCTGTGTTGATGGAAGTGTTTTGTACCTGTGGTGTACCCCCTCCACATCTTCCTAATGAAATAGACCTAGTAATACTGAGAAACTGAACTTTCTTTTAATATTTTACCTCATTGTGTACATATATATCCATATATATTTTTTTTGAGACAGAGTTTTGCTGTATCCCCTGAGGCTTATCCTTCTACCTCAGCCTCTAAAGTGCTGGGGTGGTGAGAGTTTGCTACCACAACCAGCTCCATTATCCTAAATCTAAAAAAGATTGTGTACCTAGTATCTGCTGTATGAGACAGCACAGCTAAAGAAGAGTTTGGAGTTGCTTACACAGTCTGGCAGAGGGGATGGAGGAAGACAACTCGAGGAAATGAGAGAAAATTAGGAAAGAATAGTATCGGAAAAGTAGAGAAAGGAAAACAACTTGAGAAGGAAAGTTCAGCCAGCTGTGTCACATGCTGCTCATGGGTCGGGTCAGGGGACTCTGGGACAAGTCAGTCTCTGAGCATGTAAACAAGAGTAGTGTTCCTCGGGATGACATGCTGGAAATCAGACAGGAATGAGCAAAAAAGGAAATTGGAGATAAAGAAAAGCAGAAGACAGTGTTTCATGTTTTTCTTTTATGGGAAATAGGTATATGAGGTGGTGATAGAAGGGAATTTGGAACCATTTGTGGAACCATTTGATGTTTGATTTTGCTTTTTTTCCCCCCTCAAACTGCTGAGTATTGAACCTAGGGCCTTGGAATACAAGGCGCATGTTCCCACACTGAACTCCACTCCTAGCCCCAGGAAATGTATTTTTTAAAATTAAATTTGTTAAATAAAAGAATATTTGCTGATACAGCAGAGGAATGTTGACACAGGATGCAGGGAAAGGTTTGAAGCTGATGAAGAATGGGGCTTGGTCCGATGGGGGTTTTTCCCTTGAACTATGGAGAGAAGGCTCGGGATGACTGTGCATGCCCACAGTGAACAGGGACGTGGGCAGGCTATTTATTTGAGTTCAGATCTACTAGTGCTATTTTTCATCAGACACTAGGCAAGGCACTGAGGGTCCAGTGGTAAAGTGATAACAGTTAACACCTAAGCAGTGACTTAACAATAAGCCTGACTATGTACAGCAGGACCCAGACCTCTTGGCAGGGGTCTCCTAGAGAAAAGCCACCCATCTCATGGACTGGACTGCTAGAGATTCTGGCAGGCCTCTTTCTGCCAGAGTTCAACCATCAATCCTAATGAAGGTAGAGAAGTATGGACAAAGAAGACTGAAGCTTTCCTGTAAGAACCCCAGAGACCACTTTGATTAGCATTATGCTTGTCCATGACAAGGTAGGATAACTCCCAGAGCACTCAGTCCAGGTTAGATACAGAGTTGGGGCCATTACTAATGGCTATATACCTTACCGTTAAGTTAGGGGACAGGAATTGTCATATATATATATATATATATATATATATATATATATATATATGCCTTAGTTATAGGCAAGAATTTTTCTTGTCAAATATTCGAGTCTCTGTTAGTGCCCCAGTCCTCTCCCGAGTAGATTCTTTAGATGGTAAGCCTTGAAACAAAAGCAGGTATTTACGACTTCTATTAATTAGCATTCACCGTGTGCTTGCTCTATGCCAAGCCCCAAAACGTGAATTGACTATGTTTTGAGATAGACTCTATGTGATTCTCATTTTAAAAATGAAGACACTGAGGTACAGAAATGTCATACAGAAAGTGGTCAAATCAGGATTTGGTCATAATCAATCTGATTCTGTGGTCTACCCCTTTATCATCAATAGTATCATTAAAATTAATTGTTGCCGGGCACTGGTAGCTCATGCCTGTAATCCTAGCTACTCAGGAGGCTGAAATTGAGTATGGCAGTTCAAAGCCAGCCCAGGCAGGAACATCTGTGAGACTTTTATCTCCAATAAACCACCAGAAATCCAGAAGTGGCACTGTGCTCAAGTGGTAGAGCGCTAGCTTTGAGCTGAAGAGCTGAGGGACAGCACCTAGGCCCAGAGTTAAAGCCCCACAACCGACAAAAACAAAACAAAACAACAACAAAAAATCAAATTGTTGTATATTAATACCAGCTACTGTACTATATATTAAAGAAAGTTAGAAAGAGCAGTATTATTTTCTATTCCTGACTTTCCATTTATAAAATTAAATAGGAAAAAGATTTTTAAATGTTTTTTCTTAAACATTCTAGTAAAGAACTGCATTACTGGGGTTGGGAAGGTGGCTCGGTGGTAGAGCGCTTGCCTTGCATGTTCGAGGCCCTGGGTTCAATTCCTTAGCACCACGTAAGCAAAAAGAAAAAAGCCGGAAGTGGCGCTGTGGCTCAAGTGGTAGAGTGCTAGCCTTGAGCTGAAGAGCTGAGGGACAGTGCCCAGGCCCAGAGTTCAAGCGCCCAGGCCCAGAGTTCAAGCCCCACGACTGCACAAAAAAAAAAAAAAAAAACAGAATTGCATTACCTTTTTTATAGCTTTTTTTTTTCCAAGTGGACTGAAAAAGGGTTACCACATATATATGTATTTATATTTATTTTTTTTTTTTGCCAGTCCTGGGCTTGAACTTAGGACCTGGGCACTGTCCCTGAGCTTCTTTTTGCTCAAGGCTAGCACTCTACCACTTGAGCCACAGCACCATATCCAGCTTTTTCTGTTTATGTGGTACTGAGGAATTGAACCCAGGGCTTCATGCATGCTAGGCAAGCACTCTACCACTAAGCCAAATACTAAGCCTCTATACTGTATCTATATAAAGTCTTCGACATTTGCAGATGGCTCACACCTGTAATCCTAGCTACTCAGGAGGCTGAGATCTGAGGACCATGGTTTAAAGTCAGCCAGCCAGGAAAGTCCCTGATACTCTTATCTCCAATTAACCACAAGAAAGCTAGAAGTAGTGCTGTGACTCAAAGAGGTAAAGCACTATCTTTGAGCAAAAGAGCTCTGATACAGCACCCAGGCCCTGAGTTCAAATTCCAGGAGGAGAACCAACAACACTAACAAAAAAAAAAAGAAAACAACATGATTTATTTTCTCTTTCTCACTTTATGTCCATTTATCTTACATACATTTATACACAGATATTTAGAAGCCCCTTGTTCTAACCCTGTATACTCAATAATGCCTTCTTTTTTTTTTTTTTTTGTCGGTCGTGGGGCTTGAACTCTGGGCCTGGGCGCTGTCCCTCAGCTCTTCAGCTCAAGGCGAGCGCTCTACCACTTGAGCTACAGCGCCACTTCCAGTTTTCTGGTGGTTTATTGGAGATAGGAGTCTCACGGTCTCTCCTGCCCGGGCTGGCTTTGAACCACGATCCTCAGATCTCAGCCTCCTGAGTAGCTAGGATTACAGGTGTGAGCCACCAGCGCCCGGCAATAATGCCTTCTTAATTCAAAATTTAACAAGACATTAAAATCTTATTTAACAAGACATTTCCAGACTATTTTGTGGGATATCTACTGCATTGCATTCTTTTTTTATTGTCATAATAGTATTAGCAGTAATTTTTCAAATTTACCAGAATAATACAGTAAAAATATATTTCTGCACTGACCATTACTTATCTCTTTTTTTTTGTTTTGGGTCCAGTTGTGGGCCTGAACTCTGGGCCTGGGTGCTGATCCTCAGCTCTTCAGCTCAAGGCTAGAGTGCTCTACCACTTGAGCACCACTTCCAGCTTTTTTTTTTCCTGCTTATGAGGTGCTGAGGAATCGAGCCCAGGGCCTCATGCATGCAAGGCAAGCGCTCTACCACTGAGCCACCTTCCCAGCCCAACCATTGCTTATCTTTACAGACCTCTCTGTCTGTCTCGCTGTCTCTCTGTCTGTCTCTCTATCTCTGTCTGTCTGTGTGTGTGTCCACTCCCACCCCCACCCCCGCCCCGCCTCTGGTACTGGGATTTGAACTTAGGCTTAACACTTGTTGACCTGAGCCACATGTCTAGCCCTGGTTTTCACTGATTATTTTTTAGGATAGAGTCCTCATTTTCACCCTAAGCCTGAGCTGTGATCCACCTACTTTTAGGCTTTCCAGTGTAGCTGGTTTGACAAGTATGTGTCACCCAGCTTCCAGAGGAAAGCTTCCCTCAGTGGAGATGGACTCTGTCAGACTTTTCTGCCCAGGCTAGCCTAGATCTGTGATCCTCCCAATCTCAGCCTCCCTCTCACGTTGTTTAGGATGACAGGTACATGCCACCCTTGTTTAGGATGACAGGTGCATGCCACCCTACCCAATGATGGGATGACAAGGCATTTTGTGAACTCTTCTGCCTGGGCTGGCCTAGAACCATAATCCTCCCATTCTCAGGCTCCCAAGTAAGTAAAATTACAGGACATCAGCGCTGAACTTGAGGGTTTTTGTTGTTGTTGTTGTTTTAATCATACCAATACTCTCTTGCTCACAAAGCTTCTACCTGGAACCTCCTTGCCTATGCTTTTTTCTGTGTCTTTCTAGAATTCCTTTCTGCCACCATAGAACTTATTTTCCCTTGGTGGAAACATACAAATTCTGTCTTCATTTTAATTTGTCATTCCTTAAATATATATGCATATATAAGCATGTCAAACCTTCTATGAAATCCATATAATAATGTGTCTACACTTAGGCAGTATGTACATACCTTCTCAGCTACCTTTCACAACCAGCCTATGAGCTTAAGTACCATGATTATTTCCATTTAGTGACTTTATCATGCTAAATCTCTGATCTTAGTACTTTGATTTACTTCCTGTGCACATGTTGTGGTCATCTAGCAGCTTCAGAATATAGTAATAGTTGGGGAGAGTGCTTAATACAGAAAGCATTCTACTGATAGGACAGGATAAGAAAAATGAAAGTTGCAGGTGTACTACTTAAAGGTCAGTGGCCTTTTCCCTTGAAAGTCTTTTGTAAGTCATCAGTGAAAGTACTTCCCAATATGCAGAGACTTGCTATTTTCTAAATTTAACTTTGTTTCTCCTCAGCATCTCTGTGAAATCTCAGCATTTCATGTCCTGTTTCTCATTCATCCACAGTAGGTACCCTATTCACTTTGGTCTTCTTAATTTATTACAAAACAGATATGTTAATTGAGTGACATTTTGTTTTCATTATCAATCTCAGGTGAGTGTTAGCTGTTTCATAAAGTTAATGTTCCTTTCTTCTCCATACTAGCATTAAGTGAGGTTTTTAAAAAATTATGTTTGTATTAGGGAACTTAAACCATTATAGAAATGGATCTGCAAAAGTCTTAACTTAGAAACATTTGATTAGCACTTGATAATGGGCCTGTGGAATAACTATGTCTGAACTTAACATTTAGAAGAGTCCATCAATTATGTCCTCTCTTCCATCTCGAACCACTGACACTTACTGTGTCTTTACTCTTAACCTATAAACTGGCTCAAGTCTTTCCCATTAAAAAATAAAAGCAAAATCAATAAAACCCTACCTCCATCTGTTCTGACTCAGCATAACGCCTTTAAATTACACAGCCCAACCACATTAAAATGGCACTGGAATCTTTACCCATGCCTTTTGTCCTTTGCTGGACTGCTTTTCCACTCCCAGGTCTATTTTTTATGCAGTTTGACTGTCACAGATCTGAAACCTTCCACTGAGCACACGGTGAGGATTCAGATGTTAGAAGTAGTCATTGCAAACCATGGTTTTACAGCAACTTTTTGATTTTTTTTCTTCATGTTTTCTTATCTATTTATTGCTTACTGTTTTTTTTTTTTTGAGACAGGGTCCCCTGATATAGCTCAGACTGGCCTAGAATGCTCCATCTTTGTGCCTCAGAGCCTCCCGAGTGCTGGGATTATAGGCACGAACCATCACATCTAACCCTTTAATATTCTTCCTCAAGGGGATGACAAAAAACTGCCCAAGCAAGGGGCTTTCCCAACCTAGGCCCCTCAAGGAAGCCATTTCCTTACCATCTCTGATGTCTCCTGCCCAGCTTTGCTTCCTCCTCCCCCAAATCTCTCAATGTGGCAACCATATTTCCCACCTGACATATTCAATCGCTTCCCACTCAAGGATTCATTCTTTGGTTTATTCTTCCATGTCATAAGCCTCAGATATCATCTGAATGAGAATTTGAAGATAATAGGATAAAGTTCTGTAGATAAGGTAAAAGATAAACCTTCCCCTAGTTGGTCATTCTGCTCAATGCAACAGAAGTCACCCAGAATGTAAGCACATGTTACAATAAGAAACATCCAACTTGTTACGCAGCACCACCTGCTCCTTTCTCTATGAAATAATTTTTTTTCTTCAAGGAATTTTTGGCTCATCATATCAGAACAAAAGACTCTGGCTTTTACTTCCAACTTTAATCAGAATGTGTTGACTTTGCATTCTCTTTCCCATTTGTTTGTCTGTTATCTCTGTCACTTGAACCATACCACCAATCCTTTATACTTTCCTTATTCTCCAAATAGAGCTTTCTTTTTGCTGAGGTCAGTCTGGACCACAATCCTATTTATGCTTCCCACGTAGCTCAGATGACAGGCTCCCATCATTACACTGGCCTTTCATTGGGTAAAATGAACCTTTTCCCTGGCTGGCCTAGAACTGGGATTCTCCTGATCTCAGCTCCCAAGTCTAGGATGGCAGGCATGGGCCTGCCATTGTATACAATGGAAGTTTTGACCATAAACAATACTGAAAATTTTATGTTTTACTTATTGCCAATTCATATTTCTTCCACTCAGACTTATTCATATATTTTGTTCTCCCTCAACTGATATTCTAGTGGGGTGAGCTTTTCCCACACTGCAGCTATCACTCATGTATTACTGGTACTTGCTTATTTCCATACCCTGCCTGGAGCCCTTTGACTCTCCAGGTAACATGCTATCTTATGCAGAAGTGGCAGTTGCTGACTATAGGACCAAAAATGGAGGAATGTTTTCTGGAGGCTGTGGGATCTTATTCAACCATCACATCTAAATATTGAAGTTTGGGTAAACTTCAACAGTCTAGGAATATTATGTTCATTTAGCTTTTGAAGATGCACTTTCTACATAGGCAGGGAAGGTAGAACTATGAGTCACTCTAGCCTCTAGGACTGGCTACACTAACTACCTTATTTCTTTTCTTGAGAGCCTGTGTTTTTTAAAAAAGACTAGTCTATGTTTGCTGTTTCATTTTTTCCCTTGTTTAATTGTACTTCAACTCATTGAAATCTAGTTTCTGCCATAATTATTGGAAGCTCAGGAGTTTCAGGGTCAAAAGCATATTTACATATACACATATATATGTCATAAATATATATAATATATGATATATAATCTTAGGTAATTAAGATTATATAAATATACTAGCTATTCAGGAGGCTAAGATATGAAGGATCAAGATTTAAAGTCAACTCACAATATCAGACTTCAAATTATACTATAGACCCATAATACAAAAACAGGATGGTACTGGCAAACATACCAGGCCCAAAGGCAAAGGCACACACTATTAATGCACATACCCATAGCCAATTGATGTTTCAACAGAGGAGCAAAGAATATACATTGGAGAAAAGATAATCTCTTCAGCAAATTGTGCTTGAAGAACTGGATATCCAAATACAGAAGACTGAAATTGTACCCCTAACTCTCAACTGTACTAATACCAATTCAAAGTAAATCAAAGACCTTTATGTAAGGCCTGAAACTTTGACACTTTTATGGGAAAGAATAAGGAAAACAGCTGAACAAATACAATTGAAGATTGACCAATGAGGTTGCATGAAGCTATAAAGCTTCTGCACAGCAAAAGAAGTAGTCACTAGACTAAAAATATAGTCTACAGAATCAGAAAATTTTCTGCCACCTGTACCTCTGACAATGGACTAGAATATACAGAGAGCTTAAAAATTGAAAGCCTTGCTGGGCACTGGTGGCTCATGCCTGTAATCCTAGCTACTCAGGAGGCTGAGATCTGAGGATCGCGGTTCAAAGCCAACCCTGGCAGGAGAGACCGTGAGACTCCTATCTCCAATAAAACCACCAGAAAAACCGGAAGTGGTGCTATAGCTCAAGTGGTAGAGCACTCGCCTTGAGCTGAAGAGCTGAAGGACAGCGCCCAAGCCCAGAGTTCAAGCCCCACGACCGACCAAAAAAAAAAAATTGAAAGCCTAAATCATTAATAACCCAATTAATAAATTGGCTAAGTACCTAGATACTTTGGAAGAGAAATAAAAGTGACCAATAAATGCATAAAGAAATACCCAAGATCCCTCTCCATAAAGGAAATACAAATCAAAACTACACTGGGATTCCATCTCAGTCACCAGAATGGCCATAATCAAGATGACAATATGTGCTGACAAGAATACAGAGAAAAAGAACCCATATTACACTAATGGTGAGAATGTAAATTAATGCAACCATTATGGAAGTCAATATGGAGATTTCTCAAAATTTTTAAATACAATGACCTTATAATCTATCAATACCACTCGGGGATTTATCTGCAGAACAGGACAAAATAGATATACCTGCCTACCTGTTCATTGAAGCACTATTTACAATTGCCACTTTACGGAAACAACCCAGATGCCCTACAACCTTTGAATCATTTTTTTTAATGTGACATGTATTTGTGTGTGCATGCATACACACACATATATGCATATATATACATGTATATAATAGAATTTTATTTAGCCATCTAAAAGAATCAAGTTGTGTTATTTGTCTGGAAATGGTTGAATCTAGCAAACATTATCTTGAGTGAAGTAAGCCAGGCTTAGAAGAACAAAGGCACATACCATCTCTTATATGTGGATATTAGACCTAAAATATAAACATATTTGTAGAGTCATGTGTGTGTATATATATATATATATATATATATATATATATGATCAAACTGACTAAACTATGGTATATGCAAGAGTGAGATTACAATTTGTAACCCATTTGAACAATGAACATGCAGTCTGACAGAAAGAATCATAGGAAGTTGAAGCATATCTTGCCAGGGAAGAGGTGTCAGTGAAGTCAGGAAAGATGAATGGAGAGAGGAAAGAAGGGTAAATGTCATATTACTCAATGTACCTTTGTGAAACAGAATAAGGAAACATGATACAACTTGTATGGTAATGTAGAGGTGAGAGGTGGAGAAAAGATGAAGGGGGGTGATTGATGAAGGTGCATTGTGTACAAAAATAGACATGTCAAAATGAAACTTCCTTGTGCAATTAATAGAAGACAAACACATACATACACATTAACCAGAAAAAAACAAGCTGGATACATGGCTGGAGAGAGAGAGTTCTTGTTTTCATTCTCTTATAAAACTCCTGTCATCTGATGACACCATGGCTAGAAACCATGGTGAAAGGCTAAAGAGAGAAAGATGCCCTCTTGACATTTGATACCACAGCCAACAGGACTGACAACATACATGTGAATTGTGGTCCTTTGTTTCATAAGTATTAAAGAATGTCAAGATAGCAACAGCAAAGCAAGCATAAGCATTTGCATCGATTGGTCTCCTCGTACTAGTTTTTACTGCTTGGGAAACCATCTTGTATCATCAAGCACCATGAAGCTGCCAGATAACTGTCAGCACATGAATGAATCCAGGGGAAAGTGTGAAGAACCTGCCCGGCAAAGTGCAATCCAATACTTAGCCATAGAATTTTTCATTGGTAAACGAATGCTTGAAGCCATGAAGTTTTCCAATAGCTTCATACACAGCATAAAATAACAAAGATATATTCCCTCCCAAGATATTTAAAATCTGAATCACTTAACTTCTGTATGCTTTCAACCCCATCGTATGAGTGCTAGAGATTATTTTTAAGTTCTTACCTTCCATATACATTCTCTTTGAACTAGAAATAGTGGTTGTGGAGTCAGAGTGCATGGATTTAAATTCTAACTCTTTTATTACTAATGGAGAGACTGATTGGGGAAAATGTTTTATTTGGTTTCATGTTTGACACAAGACCTTACTTCATAGCTGAGGCTGGCTTTGTATTCAAAATTCTCCTGTCTCAGCCTCTTTAGTGTTAGAAGTGTGTATTGTGGAGAACATTATTTTACCTCTTTGTGCTTGTGTGTTCTCATCTTTAAAATAGAAATAACCTTGTCTTTTTTTTTTAATTTGGGTAGATGAAATTCAGATAAGGTCATCTGGGTACAAGCATTAAGCTAATTATCATTTTACTGTTACAATTATTTTGGATTCAACAACACTGACCATGAAACTCCAGATAAAACTTGTAGTGGAGACTTCTGGGATTGTGGAGGGACAGTTTTCAGAGGCAGAAAGCCGTTAGGGTCCTAGAGAACTTTAATGTAATATGAGGTCAGACTTTCCCTCACCTATCAGCTTTGCCACGTGTTGTTTCTTTGGAAAGTATGTCTTAGTTTTGTTAATTATAAAGCAGAAACAATAAAAAAAAGTCTCTTGTCATGCAGATTAAGTCTTAAAGGCCTGACACATAGAGCATGCCAATTACATGATATTTAATGCACATGTAGGTTAGAAAAGCAAGTCAAGGTCACTTTGAGATGGAAAATTACCGAGGATAACTTTATCTTGGTGACTGGATCAGGAAGCCTTGCAGATGTCATTTTCCCAAGCCTCTGTAAAAGAAACTCCAAGAGTGAGCAGGAAGTATTAGAGCTGCAGACTTAAGGTTAGAGGAAAACACTCAAACAATCACAGTTCATTTCCTACCACCTTAGCCTTTGACAATCCCCTCCATCTTCAGGTTGGTTCTTGTTTGCCTTTTCTTCCTTTCTTCTTTTTTTATAACTCCGAAGTCAAGAATTCACATTCATTAATTATTTCTTGAACACTCCGGAATACAAGAGTGAATGACAGGTCAATTTCTGTTCTCACAGAGCTTCTGACTAATAGATTTGGCCCATAACACCAGTTATCTCACTGCTGAAAGCCCAGGGAAGGGGATTGGATGGAATGGGAAAAGAATTATGGATAAGGTGAGGTTTGGGATATGGATGAGTAGACAGTTGGAATAGAGATGGTGGTGGGTATAGCTAGTGTGAGACAGGAATTTTCTAAACCCCTCTAAAACAGCATATATAAATGGGCAGAAGGAAGAAAAAAAACCTAGAAACTTGGAGAATTAAAATAAGCCAACATCGATGAACAATTGCATTAGGAGCCAAAAGTGGCCATGGACTCTGTTTACCCAGTTAAGGAATTTGTACTTGATCCGAAGGGCAATGGGAAGCCATTTAAGGGTTTAAACACAGGAGTGAGGTTTAGAAATAACACTGACTACAAGGTGAAAAACAGAATTATTGTGACAGAACATTTGCCGTCTTTTTTTCCAATAAAGTTTTTATTTTATTTTTTGGGGGGTCCGGTCGTGGGGCCTGAACTCTGGGCCTGGGTGCTGTCCCTCAGCTCTTCAGCTCAAGGCTAGCACTCTACCACTTGAGCCACAGCACCA
>NW_012267255.1:13319627-13333595 GCF_000151885.1 Dipodomys ordii
TTTTCCGCTTGACTCATACATATACTAGATATTGCATATAAGGGAAACCATGGGACCTATGTTTCTTTGGGCCTGGCTTCTGTCTCTCTTCTCTTATCACTAACTATATCCATATTACCAAATTAATTTCTAAGGTAGCAGAGTCCTACTTTTGTTATTCATATCTTCCAAATCTCCATTACCTGGACCATTATGTACACTGACTCATCAAGATGTTTCTTCTGACAAGAATTCTAGCATTTGGCAGCATTTAGCTAGTAAGGCATCTTGGAACCAGGGTAGCATACTGAGGGTAGGAGTATCTAGAATAGGAAGAAGTCTAAGATGAAGGTAATCAAACAGGTAAGCCAAGATTGCTCACAGTTGTAATGTAAATAAGGTGTAAGCATGAGGTTATAAATGAAAGAGAAGGATTGGAAGTGAAAGAAATCAACCAAAAAAATTGCCTTGTAGCCTCAACTCCAAATGAAAGGAAGTGTGTGTGTGTGTGTGTAATCACTTAATGCAATGTTAGATACATAATAGGGGTACAAGACATAAATCCTTAACCTCATGTCATTCCTGAAACCTGGTTATCTTTGTGGTCTTGAGGCTTCACTGTTGTGATACAAACCAATATATCGTGCCTGCACAAATCAAGCAGCACTGGTTTTATTTTCCAACAACCTAAGCAACAGCATGTTGGTAAATGCATTGAATTTATCTGTACCTCAAGCCCACCTCAATTAGGACTCAATGTATTTGTGTCACAACAATGTTATCAGTGAACAAAATATGACCACCATCATCTATGAAGTGTCTACTAGAACTGACATATAGTATCAGATGCTGGCCTGAGTTCTTGGACTTCATCTTCATAATACCTTATTATTACATTTCTTTTTACAGATGAAGAGGCTCTGGCTCAAAGAGCTCTTTTCTAAAGCCACCATAAGTGGCAGTTTCTGTGACATCAAACCTCCTCAGTCACATTAGCTCTTGCTGCCTCATAGCAAGTGGCCCTGACTCCTATTTCTAAACTTTTGACCTCCTCATCCCCTTGCTTAAGATCCCTCATTATCTGCTCATCTCCTCAGAGCAGAAGCTACATAATTCAATGTGGTATAATTTAGTTTTCGTAATCCCAGCCTACTTTAGAAACCTTTACTACTTTAGTAGCCTTCTGCTACTGCTTCTACAAGTACACACTGAGTTTCAGTACTTATGTCTCCCGGAATTGTGCTGGGCTCTTCCATGTTCTCATGGTTTGGCATGGTTCTCCCTCCTTCTTCCTTTCTTCCTCCCTCCCTGTGTCCCTCCCTCCCTGTCTCCTTCCTCCCTCCTTCTTTTTCCTTCCTTCCTTCCTTCCCTCCCTCCCTCCCTCCCTCCCTCCCTCCCTCTCTCTCCCTTTCTTTCTTTCTCTCTTTCTTTTCTTCTTTCTTTTTCTGTCTTTCTTTCTTTCTTTCTGTCTTTCTCTCCTCTTTCATCATAGGGTTTGAGTGTTGTCCCTGAGCTCTTTCACTTTGACTTTCCTGTGTGGGCTGGCTTTGAACCACAACCCAGATCTCAGCCTCTTGACTAGCTGGGATTACAAGCGTGAATCACCTGCACCTAACTGGTTCTCCCTCTTACTAGAGTATTATTCCTTCTCATCTTCCTGGACATAAGACCAGAGACTCAAGTTCTACCAGTCTCTGAGATTGCCTAAATCTCTCAGGGTCTGGATCATATTGGAAAAAGTGAAATTTTTCCTCTGTCTGGAAACAATTTATCTGGAATGCATTGGTATCATTACCCCATTTACTAGACTTTCTTGGAAAAGTTGCTTAGCTTCTTCAAGCCTCAGGGGGTTTTGATTTTTCTTCATAAAATAGGGTAATAATGGTGCTTTTAAACAGTGCTGACAATTAATACTTGGGATAAGCTATTATTATAGAGCCCTTATGCAATTAAATTAGTCAGCAACATTATTGTAGCATGAATATTGTTAGGACACTGTGCTTCCTTTGTGATTTCCTGGTCACCCTTTTGAGATTCTGTTCAAACTAGCCCTTGTAATCCTTTTCTAGTTTTATACATGGCTAGCTTTTTTGATTTCAGTTGTACTGTCATACTTCTGATTTTACTAATTATATCCCATGTAAATATTTATCTAAGTAAGCTCTCATCTCTGCTAGTGCAGACATGTTGTGGACATGGACTACTTTATTATCAACCTAAACCTGGTATAAATTAGTAATTTGTATATACTGGTTGCTAGAATGGGTATATTTGTTAATAAACAGGGACAAACCAGACATTAGTGGCTCATGCCTATAATTCTAGCAATGCAAGAGGCTGAGATCTGAGGATCAAGGTTCAGAGCCAGCCCAGACAGGAAAGTCCATGAGACTCTTATTTCTAGTTAACCACCAGAAAAACAGGAAGTGTCACTATGGATCTAAATGGTAGAATGCTAGACTTGAGCAAAAAAATAAAAGTTCAGGGACAGTGCCCATGCCCCAAGTCCAAGCCCCACAACCACCACCAACAAAAATACCCCAAGGGACAAGTCTCAAGTAACATTACTGAGTAATAGTATTACTACAACGTTACTACTAATGGGTAACATTTTGAGTATAATTCACTTTACACTTTCCAAACTACTCCATCTTAATTCTCACAATAACCCTATTAAGGTATTATTCTCATAATTTTTTCACAATTATGAAATATTACTATTATCACTCAAACCTATATAACTAGTAAGAAATACAAAAATTATTTTGGTGTTTCAATAGAAAGCTCTGTTTCACAGAAGATAACTTCCACATCATCTGCTTCCTGCCTTTGATCATCTTTAAGTCATTTATACTGCAGCTTAAGTGTGTCTTTTTCAAATTTTCTTTAAATAAAAACAGGTTCTAAAGCCTGCCTTGGTTTCTCACTGAATGAATTAAAGAAAATAGTCAACTTTTTTGTCTTTTCTGTCTGCATCACAGTCATGATGTTTAAGTTTTTGTGAAACTATCTCTTTTGTTATTATTGGTTTTAATTTTTTTGTACCAGTACTGAAGTTTGAACTCAGGGCCTCATATTTTTACTTAATGTTAAAAGTATCTCTCTCTCTCTCTTTCTCTCTCTTTTTGTGCCAGTCTTGGGGCTTGAACTCAGGGCTGAGGTGCTGTCCCTAAGCTTTTGTACTCAAGGCTAGTGCTCTGCTACTTGGACCACAGCTCCATTTTCATCTTTTTGGTGGTTAATTGGAGATGTGAGTCTCAAGGGCTCTGTTGCCCAGGCTAACTTTTAACTCAGATCTCAGATCTCAGTCTCCCAGGTAGCTAGGATTATAGGTGTGAGCCACCAGCACACAGCAAAAATTACCACTTAACAGATCACCTAGAATTGAATTCTGCTGTGACAGACTCAGAGCTCATTTCTTCAATGCTCATTTCTTCCTCCCCAACAACACTGTATGCTTTGCTGGAGAGTCTGTTCTTAAGGTAGAGAGAGAGAGGCCTCCCAGATCAGAGTCTCTTGAGACAGACTGATCTGGGTGGCCTTTACTTTTGTGTTTTTAACAAGACTAGTATTCTTTTGCAGGTGGTCTGGAAAACACCCAACTACTGCTATACTGCTTTCTTAGTAGAAAAAATAAAATGCTTGTAGAAGGTAATTTGTGCACTTGTTCAAACTCTCAAAGGAGAGAATAGACAAATTCCACTAGGAGAGAAGAGACAAATTCCATTAGGAGGAATGATTCTGTGTTTCACACAGAATCAATATGGGCCTTAAGAAAAAAAGATATGACAAGGAAAGATTTGAGGAAAAGACATTCTGTTTTAAGGACAGACTGAGCAAAGGCCTGGGGTGGAATATAGGTTTATTTTTATTTGATTTTTTGAATGGCTACTGGTTAGATTTGGCTAGACTGAGTAGATTATAAAGGAGGCCACTGAAGAGGTGTGTCTGAGTTAGAATGGAGGACTTTTATGCCTGAACTGCAGTGGAAAGCTTTGTCTCAAAGCAAAAGAATAAGAAAATAACCACTGGATACTTGTGGCTCATGCCTGTAATTCTAGCTACTGAATTCTGAGGATCAAGGTTCCCAGCCAGCCTGGGCAGACAAGTCTGAGAGATTCTTATCTCCAACTAGCCAGTAAAAAGCCTAAAGTGGAGATGTGGCTCAAGTGGCACAGTACTAGCCTTAAGCAATAAAGCTACCACCGGTAGCTTTAAAAAATTTAAAAACCAACTAAAAAGGAAAATGACCAATAACAGATCACAAGAATTCTAAAGAGGTCTGAAGTTGGAGAGAGAGAGAGGCAATTTATAAACGACAAGGAAGCCAGGCACTGGTGGCTCATACCTGTAATCCTAGCTACTCAGGAGGCTGAGATCTGAGCCTCACAGTTGAAAGCCAGTCTGGACAGGAAAATCTGTGAAACTCTTATCTCAGATTAACTCCCAGAAAACCAGAAATGGCACTGTAGCTCAAAGTGGTAGAGTACTAGCCTTGAGCATAAAGAGTTTAGGGACAGCAATACCCAGGCCTCGAGTTCTAGCCCCATGACTGGTAAAAAAAAAAAAAAAGAAAGAAAAAGATGTGAGATCCTACAGATTTGAAATGTCTTCTATAATTAATAAATATTTATTGATGGTCTAAGGAAAATTATTTTAGTATCATACCAGGAAGAACTCAGAGGTAAAGAATGTAATGAGTGAAAAGGAAAGAGTCTGGGAGATAAAATAATTTTCTAAGTAGGACTGTGCTTGAATATAGAGTGTGAAGAGGGAGGGAAGACTTGTGTAGGGAGGGAAATGAGGTTTCTGAATTGGTGGTGACTCCATAAATGGAGTAAGGAATACAGAAGATTTTTATTAAACTGTAATTAAAATTATTATAGTTATATATATTTTATTGCATTTGAAAAACTTGAGAAAGCATGGTAAGATCCCAGAGCTCTAGAAAGAGTTTAGATAGCAATTATGTAAATAGAGTTGGTATCCAGTACAGCATAGTAACATGAGGAAACAGGATAAATTAAGGCATGGCTGAGGTAGGGTTAACATTGAATAAGGACATTACCTAAAAATGAATGGAACAAAAGGTTAATTGAGAAATATAGAGATGAGTATCAACGTATAAGAGTGTATATGTTCTGAGAAGCATTACAGACTGTGCTAGGACAATGTCAGGCCCAAGGAAAAGCCCAAGGGATAGAGCATTGTAGCAAAGGTGATGGGTAAGGTTGAAGAATGTTTCTTTTGAAGAATTGCTTGTTGGGAGTGTTTACTCAGAAGAGCTCAGAAGAACAGTGAAACTTAAGGGGTTGAGCAACAACAACAACTATGGAAATACTTAAAGATATCTTCCTGTATCTGTTGCGTTCTGAGGTAAAATAATGACGTAATGTGGTGATGTTGTTGAGCTCTGTGTGTGTGTGTGTGTTTGTGTGCCATTAGTAGGGCTTGTACTGAGAACCTAGGCACTGTTTCTTAGCTTTTTCACTCAAGACTTAGCATTCTACCACTTGAGATACAGCTCCATTTCTAGCCTTTTGGAGGTTAATTGGAGATAAGAGTTTCACAGACTTTCCTGCCCAGGCTGGCGTAGAACTGTGATCTTCAGATCTCAGCTTCCTGAGTAGCTAGGATTATAGACGTGAGCCACTGGCGCCAGGCTGATTCTTTGCATTTTTGTTATTTCCATACAGTAAAGTTAGGTGATCATCAAAATACTTGAAGATAACTTCCTGTAGACATTAAATTCTGAGTTAAGGTAATGAAGTAGTGTGGGGATGGTGGTGAATTGCTTATTTGTATTTTTATTTATGTCCACACAGTCAAAGTATGATTGGTCATTACTGTTAAAATGGTCACAACAAAAACAAAGACCAAGGGCTGGGAAGGTGGCTCAGTGGTAGAGCGCTTGCCTTGCATGCCTGAGGCCCTGGGTTCGATTCCTCAGCACCACATAAGCAGGGGGAAAAAAAGCCGGAAGTGGCAATGTGGCTCACAAGTGGTAGAGTGCTAGCCTTGAGCTGAAGAGCTGAGGGACAGCACCCAGGCCAGAGTTCAGGCCCTACGACTGGACCCCCCCCCAAAAAAAAAACAAAGACCAAAATAATAATAATAAAACACATTTCATGTATTTAGGAGACACGGTTTTGAACTTCAACTCTATTTGATTGTCCATCCTTTCTGCCCAAATCAATAGGACAAATGTTGAATCTAGATAGTTGGTGTTTTCAGCTATCTGTCATAGTTAATATTTTCTAAGTTGACTCATCCTGCTCTTACAATGCACATTTTTATTGAAAGAATCAATCATTTGGATTAAAACAAAAAGTAAATTGAAATTGGATTCCTTTCATTTTTAAAAATTCACTAGGGGGCTATTTTCCCTTTCTGTCTTAGTGAAATAATGTGTGCAAATAAAAGTCTAAAAAGCTAAATTCTGGTAGTTATGAAAATAACACAGCCTGGCACTACTGGCAAACACCTGTAATCCTAGCTACTCAGGAGGCCGAGATCTGAGGATTTCAATTCAAAGCCAGCCTGAGACGTCTGGGTAAGATTCTTTTTTTTTTTTTGGTCCGGTTGTGGGGTCTGAACTCTAGGTCTGGGAGCTGTTCCTCAGCTCTTCAGCTCAAGGCTAGTGCTCTACCACTTGAGCCATAGCACCACATCTGGCTTTTTTTTTTCTGTATGTGGTGCTGAGGAATCGAACCCAGGGCCTCGTGCATGCAAGGCAAGCACTCTACCACTGAGCCACCTTCTCAGCCCTAGGTAAGATTCTTAATCTCTAATTAATCACCAAAAATCCAGAATTAGAGCTGTGGCTTAAGTGGTAGAGCTCCCACCTTGAGTGAAAAAGCTAAGGGACAATGCCAGGTCTGGAGTTCAAGCCCCAGGATTGGTGTGTGCACACAAAAATATCATCTAGGACAGGACTTCATGTATGTAAAACCAGAAGGAAGTTTCTTTGGAAGAAATTCAAGATGAACGACAAATAGCCCCATAGATCACCTAATTCCCTCTTTAATGGAGAGTGGATTTTCTTACTTGGTCTTTTGACTAAGGAAGGTGGAATATGGATGAATGTATGGCTTTGTTAATTTCTAAATTTTGAAAATATTTACTTATCAATGGTGGTCATAGATGCTAATGGGAAGGGTTGTTGTGAGAACTGGGTACTAGAACATAGGGGACTAGGTTGGAAGTAGTCGCTCTAATGCATACACCATTTGTCTACTGTGGATGAGGAAGTAGTCAAGGGGAACTTCAGGTCTTTGTGATGGTTTAACCAGTCTGGTAGCCAAATGGAGAGTTAGAATCAAAGCATAGAAAGTGGAGGTGTGGTTTAAGTGTTAGATTGCTAGCCTTGAGCAAAACAGCCAAGTGAGATTGTGAGGCCATGAATTGAAGCCCCAGTAAAAGCAATGCCTTTCCCCCTACTCCAAAAAAAAAAAATCACTATAGATAACATTCTATCTAAAAACTGTTTTATCGATGGAAGTTGGACTTTTAAAGACCTCAAGTTCAACTCGTAAATATTTGGATATAAAATGGGTTTTAATTTTGATCAAAAAATTAATTACTATGCTCACATCTATTTTATATGCTTGTGAAATTCTTCTACTTGATAGGAGAGATTTAGTAGATAAGTTACATTTCCTTATCCTGGTGGTGTTTTTTTCATAAACAATACTGTAGTTTCTAATATGTTATATTTTATAGAGAATATTAATAAATAAAAGTGTTTTAGTCAAGTGGTTCATGGCTGTAATCCTCCAGATTAAAATGGAGGATTAAGGTTTGAGGACAGCCATGGGAAAAAGTTCTCAAGTCCATTTCCAAAAGTAACCAGCACAAAGCAGGGCTAGAAGTGTGGCTGAAGTGGCAGAGTGTCAGCCCTAAGCAAGCAAGCTGAATGAAAGTGAGACCCTAGGATCAAGCCCTGATATCAACTCCTCTCCCCTCAAAAAAAAAAAAAGTTTCCTGTATTACAGAATCCATTTCTTCAATAAACTTTTGGCTATTAAACATTATGTTAGCATTTGGGGATACTATACATTTGTTAAAAGAATATATTGATGAAGAGGACGTTGAATTCTAACCATCGTTCAAAAATAATTTAATAATGATACTGGAGTTTGAACTAAAAATCTTACACTCACTAGGCAGTTGCTTTACCACATAGATCATGCAGGTATGGATGAAAAGATACCTGGAAAGATATTTAACAAACTGATCTAAAAGTGATGAGTAATATAAATTTTAATGAATTTATAAATTTTTTCAAAATCTATGAAAAATAAAGTTAGATATAAAAAGATTAAGTTGAAAAAAGTCATTAAAATAAGTTAGAAATTTATAAATTTAGGCCTATTTTTCTTCCCACTTCTTATTTTGCATCCTTTTTGTTATTGTTTACTTGCTTCCTAGTACAAAAATAAGATTCCATTGTTTAAATATTATATTATGACCACAGGTGTTTGTCATTTATTCACTGCAAAATAACATGATAATAATAACACAACAAAAGGTTCACAAGATATAAGCTACAAGGCAATGGTGTATATCTGCAGCCCTAGGAATTGGGAGGCTAAATCAAGAAGATTGCTTAGGAAGTGGCGCTGTGGCTCAAGTGGTAGAGTGGACACCTTGAGCTGAAAAACACAGGGACAGCGCCCAAGACCAGAGTTCAAGCCCCATGACCAACCAAAAAAAAAAAAGAAGATTGCTTAGATCTGGGAGTTCAAAGCCATGCTGGGAAATGCAGCAGGGGGGGGGGGGAACTTTGGCAAACAAATCCATCAGAAAATTTTGCTTTTCCCATCATGGGGCTTGAATTCAGGGCCTGGGTGCTGTCCCTGAGCTTATTCGCTCAAGGCTTATTCACTCAAAGCTTAGCACTCTACCACTCTGAGCTACAGTTTCACTTCCAGTTGGTTAATTGAAGATAAGAGTCTCACAGACTTTCCTGCCCAGGCTGGCTTTGAACTGCTATCCTTAGATCTCAGTCTCCTCATTACCTAGGATTATAGGTATGAGACCCGGTGCCTGGCTGTTCTTTTGTTTTCTATTTTGATGTGGAGAAAACTACAGAAGATGAGAGATGTCAGTAAATTTTAGAATTCAGAAATTAAATAAAGTAGTGGCAGCTAGCCTGGCAAAGTAGAAGAAGGACTAATATAAGTATTTGGAAGAGAATTAGCACTGGGAATTTCTGTACTGTGGAAGGCAGGGGTTAGGCACCAGAGTGAAGGATTATCCTTTGGGGTCTTTGCATCCTTTTGTCTCCTCATCCAGCCAGTATACCCCAGTGCATCCCACTCTAATGGTACCACAATCAAAGCCATCCCTCTGTGAAGTCACTTCCTGTGGAGTTCTTAGTCTTGGTGTGATTGACATTTGGAATGGGGTATTAGTGGGAGGTTGTTTTGGGCATTGTAAGATGTTTAGCAAAAGTCCTGACCTCTGCTTATTAGATGACAGTGTATCCCCTGAGTTCCTGTCATGACAACCCCAAATTCCTCCAGCTGTTGACACATGGCCCCTGTGGAATTAATCAGATGCATCAACTCTCTCTGACTTGGCTCAGACAAAAGAAAGAAGCAGACATGTTCAATAGGCTAACGCTTGAGAATAATATAGATGTTCTAAAACCCTAAAGAATTCACAAAGTGAATTGTAAAAAAAATGGAAGAAAAGAAATTAGCAGAGAAATAAAGGGAAAAATTACAGATAAGATTAAAAGAATCCCTTATACTAAAAGAAAGATACAAAGAAAGAAAGATACATCATTGTGGAATTTCAGACTTCCAGGGACAATGAAAACATGCTAGGAACAAAAACAAGTGAGACACAAAGGTGATCAGAAATCAGCAGACATTTCAACAGCAACACTGGAAGTAAAACAATGGAAGAATGTTTTTTACAAGATTGGGGGAAGCCGGGCGTTAGTGGCTCACGCCTGTAATCCTAGCTACTCAGGAGGCTGAGATCTGAGGATTGCGGTTCAAAGCCAGCTTGGGCAGGAGAGACTGTGAGACTCCTATCTCCAATAAACCACCAGAAAACCGGAAGTGGTGCTGTAGCTCAAGTGGTAGAGCGCTTGCCTTGAGCTGAAGAGCTGAGGGACAGCCCCCAGGCCCAGAGTTCAAGCCCCAGGACCGACAAAAAAAAAAGACAAGATTGGGGGAAACTCAATTTCAACATCTTTGAACTATCAATCGGGAATAAAAATATTTTCAGACATAAAAGTACTCTAATATTTATTCCTAAGTACTCCTGAGTAAGCTACTTTGTCTTAAAAAAAATAGGAGTAAACTAAAAATTCCATGTTTAGGCATTGGAAGATATTGATGGGAATTTGATATGTTGAAGAAAGAATGGGTAAAGGTTAGATACAGGGCTTCGTTTTCTTTTCAATGGAGGAATCAATTAGAGTCCGAAGAGGGATTTAAAAAAATGTTATCATAGCATGTTATTTGGTTCAGCAATGCATTCTGTTTATATTGTCAGGATGATGTAAGCCCTCACTGTTGTTTGTTTTGGTATATCTAATTGAGAGCAAGGGTGGGGCAATATAGTGCTAATGGTACCATGAGATAGGTCCTTCGTACTCTGATAAGATGTCAGTACACAGTGTCTGAGAAACGGTAGAAACATTGGCATAAGGAAATGAGGAACACTCATCAGGATTATTAGGAATGTGGGGTGGAGACAGACGGAGGCTGGTAGGACTTGTGCATGGCTTTTGTTTTAAGCTTTTAAGAACCATTTGAGTTTTCACTTACTTATATTGATTTTATGAAACATAAAAATGCAACTAGGCCCTGGTGGCTCATACATGTAACCCTAGGTACTCAGGAGGTTAAGATATGAGGATCCTGGTTCAAAGTCAGCCCAGGGAGCAAAGTCTGTGAGACTGTCATCTCCAAATAACCAGCAAAAAGTTGGAAGCAGAGTTGTGGCCCAAGTGGTAGCCTTGACCTAAAAAAAACTAAAAAAACAAAATACCTCAGGGACAGCACACAGACCCTGAATTCAAGCACCAGGATTGGCACACACACACACACACACACACACACACACACAAAGTAAAAAATGTCAACAGAAGCAGCACACATACATTGGGGGGGGAGGGGGAATCACATAAAGTAGGCACTCCCCTAAAACACAAAACATGTCCAGAATTTCAGAGATGTTGTTTAATATCTTGAATTATTTTTTTCCTGAAACTTACAAAATTATTCTCTCCTTCCTTCCTTCTTTCCCTTCCTCTCTCCCTCCCTCCTTCCCTTTCTCTCTCCTCTTTTGCTGTCTCTTGATAAGGTCTTACTAAGTAGCCCAGGCTGCTCCATACCTATGATCATTCTGCCTCAACCCCTCAAGTGCTGGGATTACAAGTGTTTACTATTAGATTTGGCTTTTATAAAAAAAAAATCTTGATACACTAAAATGGAACAGTGCAGGCAAAGTAATGCCTGAAGTTGTTCACTATTTCTTTTAACTCAAATCTTTTTTTTTCTTTATTTTTGCTGTGCTGATGGGGAACCCAGGTCCTTCCACATGCTAGGTAAGCACTATAACTTTTGAGCTATACTTCTATCCCTAATCAAAACCTTTCCAATCAAAATGTTTGCTGTTGTTTGGGTTACATCTTTATAAACATCAGAAAAGTGGAATTTTCCCACCATTGTTGGTGTTAATTTTCTTGATAATTTAGAAAGAAGCAGCTTGGATCTCAAGTTTTGAAAACAATTGGGTCTGTTTCACACCTGTACGAAGTTACTCAGGAGACTAAGATTTGAGGATTGTGGTTCAAAGCCAACCTGGGCAGGAAAGTTCATGAGCTGCCTATCTCCAATTAACCAGCAAAAAGCTACAAGTGTTCTACCATTTGAATCACAGCTCAACTGCTCTGCTTGAGCTGTGGCTCAAGTGGTAGAGCATCAGCCTTTAGTGAAAAAGCTAAAGGGCATCATCTAGAGCCTGAGTTGAAATCTCATCACAGACATTAAAAACAAAAGGAGTTAAAGAATTTTGCAAAAGAGAAATTCATTAAGGAAAATGGATTTCAGACAAGTTTTTGTATTTGTTTTTTCTTTAAGCGAAGGTGAATACATTTACTTCTGTTCATAGAGGCCCAACGATAAGGAATCAAGTGAGCTGCAGAAAATAGTTATTTCTGGGGTTTTTACTCTGCCTGGTTTGTTGCTGTTAGTGTTAAATAATTATAGATATCGATGAAAGAACGATTCACACTTATCAGGAGAGGCCAAAGCAATGAACAGCCACCCTTGATAAACATGGGAGAGTATCTGTAAGACATGGTCTTGATAGCAGCTGGAAATGACATTGTGAAATATGTCTTTTTGGACTGACCCCACAGATCTCCACCTACAACCAACCTACCCACTGATAGTAATAAAGCAGGTATGGGACAAACCAAGGTAGCTAGGTCCTGTGCACAGTGTGGTCAAAGTGCAGTGATGCCCTGCTACATTCTGATTCTGGGGAGAGAACACCAAATGGTGAACTTGAGGGAGGAAGAAGGCAGGTCCTGTGTGCAGACAAGTTTTTGTCTCTATAAGGTGGGGGGGGGTGTAGAAAATTATCTTTCTGTCAGTCTGAGATTTTTCTGATAAGAACTGTTTTCAGAAATAATGGAATCATCATTCCCACTTTATAGATGAACAGATTGTACGTCAGTCAGGTTAGCTAAAGCTAAGTGTCTCTAATAAGAGTCCCAGGTTCTGACTTTGATTCCCTCCCTCCCTCCCTCCCTCCCTTCCTGTTCCAGGGTTTGAACTCAGAGCCTTCTATTTGCTAAGTAACCATCTACCTCCTGAGTCACACTCTATCCCTTCTGTTGCTTTTCTAGTTGAAAAGAAATAGGAAGATGTGTGAAGATGTGTATTTTCGGTGTTTGTGTGCATGTATGTATTAGGTTAAATGTGTTAGCTCTACCGATGGATATTTCTCTCAAAGGATCATTTCTCTCAAATTATTATTCATGGAGGGAGGGGTGAGATGGTTTCTTTAGGAGAGATTTAACTCCTCAGGAGGCTGAGATTTGAGGATCATGGTTTGAAGCCAGTTTGAGCAGGAAAGTCTATGACAGGCCTATCTCCAGTTAACCACCAAAAATCTGCAAATAGGGCTGTGGCTCAAGTGGTAAAGCACCAATCTGAGCTACTCACCCAAAGGGCAGTGCTCAGACCCTGAGTTCAAGAACACACACACACACACACACACACACACACACGGGGGGGGGGGAGATTTGCTATTGCTTTTTGCACATTATAATAGCCTAAATATTCCTTTTCTGGATTTTTATTCCAAACCCTCCCAGCCGGTGGATTCAGGTCACGTGGCAGTGTGGCAGGCAGGCCCTAGGTAACTTGGTCAGCTCCACTGAATGCTAAACTTTATTCATTTAGGCAGCTAGGGACTCACAGCCAGCACCAGCAACGCAAACCCTTCCCACCACACCCTGACAACTGGCAGGTGGAGAATGTAGGTGGGTGGCTGGGATCGAACTCAGGGCCTCGGGCACGCACTAGAGCAGCTCATGGGCCGGCCTGCCCTGGGGGGGGGGGGGGGGGAGGGCTGGGGGCGGTGGGAGGCTTCCCCCTTCCCCGCCCCCCCTCCGGTCCCGGCTGCACCTGCCGCCCCAGGAGGCCGGGGCGGGGCGGGACTCGACTTGGGCCACGTCAGACGTGGCGGGCCCGGGCTGCCCTTCGTCCCCTTCGCCAGGACCGGAGCGCGCCGTCCGTGCGCACAGAGTCGGGGCATTTAAGGCAGCATGCCAGTCCACAGGCCGAGGCGGTCCTGGCTCTCCAGGGTACTGGGCACAGGCTCGCCCGGTTCCCCCCGCTCCTGAGGGCAGCCCGGGAGCCGCTCGGCGGGGTGAGGTCGTCCGGGGACCCCCGGACGCGGACCCCCCTCCGCAGGTACGCGGGGAGCGCAGAGGACCCCTGGGCCCCGCCGCCG